>NC_089593.1:7373024-7721728 GCF_019320115.1 Miscanthus floridulus | reverse complement strand
CGACGAGAGGACGCCGGGGAGGGGAGCGGGGGGGAGGGGGAAGGGCGCGGGGGAGGGGGAGGGCGCGGGACGGCGTCGACGGCGGGGGCGGCCTGGGTGGCGGCGGCGGGCGAGCGGGATTTTGGGGAGGGGAGGGCGGGCCGAGCGGATAAGGCGATGTTTTCCTTTTTTTTATTATTTTTTTCCCTTTGCCGACTGCCAGCATGTGACGCAGTCGGCAAAGGTCTATTATTTTTTTTTTCAAAAATTTTTTTTTTAATTTTTTTAAAAAATACTTTGCCGACTGCTCTGCTCCCTGGCAGTCGGCAAAGGTTATTTTTGATTTTTTTCTCAGAAATTCTTTGCCGACTGCCATCCTCCCTGGCAGTCGGCAAAGGCTCTTTGCCAACTGCCACTGATGGCAGTCGGCAAAGAATTAATTTTTTTTTTCGATTTTCGATCCCAGTTTTTTTGTGTTGCCTTGCTACAGTAAGTACATGATATATTCCAAGTTTGGGGTCATTTTGATTTATTTTGCTATATTCCGTAGATTTTTTCTGTTTCTTTGATTTTTTCCGACAGCTCCAGATTTGAACTGCAGGTACATGAAATAATGGAATCCGGCCATTCAGAAAATGATATTCATGATGTTTGGAGCATGTTGAGGCCGTGTGCGGGGCCTCGCGTGAAATTTCCACCGTGTTGGTGTCGGAACACGCCGAGCCACGCGCGTGAAAAGTGTTTTTAAATTTTATAAAATCGAAACGGAGTCCGAAAATGACGAAACTTGACGACGTGTCTTGTCATCGCATGCGGAGGCTGTGATAAAAATTTGAGAAAGTTTCGAGCAAGTGGCGACGTCGGGTGGCTAAAACCTGGACATCTCCACATTTTCGGACTCCGTTTCGATTTTATAAAATTTAAAAACACTTTTCACGCGCGTGGCTCGGCGTGTTCCGACACCAACACGGTGGAAATTTCACGCGAGGCCCCGCACACGGCCTCAACATGCTCCAAACATCATGAATATCATTTTCTGAATGGCCGGATTCCATTATTTCATGTACCTGCAGTTCAAATCTGGAGCTGTCGGAAAAAATCAAAGAAACAGAAAAAATCTACGGAATATAGCAAAATAAATCAAAATGACCCCAAACTTGGAATATATCATGTACTTACTGTAGCAAGGCAACACAAAAAAACTGGGATCGAAAATCGAAAAAAAAAATTAATTCTTTGCCGACTGCCATCAGTGGCAGTTGGCAAAGAGCCTTTGCCGACTGCCAGGGAGGATGGCAGTTGGCAAAGCCTGCGCCTTTGCCGACTGCTGACGGAGTGGCAGTCGGCAAAGGTGACGGCGTGGATGGCGTCAACCATGGCCTGCCTTTGCCGACTGCAATTCTTTGCCAACTGCCTGGCAGTCGGCAAAGCCATGGCTTTGCCAACTGCCTGGCAGTCGGCAAATCCAGGCAGTCGGCAAATCCTGCTTTGCCGACTGCAGGAAATTCCAGTTGGCAAAGGGACCTCTTTGCCGAGTGTCGAAAAAAAAACAGTTGGCAAATAAAATTGCAGTCGGCAAAGAGCCAGTTTTCTGTAGTGACTCCGAGGCAGCAGTCATCACCGAGCCTCCGCACGAGGCCGCTGCCGGCGTGGAGGAGCTCGCGGCACAACTTTGGCATCCTCGACGGCGAGGCCAAGGTGTGGCCGGCTGGCAGCTCACCCCGTCGTCGCCGCCGCCCCGTGCCACGGCGCACAGGTGAGTGGTCGTGCTTGACTTGTGGCCTCTGGTTGCAGGTCTGCGGGCTAGAAGGAGGCGTCATCGTGTCCTGTGGCGGGACCAATGGAATCAGTGGCGCCGCCGCCGTGTTTTGGGCTTTTGGCTGTTCGTGCCGTACCTGCAGCTCCAGTGGCAGGTGAGCGCCTCTCCCCTTTCTTGGCACTTTGTTTTCTTCCTGTGTATTGATAAGTTTCCTAGCAGTTAACTCGAACACCCATCTATGACCTGTTGTGGGATGGGATTAATGCTGGATTGTATGACTTTGCCTCCTACACGGTCTATTGACAAAGCTAATTGTTGCTGACTGTGATTTGACTAAGGAAGCTGCAAGAGTTCTAGAAAGAGTAGAAAGATAACCTCACACATTTTATCATGAACGTTTGTTGAATTGCAGATCATGACAACTATTATTAGCATTTAGATTTAGATTTAAAAAAGATACAAGAAATTGCTGACATGTCACAAAATATTAATTCTTTAGCTAGCAAATTGCATTATATGTAAGAAGCACTTGTCAAATCTTCTCTCTACTTTGTTTCAGGCACTGCTAGGTCCCAGACCATGCATACACAACACCTGTTTACAGCTTGTTCAATCTGAATCTAATTGTTGTCTGTTGACATAACTAATAATGCTAGATGGGTGACTATTCGTTTTAGCGAGAACTAAATTAATGTGATGTTAACAGTATGAACCGAGAGCAGTTTATGTATTAATAAATGCTTCAATATTAGTATTGGATGGTGCGTAGTGTCGGTTTTGCTTATGTGATCCGCTTAAAAATAGAAAGCTGAGAAGACCGTGACCCACTTGTTCTTCTGCCATGACACACCTTTATATTACCAGTTGAACAACATGATATAGCATGTTCTAAGTTCAAGCTAGAACAGCTCATGTTGATTTTTTCATCCCTTTTTCTCTCTCAAAATGCAGGCTTTCCATAAGGTTGTCCGCTGCTGGGCTTCAAAGAATTTCATGACTGGATGGTAAAGAGTTGCGAAATTCATCTTTCTTCGCCTTTTGATTACTGTCTATTGTTTAGCAATTGAACTGTAATAGTGCAATTCCTAGTAGCATAGTATAACAATGATTGATGACTAGTGATCATAGATATATTGTGCAGACTGGACAAGCTCAAGTATGAGAGATGGATGCCATAAATGGTGAGCTATTTAAACAAGCATACAAATCTTCAGTAATTGTTGATGTAGCTTCAGTTAATTCATATCTGATCTGCAGCAATGTAGATTGAATCAGAGTATATCTACTAACTAGGAAGTTTGTATACATCCTGTATGTATGTTTACTGGAGATTACAGTATTGACTAAATGTTTTTCTAATTTCAGCAAATACCTGTACTACATACTTGATAGAAACTAGCAAGCAACACTTGCATGAAGAAGAGAAGGCATTCTCAGGCTAACTGTAGACTGTTTTTACTGTGACATTGGTTCAGTTCAGGACTTCCATTTTCCTGATTCAGCCATACCTGATTCTATGATGCCTACTTTGCAAATTATTCTACTCATGCAGTCATTTGGAAGATTATGTGATGCCTAGTCTGTGATCCATTATATATTACTGATGCATGTCATTTGGACTTTTTCCATTGAGCAGGAAGATGAACCTTGAGGGACTCTTGGCAAGATGAACTGAATCAAAGATTCTGCAATGACAAAGATCCAATGCTGGTTTGTGCTAAGTGTCATCTATATTTGTTTAATTCTATAAGTTAGTGGTCTATTTTGCAGTTCCAACTTTGTAATTACTTTTTTGAAATAGGAAGCCCTTTGACTTCATTATATTGTACAGACTACTCCCTCCGTCCCATAATTCTTTGACGTTCTATAACTCAAAACTTGTCCCAGAATGCTTGAGGCCTTGTTTAGTTGGGGAAAGTTTGGAAATTTGACTACTGTAGCATTTTCGTTTTTATTTGGCAATTAGTGTTCAATCATGGACTAATTATGCTCAAAACGTTCGTCTCGCAATTTCCAACTAAACTGTGCAATTAGTTTTTTTTTCGTCTACATTTAATGATCAACTATATATATTACTAATGCATGTCATTTTGACTTTTTCAGGAAGATCAACCTTGAGGGAGTCTTGGCAAGCTGAAATGAATCAAATATTGTGCAACGAGAAAGATGTCATGTTGATCTGTGCTAAGAGACATGTATTTTTGTTTATGATTGCCTATTTGTAGCATAAGTTAGTGGTTTGTAATGCAGTTCAACTTTGCAATTACCTATTGGAAATAGGAAGGCATTTGACTTCCTTACATTGTACAAACTATTGAATGCTTATGATCCAAGTTATTAATATGATTGCCTTTTTGTGCCATTGAATTTTGTAATTTTATGAATTTCTGTGCAATGAATTTGATGCAATAATTGGTTGCCCTTCAAATCTCATGTCGATGCAATAGTTTGTATTGCATCCAAGCTCATGTCGATGTGATAGTTTGTATTGCATCTAACCTCATGTCGATGCAATAGTTCGAATTGCATCGAACATAACGTCGATGCAATAGTTCCTATTGCATCGAACCAAAATGATGATGCAATAGAACCTCTTGCATCGAATCAAAATGGTGATGCAATAGATTATATAGCATCAAACCTAATATGGATGCAATATAGTTTATTGCATCGAACGATAGCCGTTGCAATAGATGTATTGCATCAACATGATTTGGATGCAATAAGCTATTGCATCTCTCAATTTTGATGCAAGAGACAACGGATGGACGATGCAATAGCTGCTTCTCGCATCAACCACAAGTAACCGATGCGAAAGGCTATTGCATCAAGACCACTTGCATGGGCTGGCATCAAACGAGAAATTAATGCGAAACTGAACTATTGCATCTATTTTAGACCTATAACATCAAAAATTGACCGGTGCAATAGGGTCAAAATTTAGTAGTGCGCGTCCGGTCCAGCGTCCGGTGCCACGGGGTTTAGCAAACCCTAGGCACAGTGAGCGACCGGACGTGACGGTGCCAGCGTCCGGGTCCACTAAACCTACTGTCCATTGACCGGACGCGTTCGGTGCACCACTACTGTCCCCAACCACTGACTGGACGCGTCCGGTGCCAGGGGGCAGCGTCCGGTGCTACCTAAACACCTCCTAACACTTCCAATTCGAATTGCTTTGTGAATGGAGTTGGTTCCAACTGATCTTTGGGCTATCCCTGAGCTACCTAGTGCTAAGTTTGACAAGTGTGCACCAAACCTAAACCATTAGAGCCTAGGTCAAGCTACTAGTTCATACCCCCCTTTATAGTATGGCCAAAGGAAAAACAATAGCCCTAAACTAATCTAAGTGTCTCTCCAACGCCAATTGACACTTAGAACTAGCCATCCTTAGCCTTGTTGTCCATCCTTTGAAAACCAAAACGATTTCCAACAATAGGGGCATGAAATCCATTCATTGCCCAAACAATCACCATTATCATGACCTAACTCAAATGGTTTCTGCAAAACACACGTTAGTCACAATAATCTTACGTTGTCAGTTAATCACCGAAACCCATTAGGAGCCTAGATGCTTTCAACATGGATACTTACTCATCAAAACACCTACGCGAAGCCCTGAACGATCGGGGCTTGGTGGCGCTCCCCTGCCCTTCAGTGGGTTGCATGACCCTAGTGAATGCTGGAGGTAGCCGATTCGCCCCCTGTGCTTCCGACCTCGCTGCGGCAGGCTTCTCTACTGGAGCCTCTTGTATAATCACGGGGGCTTTGCCCCGAGCAGACCTCTGGTCGGCTGTTTCTTGGGGTGGCCGGTCGGAGGCTCTAGTGGTCGGTGCTACGGTGGCCAGGCGCTGTCCGCTCTTGCAGCGTTTCGCCCGCGTCTTCATCATCATCCGACCACTTGGAGATGAGCTTTCGATGTTCTAAAGGCTCTGTGATCATGATCCCACTCCTCTTGTGTGATGGTGGGGGGTTTCGGTTTCTTCTTCTTCGCCGGCTCCGCTCGGACCGGCTGCTTCCCACGCGGTGGTTGTCGCCATGGGGGGGGATCTTCACCATATCCTCAGATGAGGACGACTGAGTCGCTCTCCAAGGGAGGACCGGTCAGAGCTTCAGTCAGACGGGGGTCTACACCCTCCGTCCAGGTTCCTATCTGGCACAAGCAGAGACATACATAGCTCGATCCTATTGCACAACATTTCAATACCATGATTCAGTATCAATCAGTCTACATACTACGAGGATTACAAATGTTACTTTCTTACCTCCGGCGGTGGATTCGTGATGCTGTAAGGTCTTCGCTGCCCCACATTTTGCAACTTGGTGTTCTTCGCAAAGAATTATGAGAGACGGGCATAAGCGTCATCTTTCTCTATCTTCTCGGGAGCCTCCCGAATGGGATCGTCTTCTCCCGCATATTCATATGCGGGATTGACCCTTTCCTTGCACGGCTGGATTCAGCGCTTGACTGAAGTTAATGGATACACCTACTCCATCAAGATTCTGACGCAACCAACCCAAAATCTGTAGAAGCTCATCGACCTAGGTCATATCTATGCCAGTTGGTCTCGCCGACTAGTTTGCCCTTGGAACTGCTAGGTAGTCTATCTCCGCTGATAGGCTTGGTTCAACATTACGGATATAGAACCACCTAGCTTTCCACCCCTTTAATGATGTGTTAAGAGGAACCCGAATGTACTCGCTCGCCATCCCGTCCCTCAGCTGAAGGAAAACCCCACCGACCACCATGGGAGACCCAGATCCAAGGAAGGGTTTGAGGAAGAAGAGATATTAGAAGAGATTGAAGTGCGAAGCGATTCCAATGAACACTTCGCACATATTGATAAAAAGAGAAATGTGCAGAATACTATTGGGATGGAGGTGGCACAGAGTAATGCCATAGAAAGCAAGAAATTTCAACAAGAATGGGTGCGCCGGAATCCCAAACCCACGAATGAAATAAGATTCAAAAACGACGAGTTCGCCGGTATCAGGGGTTGGGAACGGTTCACCTGCAGCAGGGCGCCACCCTGCGGTTACTCGGTCTTGGAGGACGCCTTCAACCACCAGTTCTTCCAGATTCTCCTGGGTCACAGTGGATGTCACCCACTCCCAGTCGCGGCAGACCCCGCCGGTATTTTTTGCTGTCTCTTTCTCCGCCTTCTTCGGGCTCACGTGCGGTTTCGCTTCTTCCCTCCGCCATCGGATCAGGATTTGGTTTGATTTGGTTATGATCAGATTGGATCTAGGTGGCCCTTCGGTTGCAAAATGCGACTATAGCAGGGAGTGGGGAGGTGAGGCGCCAGATTTCTGTGGTGGTGAAAGTGAAAGTTGCGATAAGGAATGTGGAGTCCACCGTGGCGCACGGCTTTATACGGTTTGACCCCAACCATTCAGTTCCAGGGTTGTTAGGGAAGTTGCACTGACTCCGCCGAAACGCCCGCGACTCTCCACATTCTTCGCGCCACAACGATTGGGACCTTTCGACTTCTTAGTTGGGCCAGTTTACTAGGGCCTCTGGTCATCCTATATGGCTGGGCTTGTTTTCGTCGCCGCTTCTCTCCGACTCTCGCCATGGTTAAGTGCTAAGCACTCACCGCTTCTCTTCGACTCTCGCCACGATTAAGTGCTAAGCACTCGCTGCTTCTCTCCGACTCTCGCCATGGTTAGGTGCTAAGCACTCGCCACTTCTCTCCAATTCTGCCATGATACGGTGTTAAGCACTCTCCAATCTCTCCATTGCATAGTGCTAAGCACTCTCCAACTGTCTTGTGCTAAGCATGGGGCCTTCATCTTTTTTAATTTGTTCTTTGATCCTGCTACAAGATGCTTCATTATCTTACAGCAGGCTCGAGGACTAAGTGTGTACACTTCAACTTGCGGTGAATGTACTGTTTTTTCTTCTTACTGGTCTGTAGCTAAGCTAGGGACTAGCTGTGCGCTCGGCTAAGCTGGGTTTCACATTTTCTGATAATGCAATCATTGTAAATCTTTGATCCTGACACCAGGTGCATTCTTCACCTACAATCAGGCTCGGGGACTACAATGTATACATTGCATCTGGCAATGCGTGTATCAAATTTTACGGTGAACTAAGTTCCTATTTTCTTCTCCATGGTAGACTTTTCTTTGATCCTAACACCAGGTGTCTTCTTCACCTGCTATCAGGCTCGGGGACTATAGTGTATACAATGCACCTAGTAGTGCATGTATCCTGAAATCAAATCCTCCTTGACTAAGCCATGGATGATGCTCATCTAACTCTGCCAATGCAGCCTAAGTGTGTACACTTCACCTAAGGTGAAGAATTTTTAAATTTTGAACTTGAGCTCCTTACATCCTTCTAGCAAGTCTTACTTGGATAAGTCCGAGGTCTGCTTACCAGTTAAACTGGTCGGCACTTGTGTTTTACTAGTTGGCTTACCAGTTAAGCTGGTCGGCTACTAGTTTGGTTCATCAAATCACCAGTTAAAATGGTCGGCTTTAATTATTATTGATCAGATTGCCAGTTAAACTGGTCGGCTCCAAGGTATACTACTCGGACTTGCTCAAGACGACGTTGCATAGCGGATACAAGGTGCTCGGGGACTAGCTGTGGGGGGACATAACCCCAGATACCCACGACCATGAAGATGGGCTACGCCATTAGGGGCAGGTCTAGCGCACCAGATAAAGACGTGTGATGCAAGGTACTGGTCGGCATGCATCCCACGGTTTCTAGGAAGAATCCTGAAGATAGATATGATCTGTTCGGATATGATTGATATCATATTCCTTGTAAATACTTACCATAGATGAATAGATCTAGATCTAACCGACTTGTAACCCTACCCCCAGACTATATAAGGCGGGTAGGGACCCCCCTCGAATTGATCCTTCATCTCATATTCAATACAATCCAACAAAGACACAGGACGTAGGGTATTACGTCAATCAGACGGCCTAGACCTATCTAAATCGCTGTCTCTACGCCTTGTGTCACCATCCGGTTCCTATTACGTGTACCTCCACTGATCATCTACTACCGTGGGTATACCCCTCGGTAGACTGCCGACCAGATTTCGTCGACACACACACACATATATATACATGTTAATCCTTGTGATGATCTTGTGGCTTATTGTTTGGTGATATGTTGCTGTGGTGTTTTGGTTTGGAGCTACTTAAATAGCTCAAGGATGTGCTCCACCGTGGGAGAGAAGCAATTCTTACAATAACCATGATAAGCTACTCCATCTGCAACAAGTGGGATAAACCGTGAGTACGAGAATGTACTCCACAAGACTTACCCGTCATAAACCAAAAATAAATTGACACCAAGGAGTAAGCATGGCTGTATATAGTGGAGCTGGTTATCATGAACCTTTACATAAAAAGCTTTTACTAAAATGAATCCTTAACTTTCAAGTTTTAGCACCAATTATATAAAAAGCTATTTAGAACTAGGTTTGCAGCTATCGTGTACAAGCACTTGATTAAACCAACAGTATTATAGTAACCATATTACATTTTTGCATGAACCATAGAACCATCATATTCCATAAGTTACTACGATGCTATGTAGTGCCAAGTTTCTCACTATCCGGGAGAGACGGTGATTCGAACCGGTTGCATCCAACTGGGAAAAACCCAAATCACACACACGTACTTCCCCCGTCGGGGTCACGTTGAGTAACCTTTTACTCAGTTTGGGAGACCTTGGTCTGAACCAGGCCTGTCGACAAAAGATGCCCGGCAGTCCTCCGAGGTGTATCCCACGAAGGTAGATTTGTTGCCAGAGGTGCGTGTGATTAAGAACAAGAAGGCAACAGAGACACAAGAGTTAGACAGGTTCGGGACATCGATGCGACGTAATACCCTACTCCTGTGGTCTGTTGGTTTGTATTGGCTATCGTATGATATGTCGTGTGTTTTGAGAGGGTCCCCTACCCGCCTTATATAGTCGGGGGTAGGGTTACAAGTCGGTTAGATCTAAGAAATAACCAGAAAGTAATAACACATTACAAAAATCACAGGATCGAGTATATCCTAACAAATCTCATAGCATCCTTAGGATATTGCCCTTGATGTCTTGCGGTACACGCCGAGAAGTACCATGCACCATAAGTCTCCATCTTGTGGGCTGGACCACTCCTAGAGGCATGGCCCATGTAGTCTGCCATGGGTATCCTGGGGTCACACCCCCCACAGCTAGTCCCTAAGCGCCTTGTATCCACTGTGCAACGCCATCTTGAGCTTATCCGAGCAGGTGTAAACAACTCCAAGCAGTCAGACTCATAGTCCGACCACCCTAATGAGTTGCCGAGCAGTTGTTGACCATAGCCGACTAGCTTAACTATTTGGCCGAGGATGGGCTTGTCCATGTAAGGCTTGCCAAAAGGATATAAGGAGCTCAAGTTCAAAATTGAAAAATTTCCTCACCGTGGACCAAGTGTGCCCACTTAGAGTCCGACCACGAGAAAGGGAGATAGTCATCTTCAACTTTGGGAGGCACTGAGTCTTCCTAGGAGCAGATCAGAGAGAACACACTCACCGCAAGGTGAAGTGTGCCCACTTAGTCCCCGAGCTTGATAGTAGGTGATGTAGTCACGTGGTGCCAGGGTCCAGAAAGTAGAAGAAAAGAAAAAGACTAGCCGAGCAGGCAACCAGTCCACATGCGGAGCCTTGTAATGAAAAATGCTACAAGGTGAAGTGTGCCCACTTAGTTCCCGAGCCTGACAGTAGGTGACATGGTCATGTGGTGTCAGGGTCAGAAACAATAATAACTAGGAAAAAAGTCCCCAGTATGGTGAGTAACCGAATCATAATGATGACGTAGTCCTCGAGCTTGAAGGGGAAATCCCGGATAAATCAAGAAGTGCTGATTGCTTAAGTCATGGAGAAAAAACCAGAGTAATGGCTATACAGTAGAAGTTACTGAGCCTTAATGATATGGCGGAGTGGTCGGCAAAATTTTCGGCGTGCGGTACGGCATTGTGGCGAGAAAATGGGCAATGTGGGCCGTAATTTGTGCGGAAGCCCAGATAATGGCCCAGCACAGCGCTTGGTGGAATCCGGAAAGCAGCAAGTCATGGAGCAGTTTCACAAAAAACCCTTGAATGCGAAGAGTCAGGAGGGTGCCTTTATAATTCCATTGCCGCACTCTGCACCCCCACCTTTGCCACTCCTTTGCTTTGTCTTCCTCCTCGCGCTTCCCCATTCGCATTTACACATGCTCTGCCACTAGGGCTAAAAAGCTTGCATGAGGGAACCAGTTCCGATCCAATTCTGAGGGATGGCGCCGAAGAGGGGAGGTGGTAGCACGAAGAAGGCGGCCACCAGGGCGAGCCGCAACAAGGAATGGGTGCCATCACTCATAGGGGAGACGGAACTCAACAAACTGGTGGAGGCCAACATTCTTCCTGATCGTGCCACTGGCGGATGGCGTCCGGCCGACGGTGAGCCCTATCCGATGTCGTAGACCGATGAACTCATTGTATTCAAAGATTACTTCTGGTGTGGATTAGGTCTTTCGGTGCATCCTTTCTTGCGAGATCTGTTGGAGTATTGGAGAGTGAGCCTATGCAATCTTCATCCAAACACTATTTTGCACATTTCTGTGTTTATCCACTTCTGCGAGGTGTATTTTGTCATTCTTCCCCACTTCAATCTCTTTTGACACTTCTTTTGGCTGAAGAAGAAAGGAGGGGGCGGTTCCAAAGTTGTCGGTGGTGTGTATCTATAGCTCCACGATGGGATGGCGAGTGAATACATTCTTGTGCCACTGAATACTTCACTGAAGGTGTGGAACGCCAGGTGGTTTTATATGAAGCAGATTGATTCGGCTGTCCGATGCAATGTCGACCAGATTTCGGAGAATCAGAGGAGCTAGTCGGAAAAGTTGACCAGTGCTGATATGGGACAGGTGAATGAGCTCCTTGAGCTCGAGGGGTATGAAGACGAGCGGAGTGGTGGTGGCGGTGAATTTCATTCTGCGCCGCGTCTAGCCTTGCAAGGAGAGGGCGCATGCAGGCTTTGACTTCAAAGGGGATACCGATGGCACCCAGGAGAAGACGAAGAACCTATCGAAGGAGGCGTGTCATACACTATGCTGGGGCAGCCGAAACCTTTCAACTGCATGAACCCACCTCCATAGGTGAAGATCTCAACTATTATTCTTGGTGCCTTGTATCCCGTGCCGGTTGTGAGCAGTGGATTAATTTGCTTATGGAAAATTAATTTGCAGGATCGAGTGGCGTACTTCTTGCGTGTGCCGAGGAGCGAATGGCTAGAGGCAGTGGATGCTAGGCTGATCACTCAGCCAGAGGGAGGTGTTGTCAGCACCTCATCCAAATCCAGATACAAAGGTGCTGGTCGAGAGGAGAGTCCCCCCGGTATCAGAGAAAGTTCAGGGGAAAAGGGCGGCAGAAAAGGAATCGGCCCGAAAGAAGAGGAGAATGGTGATATCCAAGTGGTTGGACAATGATGAGGCACTGGTAGCTCCCTCTCCGAGCATCAAAACTTCATCACGTGACATGCGCGTGGAGGCACAATCGAAGAGGGGAGAAAACACCCAGCGTCAAGTCCCCGAGATGTAGCCGGCGAAGAAGATGCCGATGGTGGAGGCCACCAGACCACCAGTCTGGGACGCGTAGGTCGACCCCAGAGTAGGGCCTATGAGCTCGAGGAGACAGCGCCTATTCAGAACTGTTCATCAAGAAGCCAATGTGTAAGTCTCTTTGCTTTGGGGTCGGTGACTGTTTGATCTTTATAGTGGCGGTGATGAGCTAATCTAATGCAGAACGAGGTGTGTGGAGGATCTAGGTCCTTCTGACTAGACTGGTGAGCAGCCAGGGGCTGGTCTCGGTGTAGAGATGGTGTAGACGAACTCTGTCCCAGAGTCCCCGGGCGTTCGTCGGTTTGCGAAGGATCCAACCACCATTGCTGACAGAGCTGGAGGTGGAGAGCGGTCGGCGACGATGGCGGGCGATTTGATGGGGGCACTGGGAGCAGCGGTAGGAGCTGCCAAGTCTTTGGAGGCGAGGGCGGGAGCTGCCGTAGCTATGCCAGAATTAGAGGCGCAGAGGCCGGTAGAGTCGGGGGAGCAAGCGGCGCATCCTGAGATGCTGCAAGGCATGGTCGGTCGCTCTATGCGTCCACCGAGTCCCCATGGAGCGCCACCGGCTGCGGAAGTAGAGGGCGAGGTCGAGGAGATTGAGCGTGAAGAGTCACGACCTCAGACCATCCGCATCTTCCGCAAGCAAGGGGAAGAAGTTGTGGTCGTCGAAGAGGAGGACACCACTAGGGAGGTGAAGAGGCTGTGGTCTACCCTTTCCATGGCTATGAAGCAAATTGAGGTCAGCATTGTGTTAGCGGTGTGCGCCTTTGGTGTTGGAGACTATTGTCTTCTATAACTTTGTTACTTTGCAGGGCATAGCGCGGACTACTGAACAACGACAGAAGTTGATCAAAAGGATGGAGCCCCTCGCTGAGGAGAATGAGAAACTTAGGGAGGCGATGAAACTGATGGAGAAGAACGTCAGGAGGGCACAGCAAGAAAGGGACCTTGCTGAATCGAACACCAAGGACCTGGAGTACCAAAAGGGGACACTATCCGAGCAGTTCAAGACCGCCTCCGAGCAGCTGGAGTGCACCACCGAGCAGCTAAAAAGCGTCTCCAGGGCAGAAGAAAGGTATTGCGGATTGGTGAATTTGTTCTGCATTGCCGAACAGTCTTGATGTTGCTGTCGACTGTTATGTTTGTAGCACAAGATGCGGAGCTCGGCCGGGTGCGTCAAGTCATCCGCCAACTCTAAGAGGAGAAGGAGAAGGCATCTAGGCGAGTGGAGAAACTGGCCAAGGATTTGGAAGGTGAGTAGTTCATGGTCTGAGTTGTTGCTGAAATGACTTCTTCGCTTGATGAATCCATTTTGGTGTCTGCAGAATACTGTCAAAAAACTAAGGAGCTAGTTGACGCCCTAGAGCTAGAGGCCAAGACCCAGAGGGAAAACTTTGATGCCATGGTGGCCAAAGTTAGGCCGGTGCTCGACTGCGTCGATATGGTGGTAGCTCCTCAGCCCGACGATAGGCCAGATTCGGTCTCATTACCCTACAATTAATCTTCAGGTGATAGGGGCTGGATTTGCCAAAGGGATGAGTGCGACGAAGGAGGAGCAGCTACCAAATGAGGTGGAGGATGCGGCGAAGGAGCTGGCCGGCAATGCTGATCTGTTCGGCGAGGTGGGCGATGATGCCAATTAGACCATGCCTGTAAAAACAAAGTGCGACCGGTAAAAGTGCTTAAGTGCAGTGAAAAAACTTATGACTTGTTGTGGCGATGTTTTATATAAGAGATGGATGCTTATTTAATTATAAGAGTGTTGGATATCGTTAGGCGATCGAGTATCGGTTTAACTTGCTCTTAGCACATTTATATATGATATAAGTTGCGGCCGAGCAGTTAGATTCTTATCAAGTACTCAGCCTTGGCTAGCCTATAACCCATAACATCGAGCGCTGAGCCTGTGCATGTGTACAAGCATGACCAAGGAGCCGCTGCCGACCACCCATAACACAGAGTACTGAGCTCGTGCACGTGTAGGGAGAAGTCGGAGACAGGGCCTTCTCTGAAGAACTCGGGCCAGAACGTGGCTATCGGTGAGCTGTAGTTTAAGGCGAATGGCGAACTATGGAGATCGCATGGAGAATATTTGGAGACCGTTGAACCGTGGAGTAAAAAGGAGATGTGTTGTTAACCCTAACGCGCTTATACGTGGTATAAGTAGCATCTGAGTAGTTAGTTCGTTACTAGGCTCTTGGTCTTGGCTAGCCCGTATTCCATAACATCAAGCGCTGGAGCCCGTGCATGTGTAGGAGGAACAGGCATGACCGAGGAACCACAGCCGACCACCCATAACACAGAGCACTGGAGCTCGTAGCACGTGTAGGGAGAGATCAGGGACAGGGTTTTCTCCAAGGAACATAGAGTGGAACATTTGCTGCTTGGCGGTTGGCGGAATATCTTAGAGATATTTTAGTATGGAGAAGCTTGGCAAATCATTTATGGAGATCATGTATAATTGTCAGAGTTTATGGAGGTGTAGCTTGGAGCTGGCAGTCACGAATAGAGGTTAAACTGGAGAAATAACAGAGACACATTATGGTGACAAATACTTTATTCATCACGGAGTGAAGAGTTCGTATCTGGAGCATTTCAAGGATAGAAACATATAAGGTGCTCAATGTGCCACGAATTGGGGATATTGATTCCCTCCATGTCATATAACCGGTAAGACCCTGGCCGGGTAACCTCTTTGACCACGTAAGGCCCTTCCTAGGGGGAGGAGAGCTTGTGCATCCCTTCGGTTTTCTACTTTCTACAGGAGAATGAGGTCGTTGACCGCAAAAGAACGACCTTTGATATTGCGATTGTAGTATCTTCATAGGCCTTCTAGATATTTGGCCATGCGGATGTAAGTGATCAGGCGTTCTTCTTCGGCTCTGTCGATGTCCTCTGTTCGAGCAGTTGTGGCTTGCTCTTCATTATAATGCTCCACCCTAGGTGCTCAAAAGGCAATGTCCACAGGAAGTATGGCTTCTGAGCCGTAAACCAAAAAATATGGAGATACACTGGTGTTGCAACTAGCTTGAGTGCACAGTCCCTAGACCACAGCTGGGAGCTCTTTGAGCCATCTACCCGGATGTTTTTCCTCTTTCTGGTATGTCTCTTTTTTAGGGCATCGAGGATCATGCCATTTGCCCATTTGACTTGGCCATTGGCTCTAGGATGAGCAACGGAGACGTATTTGATGGAGATGCATCGGTCTTCGCAGAAGTCCCAAAAATGGTGACCTGTGAATGTAGTTCCGAGGTTGGTGATGATGGTGTTTGGGAGACCGAATCTGTGGATGATATCTTCGAAGAGCTCGACTACCTTCTTTGCAATAGCCAAAGCAAGCGGCTTGTATTCGATCCACTTGGAGAACTTGTCAATGCAATGTATATGTACTAAAAACCGCCTGGCACAGGTTTGAAAGGCTCGACCATGTCGAGTCCCTAGCACGCAAAAGGCCAAGAAGCTGGGATGGTTTGCAATTCCTGCGCCGATATGTGTATTTGCTTGGCGAAAAACTAACATCCTTCACAATGCCGGATGAGGTCTTCTGCATCAGAGATGGCCTTGGGCTAGTAAAAACTAGCTCAGAAAGCTTTGCCAACCAGGTTTCTGGAGGCCGCGTGATTGCCACAGGAACCAGAGTGAATTTCAAGTAGTTTTACTCCTTCATCTTGGGTGATGCATTTCTGTAGTATCCCTTCCTTGGCGCTTTTCCTCATCAATTTCTCATCTACCAGCATGTAATGCTTGTTGCGGTGAATGAGTCATTCAGTTTCGGTCTTGTTGGCGGGTACGTCAGAGCTGGTGAGGTACTTGATGAAATGTTCCCTCCCATCTATGACCGACAAGGGTACTGCAAGTACCAGCTGCTCAGTGGGGGGGAACTTCTTGAACTTCCTCCTCTTCATTGATGGATGGTGTAAAGAGGTCTTGAATGAAGACCCTAGGTGGAACCGCGGCGCAAGAAGAGCCTATCTTAGATAGGTGGTCGGCGAGCTAATTTTGGTCTTGTACCACGTGGTGGTACTCAATACCGTAGAATTTCCTTCGAGTTTCCTGATCTCGGCGCAGTATGCGTCCATCTTCTAACTGGAATAGGACCAATCTTTGTTGACTTGGTTGATGACCAGCGTAGAGTCTCCATAGACCATGAGGAGTTTGACGCCGAGATACACGGCTATACAAAATCCATGGAGACATGCTTCATATTCCGTGGCATTATTGGAGGCCAAAAAATGTATTCGGAGGATGTAACGGAGCTTGTCCTTAGTCAGAGTAATAAACAAAATGCCAGCACCTGGCACCGTTGATGTTGAGGGCACCATCGAAATACATTATCCAGTGTTTAGGGTAAGCAGCGGGGATGGGCTCTTGGATCTTGGTCCATTCAGCGACGAAGTTAGCCAGCGCCCATGACTTAATGGTTGGCCTGCTTCTGAATTCTATGGAGTAGGTGCCAAGCTCGACTGCCCACTTGATGATGCGGCCATTGGCCTCTTTGTTACGGAGAATGTCCCCCAGAGGAAACTCGGTGACCACGGCGATCTTGTAGTACTCAAAGTAATGGTGGAGTTTGCGCGACATGATCAGAATGGCGTATAACAGCTTCTGAACCTGAGGGTAACAAGTTTTGGACTCATTAAGAACCTCACTGATGAAGTAGACCAGATGTTGCACCTTATAGGCATGTCCGACCTCCTCGCGCTCGATGATGATAGCAGTGCTAATGACGTGAGAGGTAGCGGCGATGTAGATTAATAGGGTTTCGTCGGGTTGAGGCGCCGTCATGATCAGAGGCTTCGTTAGAAATGACTTGAGTTGCTCGAAAGCCGCATCAGCCTCCTCTGACCAGTAGAAATGCTTGGAGGCCTTGAGTAGTTTGAAGAATGGTAGTCCCTTTTCATCGAGGCATGATATAAAATGGTTGAGAGCAGTCATGCATCATGTGAGCTTCTGTATATCTTTTATGCAGGTCGGCCATTTCATATTGGTGATGGCGGAAACCTTTTCGGGGTTGGGTTTAATGTCGTGAGCACTGACGATGTAGCCCAGGAGTATGCCGGATGGAACCCCAAAGATGCACTTTGAAGGGTTCAACTTCCATTGGTATCTTTTTAGGTTGGCGAACGTTTCTTTGAGGTCGGCGATGAGATTGTCGGTGGTTTTGGACTTGACGACCACGTCATCGATGTAAGCTTCGACGTTGTGGCCTATTTGTTGGTCAAGGCACATTTGGATGGCCCTTTGGTAGGTTGCCCTGGCGTTTTTGAGTCCGAAGGACATGGTGGTATAGCAATATGCGCCAAAAGGTGTGATGAACGACGTTTTGATCTGGTCATCCTCTTTGAGGGATATCTGGTGATAGCCGGAGTAACAGTCGAGGAAGGAGAGGAGTTCACAACCGGTGGTGGAATCTACAACCTCATCTATCCGAGGCAGACCGAAGGGATCTTTAGGGCAGTGTTTGTTGAGATTAGTGTAATCAACGCACATTCTCCATTCTTTATTCTTTTTTTGAACAAGAACTGGGATTGCAAGCCACTCAGGATGATACACTTCTTTAATAAATCTGGCTACTAGGAGCCATTTTATTTCTACCCTAGTAGCCTCCTTCTTGTCTAGCGCGAATCATCGAAGCTTTTGCTTAATCGGCTTGGTAGTCGGTGAGACATTCAAGGAGTGCTCGATCTTCTCCCATGGTACCCCTGGCATGTCCGCAGGTTTCCAAGCAAACATGTCGGCATTGGCACGTAGGAAGGAGACGAGCGCACTTTCCCTTTTGGGGTCGAGATGAGCCTCAATCTTGATGGTCTTGGTGGGGTCGTTGAGGCCGAGGCTGACCTCCTTTGTTTCCTTAGACTTGGCGGAGGCACGAGGAGGCTCCAGCGCTGGGATCTCTTGGTTGTCGGCGAGCACCGTCTTGGCGTCGATGACCATTCTGGCCATCTGGATGGAGAGGTCGGTGGCTTCGGCGAGGAAGAGACTCTGTTTTGCAGGCGTAGGCGATGGAGAGGTTGGCCCGTAGGGATAGAATTCCTATGGGCGAAGGCATCTTCAATACCAAATAGGCGTAGTGCGGTATGGCCATGAACTTGGCTAGAGCTAGCCAACCAAGTATGGAGTGATAGGCGATGTTGAAGTCGGCGACATGGAAGTTGATGTGCTCGACACGGAAGTTGTTAGCCGTGCCGAATTGAACTAGGAGGGTGATCTCTCGGAGCGGTTGGGATGCCCTGTTAGGTACCATGCGTGAGAAGGAGGAGTCGGAGGGAGTGAGGTCTTCTACTCTGAGGCCTAGCTCTTTTAGGGCTCCGGCGAAGAGGAGGTTTAGGGCACTTCCGTCGTTGATGAGTACTTTCCTGAAGAGTACTTTCTTGATGGTTACATCAAGAACAAGGGGAAGCGCCCTGCATAAGGGATGCCTGCCCATTGGTCGGCCCTACTGAAAGTGATGGGGACCTCAGACCAGGGGTGAAAGCTGTGGTCGGCGATAGCGTCTTCTGCGTTGACGGCGAGCACCCGGCGGGCATAGAGTTTTTGATCTCTTCTATTCTCGGCGGCGGTGAAGCCCCCAAAGATAGTGGCGACCACTCTATCATGATCCTCGAAGGCATTATTGTTGTCCCTAGGTGATCGGCACCGAACCGGAGTGGTCAAAGCAGATTCCACAAGGGAGAGGCAGTCGTTGAGCTTTCCGGCCGACCCAATCGATGGATGCGATCAGATCATTGTTGCTGACCAGCTTCCTCGAGTAGCAAGGCAGTGGGCGGTGAGTTGTTGGTGGAGACGACCTCGGAGATGGTTCCGAGATCGGATCTGCTGTCGCAGGTGTTGGTGTGGTCGGCGCAGAATTGATTTGCACCGGCTAGATGATCTCTCCGTTTCCGTCAGCATTGATGATCTAGGAGATCTATTCGACCGTACTCTAGCAGAGTCACTCCCTCCGGCGATCCTATATGCATGAGCATAGTATAAATAACAAGAATGCATATGCAAGGAGGTATATATATATATATAGGATATGATGCAGTGTGCATGCATATGCTTGGTGCAACATGGCAAAGATAATTATGCAATTACTTTTCTTTTTACGGAGTACGTGCATATCTCTTCTCAAGTAATCTAGGATCTAAATGTTATTCAGCTGTATGCACTTTGTTACCTGCAGCTAATGATTTAGCTAAATCAGGTTTATTAAGTTTTCATTAGGAAATTAAGTTATATTCAAAAACATTTTCAATTAAGTATATTAAACATTGGAAAAGCAATCTAAAAAGACAAACTGCATGTAAAACCTTATAATCTGGACATAATAACATTCCAGCAAACAAAACATCTCCTAAACATGCCAGAAAAGCTAAAGAATTACTTTATACAATTTGTTTAATTGCTTTTATTTAATTACTTACTTAACTAGGTGGAAACAGGTTCTGTTACTTTTATGCCCAGAAAATTCTAGAAAAAATAAATAAGCTTCCTTAGGTGATACATAGGCTACTGTAATAATTTCAGGATTTTTGAGCAAGTATAACAGTTTATAGCAAAAATAACAAACAGAGCAGGCTGATTTCTAGTTAAATAGGTTTAACCTATTGAAAAGTGTCAAACAACATGTTTCCTATTTTTCTTGTGTTAAACACATCACTAGGAAGCTATGAAAATTAATTTATGCACAGAACATGTTGTTGTGGTTATCATAAGTCTCTATTGCATATAAGTGATGTTGCTGTGGTTTTTTTGGTTTAAACATGTACAAATTGTATAGGTAGTAATATGACAAAACATAAATTAAAACTATCATACAAAACATTGTTTTAACTAGAGAAACATTGTTTTAACTACCGTTTAACATATGTTATTGCTGTCATAGTATACAAATACTAGTTGTCATAGCGTATAATATGAAGTATTTAAACTGTAGTAATACTATGTTTAAACTAGTTTAAACAAGAGCTCCAAACCAAAACACCACAGCAATATATTGTCTATTGAGTTAAATACCTCGTAATTTTAGCTATATATGGCCAAGTACTACAATATGTTAAAATTATGGTTTTAAGTATTTAGTTAAATATATGAGATTATGTTTGCTTGCTCCCGAGCTGCTTTGTCCACTACTTCCTTTAGGTAGAGCAGTGGAGAAGGCCCTGCGAAACACCTTTTTGGGTAGGTTGGTGCGAGCCTACTTCTGTGGTGGCCTGTACTGAACTGCCGGTGGGCGATATTGGGCTTTTTGCACCCCTTGTGCCCTGAGTTGAGAGGCCTCAGTGGCACGCTTGCGATTCTTGATGGCTTGATGTTGCTGGTTGATGTTCTCCTGGGTGATGCAATCACTCACAAACTCATTGAACGTGGTGCAATTTTCACACACCCGAAGTTGGTTTAGATTACATGCTAGTCTGGATCATCAAGTCCCTCAAAAGATATGGAGAAGTATACAAGATGGAGCTGTGCCCAACAGCTCACTCCTCGTCCACCGCAGAAGAGAAGCAATTCTTACAATAACCATGATACGCTACTCCATCTGCAACAAGTGGGATAAACCCTGAGTACGAGAATGTACTCTGCAAGACTTACCCGTCATAAACCAAAAATAAATTGACACCAAGGAGTATGCAAGGCTTTTCATGGTGGAGCTAGCTTGACAACACGTTTGCATAAAAAGCTTTACTAACATGCATCCTTCACTTTCAAGTTTTAGCATCAAATTAAATAGAACTATTTATAGCTAAGTTTGCATCTATCCTATATAACCACTTGGTAAAAAGAAAAGCATCACAATAGTAACCATATCAAATTTGCATAAGTAACATAACCATTTTGTTCCACAAGTTACTACTGATGCTGGAGCTAGTTAAGTTTCTCACTATCTTGGAGAGACGGCGATTCGAATCGATTGCAATCAGCTGGGCAGAATCCACATCACACGTCCATGCGGACCCGGCCAAAGGTCAACATTGGGTAACTTTTCGCCCTATTCGAGATACCATGGGTCTGATCCGAACCGCAAAGCCCAAGGGATAGCCAGAAGCCTAGGACACTCAGGCCATGCCTGCCCTTGGTCAATCCCTGCCTCGTCGCACATACTTGGTCCCCTACAATGATGCCAACCTCAGTTCAGATCCTAGCCCCACTAGAGTTACTTAGCTTCATGGTCGGAATGAGTTATCCTGACCGTTATGTGAAAGGTACATTCAATCTTAACAGAAGGTCTAGACAATGAAACGGTCCTTAACTGACACAGACGGGATCAACATAAACCATAATCTTCACCCTGAACACCGGATCCCACTCGGTCTCCAATTTTATTAACACCTGGTTCTTTTCCACGATAGCAAATATAGCCAACTGTGTAGGACAAAGATAAGGACACAACCTATCTCTCATGGATGACAGCAATCACCCGACTTCTACCGGTCTAAGCATGGCTAAGCATTTATCGACCTATACTTATAACCAGGGTAGCAGGGTAATCTTTCTGGACAAGGTAGTATATATGCATCAACGGGTTTCAATGTAACTCCTATCAACTTAAAGCATAAACATACATAAAATAACTCAAGTGAATTTTATAAAAGAATAGGAGACTTATTATGCTCTGGGGCTTGCCTTTGATGAAATTTGTAGGCAAGTGCTTGGGGGCACTCAGGCAATTATGAGGCGGGCACTTCTTCGGGTTCCTGGATCTTCCTACTCTTGCATGGGCTCATCCTCGACGAGCTCATACTCCATCAGAGTAACTCCCTCCAGCAATCCTATATGCATGAGCATAGTATAAATAGCAAGAATGCATACGCAAGGAGGTATAGGGTATGATGCATGGTACATGCATATGCTTGGTGCAACATGGCTAAGATAACTATGCAATTACTTAAACACCCTGCCATTGTATACAGTAGGTTCAGCATAAAAGATGTTTAATGCAAACATATGTATTAAATTGTTCTTATATGTTTAACTATCTGTAACATCCCTGAAAATCCCACAACCCAAAAATCACAACTTTCAAAAACTTTTTAGAAAAACCCTTGTGTGGTGAGTGTCATGCTAGGAAAACACCCTAGATGCACAAGTAGACCCTAAGTGTAGCTTGTGTGAGCATATGCACTTAACAACTTGTGATTTGCATCTTTATGATTTTATGTGATGAAATAAAAATCTTGACAACACCTTTGTTTAAACCTTGCTTGTGTGCATGGGCCCAAGCCCTGGCTAAACCCTTGACCCCTAAGGTTGACCTAGGTGGACCCCACTAGGGGTGTATCATGTGTGCAATATATGTATATTCACATTAGGCACTAGGTTTGGAAAATAGAAATAGAAGTAGAAATAGAAGAGGGGCAGAAAGAGAAAAGGATATGGGAGAAAGAAGCCCAGTAGGCTGAGCGGCCAAGCTAGCCAGCCCAGCTCACCCGACTGACCAGCACGACCGACCGACCAATGCATCTGACTGACCAGCTCCCCGACCGACCAGCCACGCTCGCCCGACCCCACGATCGCGCCCCCGACCAACCGTGCTCCCCTGACCCCACGGTCGTGCCCCTGACCAGCCGTGCTTGGCCCAACCCAGCGACCACGCCCCCGACCAACCTCATTCGCCCGACTAGAATCGCCCTGTACCCCACGCCATCTCCTCTCTCACCCGTGGCTGACAGGCGGGCCAGGGATACCCCACCTGTCATCCCTTTCCCTCCCGTTCTTTGCTTTTTCCCCGCCGCACAGAGCGCATCCGAGGCAAGCCTCGCCATCCTGTCCGCCTGCCTCCTGGCTGTTAGGCAAGCATGCACGGATGCACGCCACGTCCACGATCCATGGCATCGTCCTCGCCAATGCCAGCCGAGCGCTGTGACATCGCCGCCGCGATTCTCGCTGAGCTGACGCCACCGCAACCACCCCGTCCTTTCCCTTGACTGGCTGCCACTCCAAATTAGAGAGACAAAGTCCCCGCGCTCCCCCTGCAAAACCAGAACCCTAGCCTTGCCCTCCTATCCACCCTACATGTGTCCTTGCCCTGTCTTCCGCCATCCGCCGCTCGCCATGACCGAGCCACGGCTATAAAATCCTTACTCCAGTGCCCTAGCGCCCTTCCCATACCCCCACTGCCACTGGTGGTGCTCCAAACCACCCACGCCTGAGCCAGTAAGGAAGGAGAAGGGAGGAGTAGGAGAGCCAAGCCCCGCCAGAGTTGCCCATGGCCGCCGGAGATGAGGACGATGCCCTGATCGTCTTCATCACCAGCATAGCAACTCGGCACGGCACTGCTTCGAGTCACCTCTGCCATGACTCGCCACTGCACCACCAGCCTACCTTCTTCGCCACCACGGTGAGCCTCACCGCCCTGCTCGGTTTTCCTCAGCGTGCACGCCATGACCACCAACACTAGATCCCAACTTGAGAGGCCTAAAGGTCGAGCCTTGGCCTCATGGACGCAACACCACCACGCGCACCTTCATGAACACTAGCACGGCCTTGCCGAGTCGCCATAGCTCGGGAATGCCATAGACTTCGCAAGAGCACTGCTCGCCATGGTCAGACCCCGCCTAGGGCGCTGCTCCATTTCAGTCAAACCGAGTTAGTAGAGACCTTGGTTCCCTCATGGAGAGCTTCACCTCATCGAGGGACACACCCTGCCCCAACCTACTCTAATAGAGAACCCTTAAAATGCCCAGTCGTTCTCACGATACCGGAGCAGCCATGTGCCATGTCGCCACCGTGCCAGAGCTATTTTCGCCAATTCCGGTCGCCTCGCTAGATGAGAACCGGTTGGTGATGTCCACCTAGCCTCGCATGCCTAGCTAAGAAGATGGTTGACCCCTAGAACCTACCCTAGCCCTGAGCTTCAAAGAAGCTGATCCCTAGCCGGAGCTCCGCTGTGCCATTGGCTGTGGCACAGGACTCTGCCATGCCTTTTTGCGTCATCGGCGCTGCTCGTTTGGAACCACGATGGACCTACCTAGACCCTTAGGCAAGATGGAGAGGCCCCATAAAGCCTTGGCCATGCACGGTGTCGAGTCGCCGCATCTATTGTCGTGATGGTTGGCCATGCCAAGCCTCGCCGAGCCCCAAAAGCCGCCGCTTGGGCCCTCCGTCACATCCGCCGGAGTGCCAAGAAGCCCTAGGAGGCGCTAGCCGCTCTGCCGAAGCTAGCCACAGCTGCCTGGCCGAGCAAGTTTGTCGTCGGCAGAATCGCCGCCATGAGAGAAAAAGGAGAGAGGCAGCTGCACCCTCACCATGCATGTGTGCAATCGATGCACCATGCACCGCTCTCACCGAGCCCCACATGAACCCAGGTCCGCCGTGGACCGAGTCAGTGGTTCATGGTGCACCATAGCCCCTATCCGCCGTGAGCCTGCCATATGAACCGAGTCTGTTAGGAGCCCAGACACACCACGTGGACACATGAAGATTCCGACACTGTGTCCGGGCCGGCCCGACCCAAGTCCAGCCCTGACCCAGCCCTCTAGGCCCAGTTCGAGCCCCATCACCATTGACCTGTTGACTGACCCCAGTCCCACCTGTCAGTGACCCGAGCCGCCTCACCCAATCAGAAGCTGCCATGTGTTGCCCCTAGGTTTAATCAGCCCTTTTTCCTTTTTTAGAAAATGACTTAAACTTAGAAAATTCATAATAAATTCATCCGATCTCAGAAAAATATGGTTCAAGTGTCCAAATTTTCCTAAAAATAAGCTCTACGTCATAGGCTTATGTTTGAGTGCATTTGGATCTTTTGGTTTTCTATTGCTTCTTTGTGAATATCTATAGGAGTCACTTATCGCGACTATATGTCTCGTTTTTAGCCCTAGAGGAGCAGCTGCCTAAGGAGGAGGAGGACTACGACTACTCGAAGGACCTCGAAGACGACCAGTAAGTAGGTGCCATGTCCCACCCAACCTCGTAGAATCCTATTAAGCATGCAAATACATAGATGCTAGTGCTTTACTTTTGCAAATGATCTATGATAGGATGCATGGTAGCTTGCTTGGAAGGCCATTACCTTGTCGCAACCTTACCTCTACACACCCGCTGTTAGGATAGACGCTCGCTTTTTTTGCTCGCTTCTTACTTCTACTTTGCATTATATCTATGATGTATGCTGAGTGGAGGACTGCTTGTGAGAAGCTAGGCACTGTGTGCCACTATAATGATAACAACTTAGGGAGATCTTGGCATGTGTCTTGGGTGTGTGGTGAGGGTTGAGTCAAACTAGACAGGATCCCATGACGAGTCTAGGGACGAGTCTTGCTGAGGGGGTGTGACCTAGGCATCCCCTGTGTGAGGTACCTGTGGCGAGTACATGTGAGATGAGTAGATCCCGGGGAGGAGTGTGTTCGTGGGATGAATCCCCAGGGTAGAGGTGCTGTCATGGCACGGGGTGTTGGTTATCCCCTTTGAGAAGATATCATGTCTGGTTTCCCACTAAGGATTGGTATGTTGAGAGAACCGGCTCATAGGACCCTTCGTGCACACCACTCATTCCTAATGGGAAGGAAATGTCATACCGTCTAGCTAGGGCGATGCCACTACTATTAGGATGGAAGCGGATAGTGTAGGGAGGTATGGGCTGGCAGCCCACACCCTCCTAAGACAGCGTGGTGACCTCAGTGGCCCGGTACTACGTCTCACAGTCTCAGTATGCCAGTGGAATCTGGGGTGCCCTAGGGTAGAGTGATAGGGTGGCATCGTACTGGTTAGAAGGTAGCCCGGCATCAGCCTAGATGATGTACAACGTCGATGATGGTGATCTTGTGGTTCTAGGTGTACATGCTCTAGCAGAGTTGATCGATCTATACATATAGCCGTGTCCACGATCATAGACATTCCTATGATCTATGCTTCACTTGATTAGTGAGAGGTGTCCTTTCTTCTCTTCCCCTAGGATTTGACATGGATCTGGCTGTTAGCCGCTGAGGCAAGGACGAGTAGGAGTTGTCCTTGTCGCCTAGAGAGAGAGTGTGTGGTGAGACCTGTGGGAAGGATGGACATGTGAAAAGGATGGGTTAAAACTTGATGTATTAATATTAAAATATTATTGAACTTGCATAGGAAAACTACAGCCAAATAGTAGGCTTTTTCCCTTGCCCTTGCATTTCCACTTACCACAAAGCAAACGCAATGCATAGGGTGGGAGCCAGTGGCCAGTACAAATCGTACTGATAATTATATGACAGGTGATGAGCTCGACTACGACTACGTGGGCGATGGTTGGGAAGTCTAGAAGTCTCGTTCTAGACTCAAGTTGATCATTGAAGTTGGAGTATGGGCCCGTGATCGTGCCTTCTGACGCTGTTCAAGATGCTGTGTGCTCTGAGTGTTTCCGCCATGTGGCGATGTAATAATAAGTAAACCTAACTACTGCATTCTAAGACAAGTATTCGATGTATGCACTCTGATAACGACTATGATTTAGTAATGTGATGGCAGGATCTTTGTGGATTATCGCATTATTGTTGTATCTAGTGAATTTCCCTTCGAGGAAATTATGGGTACGATGCCACAGCTTGGTATCAGAGCCATACTTGAACCTAGGACGAGACCCATAGGTTTGGCCGTTAGAATAGGAGTTGCCCTGTCTATTCGGTTATATTTACTGACTGTGCACCTTTTTATGCATGGCTTACCCTTTTGCTAACCTGCTTACCCTGTTTTTGCGGATACCTTGCAGATGGCACCATCTATTGAGATCCCAATCGACGGAGGAAGCTATGGAGGATTTGCTCAGCTGCTTCATGAAGTGCTCAAGGAGCTTGGTGTTCCTACCAAGCAGATCGAGTACGTCTGCCGTGGAGAGATGGGACCCAAGGCACTTTAGGGTCACATTGTCATCCACCTCCGAGTACCTGCTAGTGAGACCGTGCCGAAGATACGTGCCTTCATCCGAGCTAGAAGTGGAGACATCCATAGGTGCTTGTGTTCAGTCGGTCTCGCGTTTGACTCTTCACCACATAATGTGTGACGCCCATGAGTACCTCAAGAATGGACCTTACCATCTGCTTCCCCGAGCCCTGGACCTGACCTAGAGTACCCGGAGGTAGTTGGAAGCTGCTAACCAGGCTGCCTTCAACGAAGAAAACCTCTGTCTCCAGGTGACAGGCCAGTATGTTCTTCACCAGGACCACCACATCATGGAGTTGGAGGTTCAGAACCATCGCTACCGGGACATGCTATTCCGTGCCAATGAAGCCTTCTTGGAGGAGGAGTAGAAGAAGAACCAGCTTCTCAAAGACATTTGCATGGAGCGCCAGAATTACCAGTACAACAAGGTCATCCACCAGGATCGCGAGGAGAAGCTGAAGGCGTAGATTGTTGACCTGAAGGACAAGGTCGGAGACTTTGGACTCCGCAATGACTGCCTCGATAGCAAGGTGTTTGAGCTTGAGGATACCATCGAGCGCAAGAAGATCGCCCTACAGAAGCACCTCGACAGAGAGAAGAGGCATGGGTTCCAAAAGATGATGATGGAAAACTGATGCAACCTCTTGGAGAAGGACTTGATGCAGATGGGCTGCAATGCTGTCTACAACCAATGCCACCTCATCGAGTACATGAAGTACACCGAGTTCCTAAAGGACAAGGCAGATCGGATCACCAAGGCCTGGGAGAAGTCTGACACCAAGCGTGTGAGGGAGTTTCAAGGAGATGTAGGAGTCCCTTCCACCTAAGGCGCGCAAGAAGCCTTGCAAGGAAACTTTTTCGTGTTGAGCCTACTCGACTCAACCTAGCTGCATGCTCATCTGAGGATTACCCTGAGGCTGAGAAGACCCAGGAGTTGGCAGAAAGCGCTAGAGTGCATCTCGAGACTGCACCACACTGATGCTGAGCTACAGGAGATGGACCACACCCCTACCTCACCACCTCGTCAGGGTTAGATTCCTGGAGAGCCCTGAGATGTGTGACCTAGCATGGCAAGTGGCATGACTCACCTATCTAGAGTAGAGTGCTTTGCCCCCCATTTTTTGAGCCTACCTACGAGTAGTGCATTTCCTGTGAGTCTGCTAGTGTAGCTGCTAGAGACATAGCTTTGTAATAAACCAGTGTAATGAATGCTTGGATCTTATTGCATCTTTATGGTTGTTCATGATTCTTTGTTTGAGTGTACAGTTAGATTAAAAGTTTTCTAAGGAACTAATAAACACCTAAAAATAATGAGTACCTAGTGTCCTGACCCACATGATCATGTGGTAGGATGTCGCACCGCAGATCCAACCGCCTGTGCAACCGATCCCCTTCCCCCATGCCAGCTATTCGTGGCTGAGGAGGTCGCCGAGGAGGACAGTGTCAGGCCTGTCCCTCTCAACTTTGAGGAGGATGCCCCACCCTCACCACCTAGGAGGACTCACACCATCAGGAGGAGCACCACCACATCCACCGCTAGGAGAAGTGCCACCACCACCCCCACCTGCCAAGGAGAATGCTCCACCACTACCTCCCCCACTCCTGAAAGAGGTGATGGACTGTCAGACCCGCTTGTTGGAGACCTTAGGCCGAAGGAATTCTGTGTCACAATGGAGGTCCACCCAATGACTTTCAGCGCAAGCTAGAGGGCTTCTTGAAGCTGAGGCCACCTATATTTGATAGCTCTGACGATCCCATCGCCACCGAGGACTGGCTACACTGAGATCAAGAAGAAGCTAGATCTAACCACTTGCTCCGATGAGGAGTGTGTTGGAGTCGCCGCCCACCTAGCTCACTAGCGCAACACGTGCTTGGTGGGATAGCTTCAGTGACACACACCCAAACCCTACCCACATCACCTGGGAGGAGTTCATTGAGGCCTTTTGCAAGCATCATGTGCCTGAAGGCGCAATGGATGCAAAAGTGGAGGAGTTTTCGCAACCTCACCCGAGGACTGCTGAAGGTTCAGGAGTACGGTAACCAGTTTCATCAAGATGATGCGGTATGCCCCCGGTGAGACTGACACCGAGAAGAAGAAGATGTACTTCTTCAGGAAAGGTCTGAACACCCATATCAAGCTGGGCTCGTCTGGGCATACTTGTTACACCCTAAGGGAGATGATGAACAAAGCCCTAGAGATCGAGAGGGACCGCTTGGAGGCCGACGCAATCTTTAAGGAGAAGAAGCGCCAGACCGAAGGCTTGTTCCGTGCCCCAGCACCCCTGAGGCAGCGATCAAGCACATCCTTGATTCCCTGTCCCTGCTCTGGCCAGAGAGCTTCACCTGCTCCAAGCCATGGAGTTGGTACCTACACCACCAACTACCAATGCCCTGCTCAGAGCCCCAGCACGTGGAAGACTGCTGCACCTGTCTCTGCAGGCAGTACGCCCTTCACTTGTTTCGGCTATGGCAAGCCAGGCCATAAGGTCGCCGACTGCCCTGAGAAGAAGGCAGCCCCACCTGCACAGGCTTCCACGAGGAAGGCGCTTGTCTAGGTAACCCCATATAGGAGTGCTGCATGAGCCACCCACGGCAGACTCACCCATCTGACTATGGAGGATGCACAAGACGCCCCCGACATGGTGTGCGGTATGTTCATTGTGCATGGTGCTAAAGCTTCAGTTCTGTTTGATTCTGGTGCCTCTTGTTCTTATGTTTCCACTAAGTTTGCATGAGTGCACCGAGTGCCTGTCACTCCACGATAGGAAGCTATAGTCACTAGCTCACCTCTAGGCAACATTAGATGCACAAAGGAATGCCAAGGAGTGCGCATTCTTATCGAGGGACACCCATTCTTAGCCAACCTTACCTTACTTTCTTCTGATGGACTGGATGTTATCTTGGGAATGGACTGGTTGACTCTACATAAGGGAATAATATCTTGCTCACCAAGATATGTGGAGTTCATGCACTCGAAGGGTCATGTGATCCATTGTGAGCCAAATCACAAGAAGACAGTGTCCATGTTATGTGCCTTGGAGGCTAAGTCTATCGAGGAGGTACCCATAGTGTGTGAGTACCTGGATGTGTTCCCTAAAGAATTGCCTAGAATGCCACTAGACAGAGATGTGGAGTTCATGATTGACCTTTTGCCTAGTACAGGACCCATTGCAAAAAGGCCTTAATGCATGTCGATTGACGAGCTAGAGGAACTTAAGAAACAGCTTAAGGAGTTGTTTCGATAAAGGGTATATCAGGCCGAGTGCCTCACCCTGGGGTTCTCCCGTGCTGTTTGTAAAGAAGAAGGATGGTTCCATGAGGATGTGCATTGACTATCGGAACTTGAATGCTATGACTATCAAGAACAAGTACCCTCTACCAAGAATAGATGATCTGCTTGATCAGCTGAGGAATGCCTGATTATTTTCTAAGATTGACCTTAGATCTAGGATATCATCAGATGAAGATCCAACCCGAGGACATACCCAAGATAGCCTTTGTCACAAGGTATGGGCAGTATGAGTTCATGGAAGTGTCATTTGGGCTCACTAATGCCCTGGCCTACTTTATGAACATGATGAATAAGGTGTTCATGGAGCATCTAGATAAGTTTGTGGTAGTTTTCATTGATGACATCCTAGTTTACTCAGCTACCATCGAAGAACATGAGCAGCATATGAGGATAGTGCTAGAGAAGCTGAGGCAGAACTAGCTGTATGCCAAGTTCAGTAAATGTGAGTTCTGGCTCGAAGAAGTAACCTTTCTTGGACATATACTCATTGCAAAGGGAGTAGCTATTGACCCAGCCAAGATTAAGGCCATAAAGGAATGGGAACAACCACGGAACGTGATTGATATTCAAAGTTTTCTCGGTTTAGCTGGATACTACCACCACTTTATTGAGAATTTCTCTAAGATAGCAAGACCCATGACCAACCTCCTGAAGAAAACCAAAGAGTTTGAATGAACTTCTGAGTGTGAGCGGAGTTTCTAGACTCTAAAGAAGAAGCTTACCACTACCCCTGTGCTAGCCTTACCCGATATCCACCAAGACTTTGTGGTCTATTATGATGCTTCTAGACAAGGACTTGGTTGTGTTCTGATGCAGAATGGAAAAGTCATTGCTTATGCCTCTCGATAGTTGAAAGAGCACGAGCAACGCTATCCTACCCATGACCTTGAGCTTGCAGCAGTTGTGCACACTCTAAAGATCTGGAGACACTACTTGATTGGGAATAAATGTGACATCTACTCCGATCATAAGAGCCTGAAGTACTTCTTCACGCAAAAGGATCTGAACATGAGATAGCGCAGATGGCTAGAACTAATTAAGGACTATAACCTAGAGATACATTATCACCCAGGAAAAGCAAATGTAGTTGCAGACGCCTTGAGTCGCAAGAATCATTGCAACCACCTTGAGACCAGCACCATACCACCAGAGCTATGCCAAGAGATGGAGAAGCTCCAGATAGAAGTGATGCCAAGTGATCTGCTGAATGCACTTCAAGTTTAGTATAACCTCGAGGAACGCATTTGCAAGGTCCTAACAAATCTGCCCTGAGATTGAGGAGATTCGAGAATCTCATGAGAAAAGGCAAGTGCCCCGAGTTTAGGGAAGACGAACATGTGACAGTTTGGTACTAAGGATAGAGTCTATGTACCCATGGATGAAACCCTACGAAAGGAGATCCTAGCTGAGGGTCATGATTCCAAGTATTGCATCCATCCAGGCAGCACCAAGATGTGTGCTGATTTGAAAAGGATTTTCTAGTGGAGGAACATGAAAGCAGATATTGCTGGTCATGTAGCCCGATGTAACATATCCAATAGAGTCAAAGCCTGAACATCAGAAACCAGTAGGGCTGTTGAAGCCGTTAGATGTTCCAGTGTGGAAGTGTGAAAGCATTTCTATGGACTTTATAGTTGGACTACCCCGGACCCCAAAAGGAAATGATGCTATCTGGGTGATTGTCGATCATTTGACCAAAGTGGCCCACTTCATCGCAGTTAGAAGCAACTACAGAGTCGAGAAGTTGGCCGACTTGTATGTGGATAACATTCTGAGGCTTCATGGAGCCCCGAACAGCATAGTATCCGATCCGCGGTACCCAATTTGTGTCCAAATTCTAGAAGAGCCTGCACAAGGCAATCAGGACTCATTTAGATTATAGCACAACTTATCATCCCCAAATAGATGGTCAGACTGACAAAGTGAACCAAATTCTAGAGGATATGTTATGAGCCTGTGTTCTAAAATATGGTACAAACTGGGAAAAGAGCTTACCACACGCAGAGTTCTCCTACAACAACAACTACCAAGCTAGCCTCAAGATGTCACCTTTTGAGGCCCTATACGGAAGGAAGTGTCGCATCCCATTGATGTGGTCAGAAGTGGGAGTGAGATCATTCTTCGGCCTAGCAAAGATTCAGGAGGCCGAGGAAGGAGTCACCCAAGTGCGAGAGAACCTAAGGATTGCTGAGAGTAGGCAGAAGAGCTATGCTGATAATAGGCGAAGAGATCTTGAGTTCGCAGTGGGAGACTACATCTATCTTAAAGTTTCCCCGTTGCGAGGAACTACCAGATTCCATGTGAAAGGGAAGTCAGCACCTCAGGTTTGTCAGACCCTACAAGATCTATAAAAGGGCTGGCAAGCTAGCCTAAAAGTTGGTATTGCCTGAGGAATTAGCAGGTGTGCACCTAGTGTTCCATGTTTCGCAGTTGCATAAGTGCTTGAGGCTACTAGAAGAGCAGGTACCCATAGAGGCACTGGATATCTAGGATAACCTTGAGTACAGAGATCACCCCGTGCAGATACTTGATTGAGTAGTCAAAGAAACAAGGAGCACATCTATACCAATGTGCAAGGTTCAGTGGAGCAACCACACCGAGAGGGAAGCTACCTGGGAGAAAGAGATAGAGCTTCGAATGCTTTACCCCTACCTTTTCGAAAGGTCCATAAGACCTTGAATCTCAGGGACAAGATTCTTGTGAGGGGGGAAGTCTGTAACATCCCTGAAAATCCCACAACCCAAAAATCACAACTTTCAAAAACTTTTTAGAAAAACCCTTGTGTGGTGAGTGTCATGCTAGGAAAACACCCTAGATGCACAAGTAGACCCTAAGTGTAGCTTGTGTGAGCATATGCACTTAACAACTTGTGATTTGCTTCTCTATGATTTTATGTGATGAAATAAAAATCTTGACAACACCTTTGTTTAAACCTTGCTTGTGTGCGTGGGCCTAAGCCCTGGCTAAACCCTTGACCCACAAGGTTGACCTAGGTGGACCCCACTAGGGGTGTATCATGTGTGCAATATATGTATATGCACATTAGGCACTAGGTTTGGGAAAATAGAAATAGAAGTAAAAATAGAAGAGGGGCAAAAAGAGAAAAGGCTATGGGAGAAAGAAGCCTAGTCGTCCGAGCGGCCCAGCCAGCCGACCTAGCTTGCCTGACCGACCAGCGCGACCGACCGACCAATGTGTCCGACTAACCAGCTCGCCCAACCGACCAGCCACGCTCGCCCGACCCTACGATCGCGCCCCCGACCAGCCGCGCTCGCCCGACCCCGCGATTGCGCCCCCGACCAGCCGCGCTCGCTTGACCCCACGGCCATGCCCCCGACTAGCCGCGCTCACCTAACCCCGCGACCGCGCCCCTGACCAACCTCAATCCAGCTCGCCTGACCAGAATCGCCCGCACCCCACGCCCTCTGCTCTCTCACCCATGGCTGACAGGCATGCCAGGGAGACCCTATAACACCCTGGCACAGGGCTTAATAGGATTATTAGGATACTCATACCAACAAGTTGTAACTTCTTTTCTGGAAGCCCATCTCTTAAGAACTTCAAGCTTAAGCGTGCTTGGCCTAGAGCGATGGGTGACCGACCGGGAAGTTCTTCCCGGGGGCGCATGAGTGAGGACAAAGTGCGCAGAAAAGATTGGTGTTGGTCTGTGAGGGCAGTCTATGTCCTAGGAAAGCTACCAGATGTAAGCGGGTCTGGCCTTGAGGAGGCGGGACGTTACAGACCCCACCTATCATCCCTTTCCCTCCCCTTCTCTGCTTTTTCTGCCATAGCACAGAGCGTCACGCCGGAGCGCATCCGAGGCAGAGCCTGGCCATCTCGTCCGCCTGCCTCCTGGCCGTTGGGCAAGCAGGAATGGATGCGCGCCACATCCATGATCCGTGGCATCATCCTCACCAACGCCAGCCGAGCGCCGTGATGTCGCCGCCGTGATTCCTGCCGAGCTGATGCCACCGCAACCACCCCGTCCTTTCCCTTGACCAGCTGCTGCTCCAAATTAGAGGCGGCAAAGTGCCCGCGCTCCCTCATGAAACCAGAACCCTAGACTTGCCCTCCTATCTGCCCTACACGTGTCCTTGCCCTGTCTTCTGCCATCCGCCCCTCGCCATGGCCAAGCCATGGCTATAAAATCCCTGCTCCAGTGCCCTAGCGCCCTTCCCATACCCCCGCCGCCACTGGTGGTGCTCCAAACCACCCACGCCTGAGCCAGTAAGGAAGGAGAATGGAGGAGTAGGAGAGCCGAGCCCCGCCAGAGTTGCCCATGGCCACCGGAGACGAGGACGACGCATCGATCGTCTTCATCACTGGCATAGCAACTCGGCACTGACACTACTTCGAGTCACCTCTGCCATGACTCACCACTGCACCACCAGCCTACCTTCTTCGCCACCACTGGTGAGCCTCGCCGCCCTGCTATGTTTTCCCTAGCGTGCACGCCATGACCGCCAACACTAGATCCTGACTTGAGAGGCCTGAAGGTCGAGCTTTGGCCTCTGTATGGATGCAACACCACCACGCACACCTTCATGAACACTAGCACGGCCTTGCCGAGCCGCCACGGCTTGGGAACGCCGTAGCCTTCGCAAGAGCACGCTTGCCTTGGCCAGACCTCGCTAGGACGCTGCCCTGTTCCGGTCGAACTGAGTTAGTAGTGACCTTGGTTCCCGCGCAGAGAGCTTTGCCTCATCGAGGGACACACCCTACCCCAACCCACTCTAATAGAGAACCCTTAAAATGCCCAGTCGTGCTCACGATACCAGAGCGGCCTTTCACCATGTCGCCGCCGTGCCGGAGCTGTTTTCACCGATTCCGGTCGCCTCGCTGGATGAGAACCGGTCGGTGATGTCCGCCATAGCCCCACGTGCCTAGCCGAGATGATGGTCGACCCCAGAACCTACCCTAGCCTAGAGCTTCGAAGAAGCCGATCCCTCGCCGGAGCTCTGCCGTGCCGTTGGCTGCGGCACGGACTCTGCCATGCCTTTTTGGGTCATCGGCGCCGCTTGTTTGGAACCACGATGGACCCACCTAGACCCTTGGGCAAGATGGAGAGGCCTCATAAAGCCTTAGCCGTGCGCGCCGTCAAGCCACCACATCTGCTGTCGCCATGGTCGGCCATGCCAAGCCTCGCCGAGCCCCAAAAGCCGTCGCCTTAGCCCTGCATCACATCTGCCGGAGTGCCAGGAAGCCCTAGGAGACCCTAGCCGCTCTGCCAGGCTACCACAGCGCCTGGTCGAGTGAGTTCGCCACTGGCAGAAGCGCCACCATGAGAGAAAAAGGAGAGAGGCAGCCGCACCCTCACCACGCACGTGTGCAATCAGTGCACCGTGCGCTGCTCTCACCGAGCCCCGCTTGAACCTGGTCCGCCGTGGACTAAGTTAGTGGTCCACGGTGCACCATAGCCCCTGTCCGCCGTGAGCCAGCCATGTGAACCGAGCCCGTTAGGAGCCTAGACCCACCACGTGGGCACATGAAGATCCGACACGTGTCTGGGCCGGCCCGACCTAGACCGGCCCAAGTCCAGCCCTGACCCGGCCCTCTAGGCCCAGTTCGAGCCCAGGTCACTATTGACCGTTGACCATTGACTGACCCCAGTCCCAACTGTCAGTGACCCGAGCCACCCGACCCAATCAGAAGCTGCCATGTGTCGCCCCTAGGTTTAATCAGCCCTTTTTCCTTTTTCAGAAAATGACTTAAACTTAGAAAATTCATAATAAATTCATTCGACCTCAGGAAAATTTGGTTCAAGTGTCCAAATTTACCTCAAAATAAGCTCTACGTCATAGGCTTATGTTTGAGTGCATTTGGATCTTTTGGTTTTCTGTTGCTTCTTTGTGAATATCTATAGGAGTCGCTTATCACGACTATATGTCTCATTTTTAGCCCTGGAGGAGCAGCTGCCTGAGGAGGAGGAGGACTACGACTACTCAGGAGGACCTCGGAGACTGACCAATTAGTAGGTGCCATGTCCCACCCAACCTCGTAGAATCCAATTAGGCATGCAAATACATAGATGCTAGTGCTTTACTTTTGCAAATGATCTATGATAGGATGCATGGTAGCTTGCTTGGAAGGCCATTACCTTGTCGCAACCTTACCTCTACACACCCGCTGTTAGGATAGACACTCGCTTTTTTTGCTCGCTTCTTACTTCTACTTTGCATTATATCTATGATGTATGCTGAGTGGAGGACTGCTTGTGAGAAGCTAGGCACTGTGTGCCACTATAATGATAACAACTTAGGGAGATCTTGGCATGTGTCTTGGGTGTGTGGTGTGGGTTGAGTCAAACTAGACAGGATCCCATGACGAGTCTAGGGATGAGTCTTGCTAAGGGGGTGTGACCTAGGCATCCCCTGTGTGAGGTACCTGTGGTGGGTACATGTGAGATGAGTAGATCCTGAGGAGGTGTGTCTTTGTGGGATGAATCCCCAGGGGTAGAGGTGCTATCATGGCATGGGGTGTTGGTTATTCCCTTTGAGAAGATATCCTGTCTGGTTTCCCCCTAAGGACTGGTATGTCGAGAGAACCGGCTCATAGGACCCTTCGTGCACACCACTCATTCCTAATGGGAAGGAAACGACATACCGTCTAGCTAGGGCAATGCCACTACTATTAGGATGGAAGTGGATAGTGTAGGGAGGTATGGGCGAGCAGCCCACACCCTCCTAAGATAGCTGTGGTGACCTCGGTGGCCCAGTACTATAGTCTCAGCATGCCGGTGGAATCCGGGGTGCCCCAGGGCTGAGTGATAGGGTGGCATAGTACTAGTTAGAAGGTAGCCCCGCATCAGCCTAGACGATGTACAACATCGATTATGGTGATCTTGTGGTTCCAGGTGTACACGCTCTATAGAGTTGATCGATCTATACGTATAGCCGTGTCCATGGTCACGAACATTCCTATGATCTATGCTTCACTTGATTAGTGAGAGGTGTCCTTTCTTGTCTTCCCCTGGGTTTTGACATGGATCCGGCTGTTAGCTACTAAGGCAAGGATGAGAGAGAGTTGTCCTTGTCACCTAGAGAGCGAGAGTGTGGTGAGACATGTAGGAAGGATGGACGTGTGAAAAGGATGGGTTAAAACTTGATGTATTAATATTAAAATATTGTTGAACTTGCATAGGAAAACTACAACCAAATAGTAGGCTTTTTCCCTTGCCCTTGCATTTCCACTTACCACAAAGCAAACGCAATGCATAGGGTCAGAGCCAGTGGCCAGTACAAATCATACTGATAATTATATGACAGGTGATGAGCTCGACTACGACTACGTGGGCGATGGTTGGGAAGTCTAGAAGTCTCATTCTAGACTCAAGTTGATCTTTGAAGTTGGAGTATGCGCCCGTGATCGTGCCTTCTGACGCTGTTCAAGATGCTGTGTGCTCTGAGTGTTTCCACCATGTGGCGATGTAATAATAAGTAAACCTAACTACTGCATTCTAAGACAAGTATTCGATGTATGCACTCTGATAACAACTATGATTCAGTAATGTGATGGCATGATCTTTGTGGATTATCGCATTATTGTTGTATCTGTGAATTTCCCTTCGAGGAAATTATGGGTACGACGCCATAGCTTGGTATCAGAGCCATACTTGACCCTAGGACGAGACCCATAGGTTTGGCCATTAGAATAGGAGTTGCCCTATCTATTCAGGTTATATTTACTGACCGTGCACCTTTTTATGCATGGCTTACCCTTCTGCTAACCTGCTTACCCCTGTTTTTGCGGATACCTTGCAGATGGCATCGTCTGTTGAGATCCCAATCGACGGAGGAAGCTATGGAGGCTTTGCTCAGTTGCTTCGTGAAGTGCTCAAGGAGCTTGGTGTTCCTACCAAGCAGATCGAGTACGTCTGCCCGTGGAGAGATGGGACCCGAGGGACTTTAGGGTCACATTGCCATCCACCTCCGAGTACCCGCTAGTGAGACTGTGCCCGAGCTACGTGCCTTCACCAAGCTAGAAGTGGAGACGTCCATAGGTGCTTGTGTTCAGTCGGTCTCGCGTTCGACTCTTCACCACGTAAGGCGTGACGCCCACGAGTACCTCAAGAATGGACCTTACCATCTGCTTCCCTGAGCCCTGGACCTGACCTAGAGTACCCAAAGGCAGTTGGAAGCTACCTTCAATGAAGAAAACCTCTGTCTCCAGGTGACAGGCCAGTATGTTCTTCACTAGGACCACCACATCATGGAGTTGGAAAACCTTAAGATAGTGACTGTGATTCAGTAATGTGATGGCATGATCTTCGGGGATTATCGCATTATTGTTGTATCTGTGAATTTCCGTTCGAGGAAATTATGGGTACGATGCCACACTATCCTAGGTAATATCTATGTTAGTTAAGGACCGTGTCATTGTCTGGACCTTCTGTTAAGATTGAATGCACCTTTCACATAATGGCCAGATAACTAGTTCCGACCATGAAGCTAAGTAACTCTAGTCGGGCTAGGATCTAAACTGAGGTTGGCATCATTGGGGGGGGGGGGGGGGAGAAAGTATGTGTGGCGGGGCAGGGATTGATCAAGGGCAGGCAAGGCTTGAGTGTCCTGGCTTCCAGCTGTCCCCTAGGCTTTGCGGTTCGGATCAGACCCACGGTGTCCCGAATAGGGCAAAAAGTTACCCAATGTTGACCTTTGGCCGGGTCCGCATGGGCATGTGATGTGGATTCTGCCCAACTAGTTGTAATTGATTCGAATCGCTATCTCTCCCGGATAGTGATAAACTTAACTAGCTCCAGCATCGTAGTAACTCATGGAACAAAATGGTTATGTTACTTATGCAAATTTGATATGGATACTATTGTGAATAAACCTTGAGTACGAGAATGTACTTCGCAAGACTTACCCGTCATAAACCAAAAATAAATTGACACCAAGGAGTATGCAAGGCTTTTCATGGTGGAGCTAGCTTGACAACACATTTGCATAAAAAGCTTTACTAACATGCGTCCTTCACTTTCAAGTTTTAGCATCAAATTAAATAGAGCTATTTATTGCTAAGTTTGCATCTATTCTGTACAACCACTTGGTAAAAACAAAAGCATCACAATAGTAACCATATCAAATTTTCATAAGTAACATAACCATTTTGTTCCATAAGTTACTACGATGCTGGAGCTAGTTAAGTTTCTCACTATCCGGGAGAGACGGCGATTCGAATCGATTGGAACCAGCAGGGCAGAATCCACAACACACACCCATGCGGACCCGGCCAAAGGTCAACATTGGGTAACTTTTTGCCCTATTCAAGAAACCGTGGGTCTGATCTGAACCGCAAACCCCAGGGGACCGCCGGAAAGCTAGGACTGCTTAGGCCATGCCTGCCCTTGATCAATCCCTATCCCACCGCACATACTTCCTCCCCTCCAATGATGCCAACCTCAGTTAAGATCCCTAGCCCGACTAGAGTTACTTAGCTTCACGGTCAGAATGAGTTATCTGGCCATTATGTGAAAGGTACATTCAATCTTAACAGAAGGTCTAGACAATGACACGGTCCTTAACTGACACAGACGGGATCAACATAAACCATAATGTTCATCCTAAACACCGGATCCCGCCCGGTCTCTAATTTTATTAACACCTAGGTTCTTTTCCATGATAGCAAATATAGCCAACCGCGTAGGACAAAGATAAGGAGACAACCTATCTCTCACGGATGACAACAATCACCCGACTTCTACTAGTCTAAGCATGGCTAATCATTTATCGACCTATACTTATAACCAGGGTAGCAGGGTAATCTTTCTGGACAAGGTAGGATATATGCATCAATGGGTTTCAATGCAACTCCTATCAACTTAATGCATAAACATACATAAAAGAACTCAAGTGAATTTTATTAAAGAATATGAAACTTATTATGCTCCAGGGCTTGCCTTTGATGAATTTGTAGGCTGGTGCTTGGGGCACTCAGGCAATTCTAAGGCGGGCACTTTTTCGGGTTCCTGGATCTCCTGCTCTTGCTGGGGCTCTTCCTCGATGAGCTCGTACTCCAGCAGAGTCACTCCCTCCGGCGATCCTATATGCATCAGCACGATTTAAACAACAAGAATGCAAATGCAAGGATATATATAGGGTATGATGCATGGTACATGCATATGCTTGGTGCAACATGGCAAAGATAAGTGTGCAATTACATTTCTTTTTACGGAGTACGTGCATATCTCTTCTCAAGTAATCTAGGGTCTAAATGTTCTTCAGCTGTATGCACTTTGTTACCTGTAGCTAATAATTTAGCTAAATCAGGTTTATTAAGTTTTCATTAGGAAATTAAGTTATATTCAAAAACATTTCCAATTAAGTATATTAAACATTGGAAAAACAACTAAAAAGGCAAACTGCATGTAAAACCTTATAACCTGGACATACTAACATTCCACCAAACAAAACATCTCCTAAACATACTAACCTTATAACCCGGTCCATTGCACCAGGAGCGGCTAACAGGTGGGGCCCTAGGTCAGCCCAGTCCCACGGGACAGAGACACAGAGTGGGGCAACGGATTTTGACCGGCCGGAGCTCACCGGTGGCGAGGTATCCGGCGGCAGGGGATGGCACGGGTATGCTTGCCTTGACCTTGCGCATCGATCCAAGGGTTCTGTTAGGTCAGACGCACATCGGAGCTTGCTCAACGGTGGCTATGGCAGCTCGGCGGTCATCTGCGATGACGGAGACACCGTCTCCGGCCATGACGAGCTCGGATAAACTTGGCTACAGCTCTAAGTTTCCTTGGTGATGACCTAGGGTTAAGGATTGGGGTTGGATGGAGCCATGGCGAGGCATGGCCGTATGCATGGCGGGTCGACAGCCAGAGCACGGTGGCGGTGAACGGCCTTTAAGCGCCGGAAGATGGCCGACGTCTACTTGTGCAATCCGAGGATTCCCTTGGTAACTACGGGACAAGAGAGAAGGAGAGCAGAGAGAGGTCGGAGGTGCCTCGGCCATGCGCGAGCTCAAGCTCGGTGTCCATGGCGGCCATGGCGGTGTTCGGCCTGGGGCCTTACCGATCGACGAGAGACGATGCAGCAAGGTCGGGGACAGAGAGGAGTCTATGGCGCTTCTATAGGTACGAGGAATCGAGGCAAGAGGCAACGATGGCGGCGGAATTTGGTTGTGCGCCTCGGTGGACGGCGGCGGTGGCGCTCAGCTTTTTCGACAGCGAGGGAGGGCGAGAGCGAGGGCCGGCGAGGGAATGGGAGTGAGAGAGAGACGGCGCTCATTTCTCTGCATCCAAAAGGGTAGCAGCGGCCGAAGCGTGGCCTCCCTGCACGCGTCGTGCATGCCACATGACGTTCATGGCCTGACGCCGGTCGGCGCCGTTTGGCCGTTTTCAGGTCGACTGACGGATGGTTTTCATGTGCCATTTACTTCTAAACCGTGCTGGTTCAGCGAAAACTATAGTAACAGAAGTTGTAGAGCTTCATGAGTACTACAATAGTTCTTATACAATGTTGAGCTGGTTCGGCAAAGGTTGGGAGATACAAAGCTCTAAAAATAGGTACATTGAAACTGAAAACAGGTTTAGTCCATTTAAGGACTTAGAAAAAATTTTGATCCTCAAAAACTAGAAGTGAATTCAATGTTTGAGCTACTTTTTGTCCATGTTAGGCACTAAATTAGGGTTAGACCTCTAAACAAAAATTGTTGTACTCAATCTAATCTACAACTCTTATTTAGGATTCATTTACATGCAAAGTCTCTAATGCTTTGGTCAAGTAGGGTCAAACCGGGATCAGGATAAAAGTACATTCAAACACTTCTACACTTAGAAACAATTTTTGGGCTTAATGATCAATATAAACCCTAGCTCAATTTTGATTCTAAGTTGTTCTAGAGTGTTTAGGTGATCAAACAACATACATATGTATTTTCACTCACACTCATACATGGTTGCATAGATGAAACAAGCATTGCACTTAACAATCAAGTGATAACCAATGTATGATTTCATGTGATGAAAATGATGGATTTATGCATGATGCTCATGATTATGCAAATGAAATGCTTAATGAGATGCTTAATAGCTAGGGGTGTTATAGCCCCTCCCCCTAACAAAAATCTCATCCCGAGATTTAAAGTGTGTACCATTGGTTGTAAAAATTCAGGGTATTGTGTGCGTAGGTAGTCTTCTCTTTCCCACATAGCATCTCTCTCCACGTGGTTATTCCATACCACCTTGTAAAACTTAATCACTTTATTATGAGTGACCCTCTCTTTTGTTTCCAACAGTTGTACTAGCCTTTCCTCATAGGTAAGGTCAGATTGAACATCGACAGTTTCAACATCAATTGCTTCGTCTGGCACACACAAGCATTTCTTCAGTTGAGATACGTGAAACACATTGAATATGGCCCTCATGCTTTCTGGCAATTCCAGCTTATATGCCACGGGTCCACTTTGACCTATAATCTTGTACGGTCCCACGTATCGAGGTGCTAGCTTCCTCTTTACTCCAAACCTTTGTACTTTCTTCATGGGTGAAACTTTTAGATAAACGTAGTCTCCAACTTTAAAGGATAGCAGTCTTCTTCTCTTGTCAGCATAGCTCTTTTGTCGAGACTGGGCAGCTTCCATGTGACTCTGAATAATTCATACTTGTATTAACCTAGTATAGATCTTAAACATAATTATATGGCATTCATTGTCAGCTTAACTTATGCACATGGTTTTATCCCACCCTGTTGCAGGTGAAGTTCTCGGCCTACTGAAGGTGGTGACTAAGGGCCGGTGGGCTCGGCTGCTCTGTATTTATTTCTCATCTTTATGCTTTTGTTGGAGGATGTCATCTAAGCTAGCAATTTATATTTTGAATTATGTTATTGTAAGCATTTCAAAGCTATGTTGTTTCCTCTAATTTTGTAATAATATTTCCGCTACAAACTCCAGGGTATGCGATGTGTATTTGCTTAATCTATTATGATCTTGGTTGTGATGTGGATTTATCGAGGTCTTTATAGTTTTAATATGATAATTCAAATATAATTAACTATTTATAGGAGATGTACAAAAATTCATAAAACAATTAATACTAGGGATTCACTTATCACAATTGTATTAATTGTATAGTTAAACATAGTATACTAGGTATTAAGTTTAATTTGTAGTAATATGACAAAGCATATTATTTAACATTGTTTTAACTAGTCGGCATTCTGTCATAGATGTTTAGTTAAATACATAATAATTTACTGGCTTCTAAATCAGTTCAGTATGTTTCTCATAAATCAACACCCCTGCCATTGTGTTGTTTGACTATGGGTCTTCGCATTCATTCATGAGTCAGTCATTTGCATTCAAGCATCAATAGAGGATATCTACTATGAGGGATGGTTATCTTATAAGTTCACCTAGGGCTAATATCTCGACCAGGCAGATAGTTTGGAATGTACTTCTCTCTATTGGAGAGAAGGAGTTCATAGCGAATCTCATTGTGCTGCCAGGGTTGGGCATAGATGCTGTGTTAGGCATGAATTGGATGGAAAAGCATGGGGTCACTATTGATACTACAAATCGGACACTCCAACTAGATGACCATGATGGCAGTGGTACTTTTCAAGTGCCACTTTCCAAAAGATTTAGATCTTAGAAGCCTAACTTGTGCTATCCAAGCCATCGACCTGCAAACCATTCCAGTGGTGTGTGAGTTTCCCGATGTGTTTCCAGATGATCTACCTAGGCTACCACCAGATAGAGAAGTACAATTTGCTATTGAGTTGGTACCTGGTACCGCACTTATTTCCAGAAGACCGTACAAAATGCCACCTAATGAATTAGCTGAGCTGAAGATTCAGTTGCAAGAGCTTTTGGACAAAGGTCTCATTCGACCTAGTTCATCTCCATGGGTATGTCCTGCCCTATTTGTGAAAAAGAAGGACAAGTCTCTACGTATGTGCGTGGATTATAGACCGCTTAATGCTATAACCATTAAGAACAAGTACCCTCTGCCACGGATTGACATTTTGTTTGTTTAGTTGGCTAGAGCGAAAATGTTCTCCAAGATTGACTTAAGATCAGGCTATCATCAAATCAAGATTCGACCAGAAGATATACCTAAGACCTCCTTCTCTACCAAATACGGTTTATATGAATACATTGTCATGTCCTTTGGCCTGACAAATGCGCCTGCGTACTTCATGTATCTGATGAATTTGGTGTTCATGCCTAAGCTGGATAAGTTCATGGTCGTGTCCATCGATGATATCTTGATATATTTAGAGAATGAGGAGGACCACGCAGAGCATTTGAGAGTTGTTCAAACTAGGCTAACAGAACATCAGTTGTATGCCAAGTTTAGTAAATGTGAGTTTTGGTTGCGCAAGGTTCCTTTTCTTGGTCATGTTCTATCTGAAGATGGGATATCAGTGGATCCAAGCGAAGTACACGAGGTGATGGACTAGAAGGCCCCGACGTCTGTCATCGAAGTCCGAAGTTTTCTTGGTTTAGTAGGATACTATCGCTGCTTTATCCCTGACTTCTCAAAGATTGTTAAGCCTATGACGAGGTTGCTGTAGAAGGAAGAGAAATTTAATTGGACCCCGGAGTGCAGAGTAGCTTTCCACACTTTGAAGACTTTGCTGACTACCGCTCCTGTTTTAGCACAACCCGACATAGAGAAGCCATTTGATGTGTTTTGTGATGCTTTAGGCATTGGTCTTTGCTATGTCGTAATGTAGGAAGGCCAATTCATTGCCTACGCTTCTCGTCAGCTACGAAAGCATGAAGTCAATTATCCTATACATGACTTGGAGCTTGCAGCAGTAGTACATGCACTGAAAATATGGCGGCATTACTTATTGGGGAATTTGTGCCACATCTACACTGACCACAAGAGTCTCAAGTACATCTTCACTCAACCCAAATTGAACATGAGGCAGAGAAGATGGCTAGAGCTAATAAAGGACTACAACCTGGAAGTTCATTACCATCCAGGCAAAGCAAATGTAGTAGCAGATGCTTTGAGCAGGAAATCTCATTGCAACCACATAGAGGCACAACTAGAAGAAGGTTTCAACTTGTTGCACCCCACCATGTTGCACAACATGATCAGTTGTACCTTGGAGAGCCGAATAATAGAGGGCCAGGAAACCAGTTGATGAAATCTTTCATATTAAACAGAAGATGCAAGGGGAAGACACCAAGCACTTTAGGCTGGATGACAAGGGAATATTATGGTTCAAGGATCGTCTAGTGGTACCCAAGGATATAGAGCTACGAGAATAGATACTTGCTGAAGCTCATTCTTCCAACTTATCAATTCATCCTGGTAGTAGCAAGATGTACAAAGATCTGAAGCCACGTTTTTGGTGGACAAAGCTAAAGAAAGAGATAGCTGCATATGTTGCTAGGTGTGATGTCTGCAGAAGAGTGAAGGCCAATCATTTAAAACCTGCTAGACCACTTCAACCCTTGTCTATTCCAGGATGGAAGTGGGAGGAAATAAGCATGGATTTTATTGTGGGCCTCCTGAGAACACAAAAAGGTTTTGATTCCATCTGGGTAATTGTGGACCTACTAACCAAGTCTGCACATTTCATACTAGTCAGAACTACCTACAGAATGGGTAAGTATGCTAAGCTTTATGTTTCTCAGATAGTGCGTCTGCACGGTGTGTCAAGAACCATTACTTCGGATTATGGACCACAATTTGTTGCTCGTTTTTGGGAAGGCCTGCATACGACAATGGGCACAAAGCTAATCAGAAGTTTAGCATACCATCCATAGATGGCATGTCAAACTAAAAGAGTAAATCAAATTCTAGAAGATATGTTAAGAGTGTGTGTACTTTCATCTAGAGGATCATGGGAAGAGTGGCTACCTTTAGCAGAATTCTCTTATAACAATAGCTATCAAGCATCAAGATGGCTCCCTTCGAAGGCTTTGTATGGTAGAAAATGTAGGACCCCTTTGAACTGGGTTGAACCCAGAGAAAGGAGGTAATACGGTATTGACTTTGTTAAAGAAGCTGAAGAACAAGTACAAATTATTTAGAGTCACATGGAAGCTGCCTAGTGTCGATAAAAGAGCTATGCTGACAAGAGAAAAAGATCGCTATCCTTTGAAGTTAGAGACTACGTTTACCTAAAAGTTTCATCCATGAAGAAAGTACAAAGGTTTGGGGTAAAGAGGAAGCTAGCACCTCGATACGTGGGATCCGTACCAGATTATAGGTCGAAGTGGACCCATAGCACATAAGCTAGAATTGCCGGAAAGCATGAGGGCCATATTCAATGTGTTTCAAGTATCTCAACTGAAGAAATGCTTGCGTCTGCCAGACGAAGCGATTGATGTTGAAACTATCGATGTTCAATTTGACCTTACCTATGAGGAAAGGCTAGTACAACTATTGGAAACCAGTGAGAGGGTCACTCATAATAAAGTGGTTAAGTTTTACAAGGTGGTTTGGAATAACCAAGCCGAGAGAGATGCTACGTGGGAAAGAGAAGACTACCTACGCACACAATACCCCAATTTTTACAACCAATGGTATACACTCTAAATCTCGGAATGAGATTTTTGTTAGGTGGAGGGGCTGTAACACCCCTAGGTGTTAAGCATCTCATTAAGCATTGCATTTGCATAATCATTAGCATCATGCATAAATCCATCATTATCATCACATGAAATCATACATTGGTTATCACTTGATTGTTAAGTGCAATGCTTGTTTCATCTATGCAACCATGTATGAGTGTGAGTGCTAATACATATGTTTATTTTTTATCACCTAAACACTCTAGAACAACGTAGAATCAAAATTGAGCTAGGGTTTATATTGATCATTAAGCCCAAAAATTGTTTCTAGGTGTAAAAGTGTTTGAATGTACTTTTATCCTGATCCCTGTTTGACCCTACTTGACCAAAGCATTAGAGACTTTGCATGTCAATGAACCCTAAATAAGAGTTATAGTTTAGATTGAGTACGACAACTTTTATTTAAAGGTCCAACCCTAATTTAGTGCCTAACATGGACAAAAACAGCTCAAACTTTGAATCTATATCTAATTTTGTGGATCAAAATTTGTCTGTCTTTGATTGGACTGAAACTGCATTTCAGTTTCAAAGTACCTATGTTGTGAGCTCTCTATCTCCCAAACCAGGCCGAGTTAGCTCAAGAGCCAATAATCAAAGTTGTAGTACTCATGAAGCTCTACAATTTGTATTACTGAAGTTTTCCCTAAAACAGAACGGTTTTAGAGCTAATAACGCATGAAGGTCCTGGTGTCAATCTGTGTCAATGGAGCCGGCTAGAGCCGACTGACGGCAGACCTTGGCCACCACGTGGCACCCACGCCATGCGGGAGCCCAACATGCCGTGCCCTGCAGGCCGATTAGAATGAGGAGAACCTGCGCTGCCATTTCCACTCGTCCGTGCCGTTTCTCCCTCTCTCGTTCGAGCTCCCAAGCCAGAAAATGCCGCCGCTTGTCGGCAAAATTTGCCGCGACCGCTGCTCCACTCTCTGGTTCCTTGCACCCACCTCTTTGCCATACCCTGCTCAACATCCCTGAACCGAGATCACCGCCGTTTACCGTAAGGTAACACTAGAAATCGACGTCCGCACAGCTACCGTGCTTGTCATGGCCGCCGAGCTCACGCTCGATGTGGCCAGGCCCGTCGGAGCTCTCTCCCTCGTTCCTTTTGCTTGCGTTGTGTTCATCGTAGGTCATAGACACTCACCCTGTGTTTGTTTTGGTCTCTACTGACCTCGTTTCGCCGACGGAGACCTCACCGCCGACATGAACCGGCCGTGCCGCCGCCATGCACGCGGTCAGAGCTTGCATGCTCAGTCACCAAGCTCGAGTAGTGGCCATAGAAGCCCGCCGTGGACCCCTAGGGCCTTAGCAAGGCATCGCCGACCTTGCCAGTTGCTAGAGACGGCAATGTGCCGCCGCGTAGCACCGCTGAGCCGCCGTTGAGCTAGCTCCGATGTGCATCTGACCTAACCGAACCCTTGGACCGATGCGCGAGGTCAAGGCAAACTCGTCCGTAGCCTCGCCATCGCCGGATACCTCGCTGCCGGCGAGCTCCGGTCGGTCAAAATTCGTTGCCCCGCTCTGTGTCTCTGTCCGGGCTGACCTAGGGCCCCACCTGTCAGCCGCTCCTGGTGCAATGGACCGGGTGCACCGAGCCGCTAGGTTTAGATTTAGTTTTGTTTCCAATTTTCTTTTTAACACAAAATGCTATGAACTTGTAAAATTCATATCTTGAGTTGTAGAAATCCAAAATGAGTTAACCAAATTTTGTTGGATTAATTATGAAATTCTCTACCTGATAAAAATATAAAATTAGAAGTTTGCCAAACTTTTATAGGGTGTACAGTTTATTCAAAATAAGTGCTGTTGAAACTTGTTAAATGCAAAACTGAATATAGAAAGTCATAAAAATGTGTTTACAGTTTGGTTAGCTTTGTTTTGACATGCCCTAGCTAGGAAAAATATTGAACTTATAATTTTCACAATTTTACTATGATGAACTGATTTATCTAGTTTTTAAGCTAGTTTTCTTGTGAAAATGTTTATGGAAATTTTGTGTAACTTCTGTGCATAAATTAATTTTCATAGCTTACTAGCGATGTGGTTAACACAAGAAAAATAGGAAATCTGTTGTTTGACACTTTCAGTAAGCTAAACCTATTGAACTAGAAATCAGCCTTCTTTTTTTGTTATTTTTGTAGATACTATTATGCTTGCTCAAAAATACTGAAATTTTTACAGTAGTCTATGTATCACATAAGGAATCTTTTGTAATTTTTATAGAATTTTCTAGGCACATAAAGTAGTAGAACCTGTTTTCACCTAATTAAGTAAGAAATTAAATAAAAGCAAATAAATAATTTGTGTAAAGTAATTCTTTAGCTTTTCTGGCATGTTTAGGAGATGTTTTGTTTGCTAGAATGTTAATATGTCCAAGTTATAAGGTTTTACATGCAGTTTGCCTTTTGAGTTGATTTTCCAATGTTTAATATACTTGTTTGGAATGTTTTTGAATATATAACTTAATTTCCTAATGAAAACTTAATAAGCCTGATTTAGTTAAATTATTAGCTGCAGGTAACAAAGTGCATACAGCTGAAGAACATTTATACCTTAGATTACTTGAGAAGGGTAAGTGCTATTTCCAGAGAAGAAATATGCACGTACTCCGTAAAAAGAAAAATAATTGCATAATTATCTTTGCCATGTTGCACCAAGCATATGCATGTACCATGCATCATACCCTATATATATCCTTGCATATGCATTCTTGTTATTTATACCGTGCTTATGCATATAGGATCGCCGGAAGGAGTGACTCTGCTGGAATACGAGCTCGTCGAGGAAGAGCCCCAGCAAGAGCAGGAGATCCAGGAACCCGAAGAAGTGCCCGTCTCAGAATTGCCTGAGTGCCCCGAGCACCTCCCTACAAATTTCATCAAAGGCAAGCCCGAAGCATAATAAGTCTCATATTCTTTTATAAAATTCATTTGAGTTCTTTTATGTATGTTTATGCATTAAGTTGATAGGAGTTGCATTGAAACCCGTTGATGCATATATCCAACCTTGTCCAGAAAGATTACCCTGCTACCCTGGTTATAAGTATAGGTCAATAAATGCTTAGCCATGCTTAGACCGGTAGAAGTCGGGTGATTGCTGTCATCCGCGAGAGATATGTTGTCTCCTTATCTTTGTCCTACACGGTTGGCTAGATTTGCTATCGTGGAAAAGAACCTGGTGTTAATAAAATTGGAGACCGGGCGGGATCCGGTGTTTAGGATGAAGATTATGGTTTATGTTGATCCCGTCTGAGTCAGTTAAGGACCGTGTCGTTGTCTGGACCTTCTGTTAAGATTGAATGTACCATTCACATAATGGTAGGATAACTCGTTCCGACCATGAAGCTAAGTAACTCTAGTCAGGCTGGGATCTGAACTGAGGTTGGCATCGTTGGAGGGGAGCAAGTATGTGCGGCGGGGAAGGGATTGACCAAGGGCAGGCATGGCCTGAGCGCCCTGGCTTCCAGGCTGTCCCCTGGGGTTTGCGGTTCAGATCAGACCCACGGTATATCGAATAGGGCGAAAAGTTACCCAATGGTGACCTTTGGCCGAGTCCGCATGGGCGTGTGATGTGGATTCTGCCCAGCTAGTTGCAATCGATTCGAATCGACATCTCTCCCAGATAGTGAGAAACTTAACTAGCTCTAGCATCGTAGTAACTTATGGAACAAAATGGTTATCTTACTTATGCAAATTTGATATGGTTACTATTGTGATGCTTTTTTTTTACCAAGTGGCTGTACAGGATAGATGCAAACTTAGCTATAAATATCTCTATTTAATTTGATGCTAAAACTTGAAAGTGAAGGACACATGTTAGTAAAGCTGTTTATGCAAACGTGTTGTCAAGCTAGCTCCACCATGAAAAGCCTTGCATACTCCTTGGTGTCAATTTATTTTTGGTTTATGACGGGTAAGTCTTGCGGAGTACATTCTTGTACTCAGGGTCTATCCCACTTGATGCAGATGGAGTAGCGTATCATGGTTATTGTAAGAATTGCTTCTCTCCCACGGTGGACGAGGAGTGAGCTGTTGGGCATAGGTCCATCTTGTTTACTTCTCCATATCTTTTGAGGGACTTGATGATCTAGACTGACATGTAATCTAAACCAACTTTGGGTGTGTGATGTTTAAAACTATGTTGCTTCCGCTACTTGTTTAAACTGGTGTTGTAATAATTTTATTTAAACTCCGATGTATGTGAAAGTACTTGTGAACTTATGTAATATGTGATGTGTGAATTGCTGAATCACTACGATCTTGGTTCATTGTGGCAAGTTTCAAGATCTTTCGTGATACTCGACGGACTACCGGGTTTATATGGGATTAAGTGTAGGTGATTAGCTGTTGAGCGGATGACATTATACTTAATCTCTTATAAATTGGGCGGTTCTGTGATAGCTGTAACACCCCATGTGTTAGTCACAAGCTAATCAGTGAGTTTGGACTAAAACAAGTTATGTCAAGTGATAATCACGACCTCTAGTTCACAATCTTGGAAATGGTGACAAAGGTGTTGAGATCAATTCTCTAGAAATGAGCCCTAACTTAAGCTCTTAAAAAGAAAGACAAAACTCTGGTGCCACATGCAATCCATTCAAAGAGATATGCATGAATAGAGTTAAATACCTTTCTTTCATGTGCATCATCTTATGATGAACCTACCAAGGTTATTGGAAAAGTTTCATGAAGTTTGGAATCAAAAAGTTACATGAAATGATAAGTTATATATTTCTTGAAAGGCTTTTGTTAATTAAGTTGAAACATGTGATGTCAACCAAACCTTCTATCATGCTCAAACAACTCCTAATTGGTTCTACAACAAAAGTCACGAAGGGTTCGTGTTGAGCAAGTTCCAAGAAAATGCCTCAATTGGCCCAAAACCCTAGTTTAAGCTTTATCGGGATGCTGCTTTGACCAATAGATAATTGTAGCTTATGTTCCAGATTTGAGGATTGACCTTTAAGCAAAGTTGCAGACCTAGTTGTGTACAACAAACTTTGTTTTTTGGCCAAGAGCCAAATCATCTTCCATGTAGCTCAAACAGTGGACTCAAGATTGAAAGTAATGTTGTTTTTCCCTTCTCGAATTTTTTTCTAAGTCCCTGATTGGCAGCGGTGAGTTGACATGTTCGCGATATTTTATCATCGAAATTCATATGGCTAACTCATTTTGATACCTTAGTATGAGTTGGAATACTCTATATGAGGATGATAAAAAATCAAGTCTTGTCAAGTTTGGAGCATGTATAGGACCTTCAAATTCAGTTTCAAAAATAGCAAAGTCTAACTGTTTCCTAGGAGTTAACTGAATCTTGGTTTCAGTTTCGCGAACCTGACTTTGTTGTCCTGTATCTCATAAACCAGATCGTTTTAGCCTTTGATCCTTTAAGAAACTTTGTTGATCTCACGTAGCCCTACAACTTGTACTTAAGCGCCTCAAGCTTTCATCGCTTGGATCGGGAGATAGAGAAGAGGAAAGATGGGAGTTCAGTCGGTTCACCAGCGCTTTGAGCTGCAGAGCGCGCGTCGTTGTGGCCGACCGGCCATAGAAGCCGGGCACCTCGTGGCAATCCCACTCGCCCTCTGCTTGCCACCTCTCCCAGGGCGCAAGGATTAGGAGAGCTGGGCACCTGTGTTTCCTCTCCCTGCTTTCTTTCTTGCCCGCTTTCCATTTATCTCATGCGCTCCCTTCCGGCTCGCTCCCCAGCACGCCGCAGAGAGCAGCCGCAGTCCTTCTCGCTGCGCCTTCAGCTGCCACCGCCGGCAGCGCTCCCAGCCTCAGCCGCCGCTGGCCGGCCGTGTTTTCCCAGGCCGCTGCGCGCGTACAGGCCCTACGCCGCCAGCAGCCGAGCCTTGGCCGCTGGCCGCCGTCGGCTGGGCCCGGACCCGGAGTAGGCGAAGCCGGCCGCCCTCAGGTCCGCGCGGCAGCATCCTTGGCCGTCGCCTGGCCACTGCCCCACCGGAGCCGGCCTTGCCACCGGCCGAGCTGCTCTGCTCTACCTGCGTACAGAGATGGAAGAAGGACCTCGCGCAACAATTGAAGCTTTCTCAGGGTGTTTTCTGCAGAAACCGTTACTCATATGAATAGTGCGATACAGTGCGTTTTATCTTTTATCTTTTTCTTTTTTTGTGTTTTTCGGCTCAAACTTTGGAAAATCATATTAAATCATATAAAAATCCAAAAATAGAAAATGAAGATGTTTTGGAATCCTTGTGAGTAGATCTATGCATTGAAACTATAATATAACATGTTTTAGTAGAAAAAGTTTGCTGTAGAATTACATCTATGCTTTTTAATGTTTTCTAGGTTTAAATTCATATATGTAGTTGTACTGCTCCAATTGATGTGAAATTTTTGTGGTAGGCTACTTATGTGATGCTTGATATATGGTAAAAATTTAAGCTTCATTGGCGCATGTATGATTGGGTTCTTGATTTAACTCGTTTAGTGCTTGTTGAATGGCTTTAAATGAGTTATAAATAAAACAAAAATGTAAAAAAATGTAAAATGTTGTTCCACTACATGTGTATGATGTTATTATAACCTATGAACACTTAATATGGCCATGTATTTATAGAAAATGTTGAGTTTTAAAATTTTCTTGCTCTCACATGCTTTATTACAATTAACTTTTGTTTTTATTGTAGTAAATGATTTATAAAACCTGAGCATGTAAGGTTTGTACGTTAGTCATGTTTTGTTATCACCTATCTCTCATAAAAAATTGGGATCCAAATGAGGTGTTTGCCACACCACATAAAAATAATATATATGCTTTTTATATAAAGGTTAATTAAAGTTTAGAAGCAAATGAGCATATGAATGTTTCTTTTGATGCTTTTGTAGTATGTTGGTCTGAGCTAAATGTTCTTAAACATGTTAGTAATGGTTGTAGCTTGCTTTGTATGTTTGTGTTGGATTCTTGTTATGATGATAGTTGTTTAAACTCTAAAAGAAAGCATGAATAGGAAGATGCATATTTATATTATATATATATATATATATATATATATATATACATGTTAATCCTTGTGATGATCTTGTGGCTTATTGTTTGGTGATATGTTTCTGTGGTGTTTTGGTTTGGAGCTACTTAAATAGCTCAAGGATGTGCCCACTTGCTATCCAAACAAGTGGTGAGCCTCTTTTAAGTGTGTGCTGTTTTGGCTGTTAGAGCAATCTCGGTTGTGGTGATAGTTTGGTCATGAAAATGGTGCTTTCTGTAGATGTGATGAATAGTAAAGTTGTAGATAAATTACCTATCTAGATTTTATTAAATTTTCAATACCTTAAGCCACTAGTTTAGGAGTTGTGTGTTTTACAAGTTACCTATCAGGTTCTGCCTGTACTCAGGACAGATCTAAAAGGTTCAACCTTTTGGTTTAGTTAACTTTTGAATCACCTCTGGGTGATAATTAAAAAGTTGTAGTACTTTTCTCAAGCTTTCCAAAATGTTAAAGAACATAACTTTTTGTGAAATAAACTCCAGTTACAACTGTCTAAAGTGTAATGTTAGATTCTGTCCAAGTCTGGACAGAAATGCTTCTTCATGTTGTTTGATCTTGTTAACCATTGAATCACCTTAAGTTGATAATAATAAAGTTTTAGATAATTTAATTTCTTTCCATAAAGTTAAGAATCATGTTTGTTGGGTGTCTAGAACTTCAGATATGCCTTCTCTGAATTTACTATTACTTTTCTGTCCATGTTTGTGCAGATCTGCTTCCTTGTGGTTTTCAGCCTTGTTAGCTTCTGAATAAGCTCTGGGTGTTAATAAGAAAGTTTTAGACAATTTCATAATATTTCTAGAAAATCTAAGATCACCCAGTTTGGATGCCTGTATCTCCAGTTATGGTTAAAAGAATCAGCTATTGTGCTGCTTGTCTAGAATCTGTGTATGCACCTAAGTTGATTGCTTCAATTTGCTTTGCTTTGTGTGCTGCTAAGGGTGGTTCATGCCTTTGTTGGTGTTAAGATAATGTACTTGAGATCTTTTGTAACTTGTGTAATAATGTGCAACTAAAACTAATGGTGTCCCACCAATTAACTAATAAATGGTCATATATGCATGATGCTTTAAAGTGCTTTCTATGTAGATAGTTGTAGAGCTTTGATCATGCTTCTTATGAGTTGGTGTGTATGAGATGTTTAACCAACATGTGAAACACTTTAATCACCTATCAATTTGCTGGTTGTATGGTGTACTTGTATGTCATGCTTGATGTTTGCTATCTCACTATGGTAAAGCTATGTGATGTTAGTTCTCTAGTGCTTGTGTCAATATGGTGTGACCTTAGGCTTATCTTGAGTGCCTTATGTAATGCATTAGGTGTTGCCTTCTTTATGTTCATACTTTTGCATAGTTGCATCTCATTTAGGTGCGTTAGATGATGAACGGTGACGTGACATTGGAGTCGAGCCCGAAGACAGTGCACTGGTGGATGGATCCTGAAGATGGAAGGACACACTAGAGTACATGCCAGGGATGGTGATGCCCCCAAGATGTTGCGAGCTAACAAACTAACTTTGTGTCGAACCCCCGGGCAAGCCCCAGAGCATTCTAAGCCTTCTATCTCTCTTTTTAAAAAATGCACTCGAGAATATATTTTGTATTGTGCATTAAGTTGATAGGAGTTGGATGAAACCGTTGTATTGTGCATTAAGTTGATCGAGTTCGGAACGATGATATATATGATAGATTAGGGGTAGCACCAATTGAAGAAAAGCTTGTCCAACACCAGTTGAGATGGTTTGGACATGTCCAATGGAGACCTCCAGAGGCACCGGTGCGTAGTGGAATCCTAAGCCAGGATAGTAACGTGAAGAGAGGCAGAGGAAGACCGAAGTTGACTTGGGTAGAGGCAATAAAAGGAGACTTGAAAGGATGGAATATACCCAAAGACTTAGCCTTAGATAGGAGTGCTTGGAAGACAGCTATTCACGTGCTTGAACCTTGATTGCTTCTGCTGGGTTTCAACTCTAGCCTACCCCAACTTGTTTGGGATTTAAAGGCTTTGTTGTTGTTGTTGTTGTTGTTGTGCATTAAGTTGATAGGAGTTGGATGAAACCATTGTTGCATGACTTACCTTGTCCACAATATATATATATACCTGCACCCTTACTAGTATGTGTTGGTCGTTATATGCTTAGCCATGCTTAGATCGGTAGAAGTCGGGTGATTCCTGTCACCCGCGAGACATAGGTGGCTACTCTAGCACGGTTGGCTATATTTGCTATCGTGGAAAAGAACCATGTGATAATGGATAACTGGAGACCAGGCGGGATTCGATGTACTATTGTTGTTGTTGGGAAGGCACGGCTTGTGTTCTTTGATCCCGCCTATGTCGATTAAGGACCGTACCATTGTATGGACCTTCTGTTAAGATTGAACGTACCTTCACATAACAGCCGGATAACTCGTTCCGACTATGAAGCTAAGTACCTCTATTCAGGCTAGGATCTGACCTTTGGTTGGCATCGTTGGAGGGGAGCAAGTATGTGTGGTGGGGCAGGGATTGACCGTGGGCAGGCATGGCCTGAGCGACTTGGCTTCCGGCTGTCCCCTTGGGCTTTGCGGTTCGGATCAAACCCACGGTATCCCGAATAGAGTGAAGAGGTTACCCAACACGACCCCGACTAGGGGAAGTACGGGTGTGTGATACGGGCTTTACCCAGCTAGATGTAATCAATTCGAATCGCCATCTCTCCCAGATAGTGAGAAACTTAACTAGCTCCAGCATCGTAGTAACTGATGGAACATGATGGTTATGTTGATTATTTAAACTAGATATGGTTACTATTGTGATGCTTATTCATGTTAACCAAGTGATTGCTTCAGGTTAGATGCAAACTTAGCTCTAATTAGCTTCACTGAACTTGATGCTAAAATATGGAAAGTAAGGACTTATGTTAGTAAGCTCTTTTGCAAAAGTTTATTCTATCTAGCTAACTCCACCAAATAAGCCTTGCATATCTTTGGAGTCATTTTATTTTTCCCCTGTCGGGTAAGTCTAGCTAAGTATAATTGAGTACTCAGGGTTTTATCCCACCTTGTTGTAGGTTAAGATCTCGGCCTGCTGAAGGAGGTGACTAAGTGCCTGTGGGCTCGGCTGCTCCGTATTTATTTCTCATCTCTATGCTTTTGTTGGAGGATGTCATCTAAGCTAGCAATTTGTATTTTTAGCTTATGTTATTGTAAGCATTTCAAAGCTATGTTGTTTCCTCTAATCAGTTTTAAACTCAGTATTGTGTAATATATTTGTGAACTCAATTTTGTAATAATATTTCCGCTGCAAACTCCGGGTATGTGATGTGTATTTGCTTAATCTATTATGATCTTGGTTGTGATGTGGATTTATCGATACAACCAATGGTACACCCTTTAAATCTCGGGACAAGATTTTTGTTAGGGGGGAGGGCCTATAACACCCCTAGGTGTTAAGCATGTCACTAAGCATTTCATTAGCATAATCATGAGCATCATGCATCAATCCATCATTATCATCACATGAAATCATGCATTTGTTATCACTTGATTATTAAGTGCAATGCTTGTTTCATTTATGCAACCATGTATGAGTGAGAGTGCTAGTACACATGTATGTTGTTTGATCACCTAAACACTCTAGAAAAACTTAGAATCAAAATTGAGCTAGGGTTTATATTGATCATTAAGCCCAAAATTGTTTCTAAGAGCAAAAGTGGTTGAATGCACTTTTTATCATGATCCCTGTTTGACCTAACTTGACTAGTATGTTAGAGACTTTGCATGTTAATGAACCCTGAATAAGAGTTGTAGTTTAGATTGAGTACAACAACTTTTGTTTAAAGGCCCAACTCTAATTCAGTGCCTAACATAGTCAAAAACTAGCTCAAACATTGAATTCACTTCTGTTTTTCAGGATCAAAATTTTTCTAAGTCCTTAAATGGACTGAACCTGTTTTTAGTTTCAAAGTACCTATCTTTAGAGCTCTGTATCTCCCAATCTATGCCAAACCAGCTCAACATTGTATAAGAACTATTGTAGTACTCATGAAGCTCTACAATTTCTATTACTACAGTTTTCACTGAACCAACACGGTTTAGAAGTTGTTAGCATGTGAAAACTGGCCATCAGTCGGCCTGAAAATGACAGAACGGCACTGATCATTGGTAGATGCTTGCCGTCACGTGGCGGGGAGGCCACGCCGTAGCTGCGCAGCGAGTCTCGGCCCTCTGCCTCCCTCCCTCTCCCACTCGCTCAGTTGCTATCACTCTCGCCCTCTCTCGCAACCGAAAAGCAAAGCGCCACCGCTGCCGTCCGCCGCCGCTCGTCAGCAAAATTCGCCGTAGCCACTGCACCATTTGTCCATTACCCGCGCACACCACTCTGCCGTAGCCCCAGCCTCATCCCTGACCTGAGCTCTCCATCACTAACCACGAGGTATAACTGGAACGCGCCAAATTGGCCGCCGAGCTCGAGCTCCGCGTGGCCAGGCCAACTCGAGCCGCCTTCCTTCCCCTTTCTTCTTGCGCTAGGTTCGCTTTTAGTCGTAGTATTTCACCCTACGCTCGGTTTGGTCGCTACCGACCCTAGTTCGCCGGAACGGATCTCACCGCCACCGTTAACTGGCTGTGCCGCCGCCATGCACGCGGCTAGAGCTTGCACGCTCGGTCACCAAGCTCTAGTAGTGGTCGTAGATGCCCACCGTATTCCCGTAGGACCGTAGAAAAGCCTAGCCAGGCCTTGTCGTTGCTGGAGACGGCAATGCACTGCCGCGCAGTGCCGCCTAGCCGCCGTCGAGCTAGCTTCGACGTGCCTCTGACCTAACCAAACCCATAGACCGATGCGGGACGTCAAGGCGAAACTCAACCGTAGCTTCTCCGTCGCAGGAGACCTCGCCGTCGGCGAGCCATCGCTGATCAAAATCCATCGCCCGCTCCGTGTCTCTATTCAGTGGGGCCGAGTTGACCGCGGGTCCCCACTATCAGTCACCCACTGGTCTATAGACCGGGTGCACCGAGCCGCTAGGTTTAGAATTGGTTTTGTTTCTGTTTTTCTTTTTTTAAACAGAAAATGCTATGAACTTGTACTATTTATATTTAGAGTTTTAAAGCTCCAAAATGAGTGAACCAAATTTTGTTAGATTCATTATGAAATGCTCTACCTGTTAAAAATATAAAACTGGATGTTTGCCAAACTTTTATAGGGTGTACAGTTTATTCAAAATAAGTGCTGTTGAAACTTGTTAAAAGCAAAACTGAATATAGAAAAGTCATAAAAATGTGTTTCTAGTTTGGTTAGATTTGTTTTGACATGCCCTAGCTAGGAAAAATATTGAACTTATAATTTTCACACTTTTACTATGATGAACTGATTTATCTAGTTTTTAAGCTCGTTTTCTTGTGAAAATGTTTATGGAAATTTTATGTAACTTCTGTGTATAAATTAATTTGCATAGCTTCCTAGTGATGTGTTTAACTCAAGAAAAATAGGAAATCTGTTGTTTGACACTTCTCTATTTAACTAGAAATCAGCCTGCTCTGTTTGTTATTTTTGTAGAAACTGTTATACTTGCTCAAAAATCCTGAAATTTTTATAGTAGCCTATGTATCACCTAAGAAAGCTTATGTAATTTTGCTAGAATTTTATGGGCACAGAAAGTAACAGAACCTGTTTCCACCTTGTTAAGTAAGTAATTAAATAAGAGCAATTAAACAAATTGTATAAAGTAATTCTTTAGCTTATCTGGCAGGTTTAGGAGATGTTTTGTTTGCTGGAATGTTAGTATGTCCAGTTTATATGGTTTGACATGCAGTTTGCCTTTTTAGTTGCTTTTCCAATGTTTAATATACTTAATTGGAAATGTTTTTGAATATAACTTAATTTCCTAATGAAAACTTAATAAACCTGATTTAGTTAAATTATTAGCTGCAGGTAACAATGTGCATACAGCTGAAGAACATTTATACCTTAGATTACTTGAGAAGAGATATGCACGTACTCCGTAAAAAAAGAAAAGTAATTGCATAATTATCTTTACCATGTTTGCACCAAGCATATGCATGTACATTGCATCATATCCTGTATATATATATCCTTGTATTTGCATTCTTGTTATTTATACCATGCTCATGCATATAGGATCGCCGGAGGGAGTGATTCTGCTGGAGTGCGAGCTCGTCGAGGAAGAGACCCAACAAGAGCAGGAGATCTAGGAACCCGAAGAAGTGCCCGCCTAAGAATTGCCTGAGTGCCCCGAGCACCTGCCTACAAATTTCATCAAAGGCAAGCCCTGGAGCATAATAAGTCTCCTATTCTTTTATAAAATTCACTTGAGTTGTTTTATGTATGTTTATGCATTAAGTTGATAGGAGTTGCATTGAAACCCGTTGATGCATATATCCTACCTTGTCCAGAAAGATTACCCTACTACCCTGGTTATAAGTATAGGTCGATAAATGCTTAGCCATGCTTAGACCGGTAGAAGTCGGGTGATTGCTGTCATCCACGAGAGATAGGTTGTCTCCTTATCTTTGTCCAACATGGTTGGCTATATTTGCTATCATGGAAAAGAACCTGGTGTTAATGAAATTGGAGACCGGGCGGGATCCGGTGTTTAGGATGATGGTTATGGTTTTGTTGATCCCATTTGTGTCGATTAAGGACAGTACTGTTGCTGTCCAGATGACCGAGATTGAACGTACCTTTCACATAATGGCCAAATAAATCGTTCCGACCATGAAGCCGAGTCACTGAGTTCAGGGCTAGAAATGTAAAATGGTAGATGGGCACATTGGAGGTAGGAAGTATGTGCGGACGGGACAGGGATTGACTGTGGGCAGGCATAGCCTGAGCTACCTAGCATTCGGCTGCCCCCTTAGTGTGTGGACTGGTTTGGACCCCAGGTCTCCCGAACTGAGTAAAAGGTTACTCAATGTGACCCCAACGGGGGAAGTACGGGTGTGTGATTTGGGTTTTTCCCAGCTGGATGTAACCGATTCAAATCACCATCTCTCCCGGATAGTGAGAAACTTGGCACTGCACAGCATCGTAGTAACTTATGGAATATGATGGTTCTATGGTTCATGCAAAAATGTAATATGGTTACTATAATATTGTTGGTTTAATCAAGTGCTTGTACAGGATAGCTGCAAACCTAGTTCTAAATAGCTTTTTATATAATTGGTGCTCAAACTTGAAAGTGAAGGATTCATTTTAGTAAAAGCTTTTTATGCAAAGGTTCATGATAACCATCTCCACTATATACAGCCATGCATACTTCTTGGTGTCAATTTATTTTTGGTTTATGACAGGTAAGTCTTGCGGAGTACATTCTTGTACTCAGGGTTTATCCCACTTGTTGCAGTTGGAAGTAGCTTATCATGGTTATTGTAAGAATTGCTTCTCTCGCGCGGTGGACGAGGAGTGAGCTATTGGGCATAGCTCCATCTTGTATACTTATCCTTCTCTTTTGGAGGCACTTGATGATCTAGACTGGCATGTAATCTAAAACAACTTCGGGTGTTTGATGTTTAAAACTATGTTGCTTCCGCTACTTGCTTAAACTGGTGTTGTAATAATTCTATTTAAACTCCGATGTATGTTGTAAGTACTTGTGAACTTTATGTAATATGTGATGTGTGAATTGCTGAATCACTATGATCTTTGTTTGTTGCGGCAAATTTCGAAACCCTTCGCGATACTCGATGGACTACCGGGTTTATATGGGATTAAGTGTAGGTGATTAGCTATTAAGCGGCTGTCATTATACTTAATCTCTTATAAGTTGGGTGGTTCTAGTGACAGCTGGCATCAGAGCAAGATTCAGCATATATCACTTATCATATATGTATTTAAAACAAAAGGTTTTGGTTTTTGCAAAAATAAAGTTTTGCAACTTATAGCTATATATAGGTGTTTAAAAACTATGTTTTTAAACTAAGTGTGCCAGTGATCATCTCCCATTAAGCCCAATTAAGGACTCTAGGTGGCAATAAAGTAAAACTAACTCTGGGGGGTTTACTTTCTTGCGAATTATTATTTCGTTGTCCATACTAGTGTGAATTGTATGGATGCCATTCACTTGAATGGTAATGTATGGATCAATTACCCCTACGCCCAGGTAAGCAGGTAAGTGAAAGGTCCTAAATGGCTAGAGGGGGGTGAATAGCCTAATAAAATTTTCTACAACAACACTTAAACAAAGTGGTTAGATAACTAAATGGCGTAATGCGAGTTTTGCGCTAGTACTACAAAAAGATGCAAGCCACCTATCCACAAGTCTAGTGAGCTATTCTTTTCTTGTCACTCAAGGCTAACACTAACCACTACTACTAGAGAACTAGCAAGAAAGCTAATTACAACTAGTAAGGTAAACTATCACTACTCAAGATATATATATCAAAGTAAATACAAAGAGTGATAGAGATAGTTATACCGCCGTGGCAAGTGATCAATCAATAAATGCAATGAAATCCTTGGAGAGAAGATGACACAATGATTTTTACCAAGGTTCACTTGCTTGCCGGCAAGCTACATCCTTGTTGTAGCGATTCACCCACTTGGAGGTTCACGCGCTAATTGGCATCACACGCCAAACCCGCAATCGGGTGCCGCACAACCAACACAAGATGGGGATCCACAAGCTACGAGCAATCCACTAGAGATGCCTTTCGTGAACTCCCATGGGGAAGGCTCAAGAACCCCTCACAATCACCACGATCAGAGCCGAAGACAAACACCACCCTCCGCTCAATGATCCTCGCTGCACCAAGCCGTCAAGGTGTGGCAAACACCAAGAGTAACACGAGAAATCCGCAGCGAAACACAATCACCAAGTGCCTCTAGATGCAATCACTCAAGCAATGCACTTGGATCACTCAATCTCACTTCGATTTGCAATCACTAGCAAGGAGATGAATGGGAGGGAGTTAGTTCAGCTCCATAGGATGTTTTATATGTCAAAAAGTAAAGAGAGCTAGCCCCAAGCCAGCCAAACACATATATATAGAGCTCCCCTCCAAATAGAGCCATTACTCAGATTTTACTGGGCTAGACCGTGCGTGCACCGGACGCGCCCACCGGACGTGCTGATGCAGCGTCCGGTGCTACCGATGCAGCCACGTGTCACCCTCATTTAATCTCGGCTGTTCGATTCCAATGGTCGGCTCTGTTCATGTGACCGCTACATCAACACCGGACAGCGCCTATCGGATCACCAGACACGTCCTCAGGTCGAGTCCGGTGCGAACTCAGAGAGCTCATCGAGAGCTCCTCGTCGCATCGGACACGTTCGGTCCAGTTGACCGGACGCACCTCAGCATCCGGTGCTAGCACTGTAGTAGACCACGCGCCATGTCACACTGACCGGACATGCCTCAGGCATGTCCGATCGATTCAATTCGACTGCGCCCGGTGCAACACAGAGAGCTCCCTGTCGCATCGGACGCGTTCGGTCACACATGATCGGACTCACCCTGAGTCTGCTGAACTAGGGTATAGCACCAGACGCGTCCAGTGCTAGGGGTAGGCCAGCATCTGGTGCTCCCCAGAGACCACCACTTCACCATTTTCTCAACACCTTTGCAAAAGTGCCAACTCCACAAGTGTTCTACCATATGTGTGAGTGAGTTAGCATTTTCACAATCATTTTCCAAGGTGTTAGCACTCACTAGAATCTAAATGCATATGCAATGAGTTAGAACATCTAGTGGCACTTTGATAACCACATTCCACAAGGAATTTTCCCCTCTTCATAGTACGGCTATCAATCCTAAATACACTCACACCCTCTATGGTGTCTTGAGTGCCAAAAACAACATGGGCCTATCAATTATACCTTTGCCTTGAGCCCTTTTTGTTTTTCTCTTTCTTCTTTTCAAGTTGGAGTGCTTGATCATCATGGCCGACCACTCCAAAGCTTGTCCAACCACTTCAAGTGTCATGCCGACCACTAAGGATCTTTGGCCGAGCACACATAGTGCCTTGCCGACCACATGGGAACCTTGGCCGAGCACTTGAAAGCTTTGGCCGAGCACTCCATTGCCATGCCGACCACTTCACTTGATCTTGGACCTAACCTCTCTTAGCTACACACACTTAGCACATAGGTTAGTCCACATAGGTTTCACCAATTAGCCAAAACCAAACTAGGGCTTTTAGTAAGCACGACCATCATGCAACCCGATGGTCAAATGGTAGTGGTAGCCGACCATCATGCTCCCCGGTGGTCCATTGGTAGTGGTGGCCTTCATATAGCAATATATGAAGTATAAATTGTGAGCATTTACTTTTCATATATATGTGTTGTTGTGGGTTGGGCTGCAATGAAAATTTTTTGCAGGTACACTAACAACGCAACATGTAGTCATATGACTGGATACACTTATATATGAGAGTATGTATGTATGCCACCATTTATATCGCTAGAATTATAATTTGTTTCTAAGTTTGTGAGGACGTACGAAATGTGCATGCATCATGATAATCCATATAATTGCATTTTTGCATTGTTCCTTCCCTTACAAGTTACCTACAAATTTAAAATAAATTATCTAACATAAAATTTGCCCTCACGAGAGTTGCACCTGTTATACAGATGACATGCACTCGTGCTAGTGTGAACAATGAGGATGGCACGTCTGGTGTCAAGAATAGGAACAACAGCAACAACAGTGAGGGGAACAACGAGGATAATCTTCCTCCACCACCCTTCGCCATGGACGTTTTGGCTCGTCTGCTTGAGAGCTAGAGCAACATTGAAGCTGCACTGCTCACCATTGCGTAGAACACGGCACAAGGACAACACTACCGCTAGGGCCCAGAGCCAAATTAGTATAGCTACTACAAGGATTTCTTGGGAACAAACCTTCCTATCTTCTCAAAGACAGAGGACCCACTACAAGTTGACGACTGGCTCAACACCATTGAGCAGAAGTTTAGACTGCTAAGGTGTACTAAAGAACTAAAGGCTGAGTATGCTGCACACCAGCTGGAGGGTCCCGAAGGGACGTGGTTGATCAGTTACCTACGAACTTTACCTCTAGGTGCCTAGGTGACTTGGGATCAATTCAAAACAGCCTTCAGGGGACATCATATTCCCCCAGGGCTGATGAAGCTTAAATGCCAAGAATTCCAGAAGCTCACCCAAGGCACAAGGTCTGTAACAGAGTGCATGCATGCTTTCAACCATTTGTCCCAATATGCTCCTATGTACGTGGACATTGAGGAGAAGAAGATTGACTGCTTCAAGCAAGGTCTTTCTACAAACCTTCAAAAAGCTCAAGCCACCTCAAAATGCATCACGTTCAATGAGTTTGTGAGTGATTGTATCACTCAGGAGAACATCAACCTGCAACATCAAGCTACAAAGAATTGCAAGCGTGCCGCTGAGGCCTCTCAACTCAGGGCACAAGGGGCGCAAAAGGCTCAATACCGCCCACCGACAGTTCAGTACAGGCCACCATAGAAGCAGGCTCACACCAATCTACCCAAGAAGGTGTTTCATAGGGCCTTCTCTATTGCTCTACCTAAAGGAAGTAGTGGACAAAGCAACTTGGGAGCAAGCAAACATAATCTCCCTTGCTTCAACTGCAACCAGACTAGACACTTTTAGAAGGAATGCCCCTACCCCAAGCGTGGGAGCAGTCAGAACCAAGGGAACCAGAAAAAGGTGGTCAGTAACCAGTGACAAGGCCAAGTTCACTATACCACTGTGGAACAAATTCCAGAAGGAGAACCCATAAATCAACACCCTGCCATTGTGTTGTTTGACTCTAGGTCTTCGCATTCATTCATGAGTCAGTCATTTGCATTCAAGCATCAACAGAGGATAGCTACTATGAGGGATGGTTATATTATAAGTTCAGCTGGGGCAAGTATCTCGACCAGGAAGATAGATTGGAATGTACTTGTCTCTTTTGGAGGGAAGGAGTTCATAGCGAATCTCATCGTGCTGCCAGGGTTGGGCACAGATGCTGTGTTAGGCTTGACTTGGATGGAAAAGCATGGGGTTACTATTAATAATGCAAATCGGACACTCCAACTAGATGACCTTGATGGCAGTGGTACTTTTCAAGTGCCTCTTTCCAAAAGTTTAGATCTTAGAAGCCTAACTTGTGCTAGCCAAGCCATCGACCTGCATACCATTCTAGTGGTGTGTGAGTTTCTTGATGTGTTTCTAGATGATCTACATAGGCTACCACCAGATAGAGATATACAATTTGCTATTGAGTTGGTACCTGGTACCACACCTATTTCCAGAAGACCGTACAGAATGCCACCTAATGAATTAGCTGAGCTAAAGATTTAGTTGCAAGAGCTTTTAGACAAAGGTCTCATTTGACCTAGTTCATCTCCATAGGGATGTCCTACCCTATTTGTGAAAAAGAAGGACAAGTCTCTGCGTATGTGTGTGGATTACAGACCGCTTAATGCTATAACCATCAAGAACAAGTACCCTCTGCCACGGATTGACATTTTGTTTGATCAGTTGGCTAGAGGAAAAGTGTTCTCCAAGATTGACTTAAGATCAGGCTATCATCAAATCAAGATTTGACCAGAAGATATACCTAAGATGGCCTTCTCTACCAGATACGGTTTATATGAATACCTTGTCATGTCCTTTGGCCTAACAAATGCGCCTATGTACTTCATGTATCTCATGAATTCAGTGTTCATGCCTGAGCTGGATAAGTTCATGGTCGTGTTCATCGATGATATCTTGATATATTTAGAGAATTTGGAGGACCACGCAGAGCATTTGAGAGTTGTTCTAACTAGGCTAAGAGAACATCAGTTGTATGCTAAGTTTAGCAAATGTGAGTTTTGGTTGCGCAAGGTTCCTTTTCTTGGTCATGTTCTATCTAAAGATGGGATATCAGTGGATCCGAGCAAAGTACATGGAGGTGATGGACTAGAAGGCCCCGACAGTCTATCACCGAAGTCTAGAGTTTTCTTGGTTTAACAGGATACTATCGTCGCTTTATCCCTAACTTCTCGAAGATTGTTAAGCCTATGACAAGGTTGTTGTAGAAGGATGAGAAATTTAATTGGACCCCTGGAGTGCGAAGTAGGTTTCCACACTTTGAAGACTTTGGATGACTACCACTCTTGTTTTAGCACAACCCGATATAGAGAAGCTATTTGATGTGTTTTGTGATGCTTCAAGCCGTTGGTCTTGGCTGTGTCCTAATGCAGGGAAGGCTGAGTCATTGCCTACGCTTCTCGTCAGCTACGAAAGCATGAAGATTGACTAGTTTCAAGCAAGGTCTTTCTACTAAAGCTTCATAAAGCTCTAGCCACCTCAAAATGCACCATGGTCAATCAGTTTATGGGTGATTGCATCACCCAGGAGAACATCAACCAGCAACATCAAGCCACCAAGAATCGCAAGCATGCTGCTAAGGCCTCTCAACTCAGGGCACAAGGGGCGCAAAAAGCCCAATATCGCCCACCAGTAGTTCAGTACAGGCCACCACAGAAGCAGGCTCGCACCAACCTACCCAAAAAGGTGTTTTGTAGGGCCTTCTCCAATGCTCTACCTAAAGGAAGTAGTGGACAAAGCAGCTCGGGAGCAAGCAAACATAATCTCCCTTGCATCAACTGCAACCAGACCAGACTTTCAGCGAGAATGTCCCTATCCCAAGCATGGAAACAGTCAAACCCAAGGGAACTAGAAAAAGGTGGTCAGTAATCAGCGACAAGGCCAAGTTCACTATACCACTGTGGAACAAATTCCTAAAGGAGAACCTATCACTGCTGGTATGTTTCTCGTAAATCAACACCCCGCTATTGTTTTGTTTGACTCAGGAGCTTTGCATTCATTCATGAGTCAAGTCTTTTCATCTAAACATCATCTGGAGATAAAACCAGTGAGGGATGGATATAGTATACGTACAGCTGGAACCCATATCTCTACCTACCGAGTAGCATGGGATGTGCTCCTTTCTTTTGGCACAAGGGAGTTCACTGTAAATCTCATAGTGCTACCAGGACTAGGGATAGATGTGGTTCTAGGAATGGAATGGATGAAAGGCCATAGGGTTACCATTGATACCGCAAATCAAGAAATTCAGCTCAAAGAACCAAAGGGGGATGGTATCTTTAAATTATCCCTTCTGAGAAAAGCTGATCTTCAGAATCTATCTTGTAATATGCAGGCCACGAACCTACTGGATATACCGGTAGTTGTGAGTTTCTGGATGTGTTTCCCGATGAACTACCTAGCCTCCCACCTAATAGAGATGTGGAGTTTGCCATTGAGTTAATCCCCGGCACAGCACCTATCTCTAGAAGACCCTATAGGATGCCATCAAATGAGCTAGCTGAGTTGAAGATACAACTACAAGAACTATTGGACAAAGGTCTTATCCGACCTAGTTCATTACCTTGGGGATGCCTGGCTTTATTTGTCAAGAAGAAAGATCAGTCATTGCGAATGTGTGTCGATTATCAGCCACTCAACGCAGTGACAATCAAGAATAAATACCCTCTGCCATGGATTGATATCTAATTTGATCAATTGGCAAAGACAAAGGTATTCTCCAAGATTGAATTGAGATCAGGATATCATCAAATCAAAATTCGACCTGATGATATACCCAAAACAACCTTCTCTACCAGGTATGGATTGTATGAGTATCTTGTCATGTCTTTCAGCCTAACAAATGCTCCTGCATATTTCATGTACCTCATGAATTTGGTGTTTATGCCCGAGCTAGATAAGTTCATGGTTGTATTCATCGTTGACATCTTGGTGTATTCAGAAAATGAGGAAGAGCATGCAGAACACTTGAGAACCAGTGCTCACTAGGTTAAGGGAACATCAGTTGCATGCCAAATTTAGCAAGTGCGAATTTTGGCTATGCAAGGTACCTTTTCTTGGTCATATCCTATCTGATGAAGGTATATTTGTGGATCCTACCAGAGTACAGGAAGTTATGGACTGGAAAGCCCCAACTTCTGTCACCTAGGTTCAAAGCTTTCTTGGTTTAGCTGGGTACTATCATCGATTTATACCTTGACTTTTCCAAGATTGCAAAGCCTATGACAAGGTTGCTGCAGAAAGATGAAAAGTTCAAGTGGACTCCAGAGTGTGAGAAAACTTTCTACACTTTGAGGATACTATTGACTACAGCTCCTGCTTTGGCACAACCTGACATCAAGAAGCCTGTTTGATGTGTTTTGTGATGCATTAGGCATTGGTCTTGGCTATGTTTTAATGCAAGAAGGTCGAGTCATTGCCTATGCTTCTCGTCAACTAAGAAAACATGAAGTCAACTATCATACACATGACTTAGAACTGGTAGCTGTTGTACATGCACTAAAGATACTGGCGACACTACTTATTGGGAAACCTATGTCATATCTACACTGACCATAAGAGCCTCAAGTATATATTCACACAGCTGGAGTTGAACATGAGACAACGAAGATGGTTAGAATTGATATAGGACTACAACTTAGAAGTTCATTATCATCCTGGTAAAGCCAATATAGTTGCAGATGCTTTAAGTAGAAAGTCCCACTGCTTGTACATGGACTCTTTACTAGAGGAAGGATTCAATCTTTTGCATCCTACTGTACTACACAATATCATAGTTAATTGCTCTTTAGAAAGTCGTATCATCGAAGGACAGAAGACTAATGATGGAATCTTTCACATCAAGCGTAAAATTCAAGAGAAGGAAACCAAGCACTTTAGAGCGGATGGAAATGGAGTGCTATGGTTTGATAATCATTTAGTGGTACCAGAGGATAGAGAACTGCGGGAAGAGATACTTGCCAAAGCTCTTTCTTCCAAGTTATCTATTCACCCTGACAGTAGCAAAATGTATCAGGATTTGAAGTCACACTTCTAGTGGACCAAGATGAAGATAGAAATAGCTACTTACGTAGATAGATGCGATGTTTGCAGGAGAGTGAAAGCCGATCACTTGAAACTAGCTGGACCACTGCAACCGCTATCAATTCTAGGCTGGAAGTAGGAAGAAATAAGTATGGATTTTGTCACTAGACTTCCCACCACTCGTAAAGGCTTTGATTCAATCTGGGTAATTGTTGATAGACTCACCAAGTCCGCACATTTTATCCATGTCAACACCAGGTACTAGGCACATAAATATGCCGGGATCTATGTGGAACAAATTGTCCGATTACATGGGGTACCCAGGACAATCATTTCAGATCGAGGGCCACAGTTTGTTGCTCGCTTTTGGGAACACCTACATGCAGCTATGGGTACCAAACTGATCAGAAGTTTAGCATATCACCCTCAAACTGCGGGACAAACAGAAAGTGTGAATCAGATTCTAGAAGATATGTTAATAGCGTGTGTACTTTCATCTAAAGGATCATGGGAAGAGTGGTTACCTTTAGCAGAATTCTCTTATAACAATAGCTATCAAGAAAGCATCAAGATGGCTCCATTTGAAGCTTTGTATGTCAGAAAATGTAGGACCCCTTTGAACTGGGTTGAACCCAGAGAAAGGAGGTACTATGGTATTGACATTGTTAAAGAAGCTGAAGAACAAGTATGAATTATTCAGAGTCACATGGAAGCTGCCCAGTCTCGATAAAGAAGCTACGCTAACAAGAGAAGAAGACCACTCTCCTTTGACGTTGGAGACTATGTTTACCTAAAAGTTTCACCTATGAAGAAAGTACAAAGGTTTGGAGTAAAGAGGAAGCTAGCACCTCGATACGTGGGACCGTACATGATTATAGGTCGAAGTGGACCCATAGCATATAAGCTAGAATTGCCAGAAAGCATGAGGGCCATGTTCAATGTGTTTCATGTATCTCAACTGAAGAAATTCTTGCGTGTGCCAGACGAAGCAATTGATGTTGAAACTATCGACGTTCAATCTGACCTTACCTATGAGGAAAGGCTAGTACAACTGTTGGAAACCAGCGAGAGGGTCACTCATAATAACGTGATTAAGTTTTACAAGGTGGTATGGAATAACCATGCGGAGAGAGATGCTACGTGGGAAAGAGAAGACTACCAACGCACACAATACCGTGAATTTTACAAACAATGGTACACCCTTTAAATCTCGGGATGAGATTTTTGTTACGGGGAGGGGCTGTAACACCCCTAGGTGTTAAGAATGTCATTAAGAATTTCATTTGCATAATCATGAGCATCATGCATCAATCCATCAATATCATCACATGAAATCATGCTTTGAGTATCACTTGATTGTTAAGTGCAATGCTTGTTTTAATTATGCAACCATGTATGAGTGTGAGTGCTAATACACATGTATGGTTTTTGATCACCTAAACACTCTAGAACAACTTAGAATCAAAACTGAGCTAGGGTTTATATTGATCATTAAGCCCAAAATTGTTTCTAAGAGCAAAAGTGGTTGAATGCACTTTTATCATAATCCCTGTTTGACCTAACTTGACTAGTATGTTAGAAACTTTGCATGTCAATGAACCCTAAATAAGAGTTGTAGTTTAGATTGAGTACAACAACTTTTGTTTAAAGGCCCAACTCTAATTCAGTGCCTAACATAGTCAAAAACTAGCTCAAACATTGAATTCACTTCTGTTTTTGAGGATCAAAAATTTTCTAGTCCTTAAATGGACTGAACCTATTTTTAGTTTCAAAGTACCTATCTTTATAGCTCTGTATCTCCCAATATATGCTGAACTAGCTCAACATTGTATAAGAACTATTGTAGTACACATGAAGCTCTACAATTTCTATTACTATAGTTTTCACTGAACCGACACAGTTTAGAAGTTGTTAGTGCGTGAAAACTGCCTGTCAGTCTGCCTGAAAATGGTCGAACGGCGCCGACCGTCGGCAGGCGCTTGCCGCTGTGTGGCGTGCGCGACACGCGCGGGGAGGCCACGCCGCAGCCGCACGGCGCGTCTCGGCTGATGCAAAAGGGCACTCTATCTCCCTCCCTCTCCCATTCGCTCAGTTGCTATCACTCTCGCCCTCTCTCACAACCAAAAAGCGAAGTGCCACCACCGCCGTCCGCTGCCGTTCGCCGGCAAAATTCGTCGCAACCGCAGCACCATTTGTCTTTTACCCGCACACACAACTCCGCCATAGCCCCAGCTTCGTCCCCGACCCGAGCTCGCCGTCGCTAACCATGAGGTATAACTTGGACGTGCTAAATCACCCGGCCATCGCGCTCGCCATGGCCGCCAAGCTCGAGCTCCGCCTGGCAGGCCAGCTCGAGCCGCCTTCCTTCCCTTCTTCTTGTGATAGGTTCGCTTTTAGTCATAGTCTTTCACCCTGCACTCGGTTTGGTCACTACCGACCCTAGTTCGCTAGAACGAATCTCACCGCCGCCGTGAACCGGCCACGCCGCCGCCATGCATGCGGCCAGAGCTTGCACGCTCGGTCACCAAGGTCTAGTAGTGGTTGTAGATGCCCGCCGTAGACCCGTAGGACCGTAGCGAAGCCTCGCCGACCTTGCCGCTGCTGGAGGCGGCACGGCAATGCACCACCGTGCAGTGCCGCCGAACCGCCATAGCCGCCGTCGAGCTAGCTCCGACGTGCGTCTGACCTAACTAAACCCATAGACCGATGCGGGACATCGAGGCGAACTCAACCGTAGCTTCTCCGTCGCCGAAGGCCTCGCCGTCGGCGAGTCGTCGCCGGTCAAATCCGTCGCCCGCTCTGTGTCTCTGTTCAGTGGGGTCGAGTTGACCGCGGGTCCCCATTGTCAGTCACCCACTGGTCTATAGACCGGGTGCACCGAGCCGCTATGTTTAGATTTAGTTTTGTTTCTGTTTTTCTTTTTATTAAAACAGAAAATGCTGTGAACTTGTAAAATTCATATTTAGAGTTTCAAAGCTCCAAAATGAGTGAACCAAATTTTGTTAGATTCATTATGAAATGCTCTACCTGTTAAAAATATAAAACTGGAAGTTTGCCAAACTTTTATAGGGTGTACAGTTTATTCAAAATAAGTGCTGTTGAAACTTGTTAAAAGCAAAACTGAATGTAGAACAGTCATAAATTTTTTTTTCCAGTTTGGTTAGCTTTGTTTTGACATGCCCTAGCTAGGAAAAATATTGAACTTATAATTTTCATACTTTTACTGTGACGAACTGATTTATCTAGTTTTTAAGCTAGTTTTCTTGTGAAAATGTTAATGGAAATTTTATGTAACTTATGTGCATAAATTAATTTTCATAGATTTCTAGTGATGTGCTTAACACAAGAAAAATAGAAAATCTGTTGTTTGACACTTTTCAGTAGGTTAACCCTATTTAACTAGAAATCAGCCTTCTCTGTTTGTTATTTTTGTAGAAACTGTTATACTTGCTCAAAAATCCTGAAATTTTTACAGTAGCCTACGTGTCACCTAAGAAAGATTATGTAATTTTTATACAATTGTATGGGCTCAGAAAGTAACAAAACATGTTTCCACCTAGTTAAGTAAGTAATTAAATAAAAGCAATTAAACAAATTGTATAAAGTAATTCTTTAGCTTTTCTGGCATGTTTAGGAGATGTTTTGTTTGCAGGAATGTTAATATGTCCAGGTTATAAGGTTTTACATGCAGTTTATCTTTTTAGTTGCTTTTCCAATGTTTAATATACTTAATTGGAAATGTTTTTGAATATAACTTAATTTCCTAATGAAACCTTAATAAACCTGATTTAGCTAAATCATTAGCTGCAGGTAACAAAGTGCATACAGCTAAATAACATTTAGATCCTAGATTACTTGAGAAGAGATATGCACGTACTCCGTAAAAAGAAAAGTAATTGCATAATTATCTTTGCCATGTTGCACCAAGCATATGCATGCACATTGCATCATATCCTGTATATATATACCTCCTTGCATATGCATTCTTGTTATTTATACTATGCTCATGCATATAGGATCGCCGGAGGGAGTGACTCTACTGGAGTACGAGCTCATCGAGGAAGAGCCCCAGCAAGAGCAGGAGAACCAGGAACCCAAAGAAGTGCTAGCCTCAGAATTGCCTAAGTGCCCCGAGCACCTGCCTACAAATTTCATCAAAGGCAAGTCCCAGAGCATAATAAGTCTCCTATTCTTTTATAAAATTCACGTGAGTTCTCTTATGTATATTTATGTATTAAGTTGATAGGAGTTGCATTGAAACCCGTTGATGCATATATCCTACCTTGTCTAGAAAGATTACCCTGCTACCCTGGTTATAAGTATAGGTCGATAAATGCTTAGCCATGCTTAGACCGTAGAATTCGAGTGATTACTGTCATCCATGAGAGATAGGTTGTGTCCTTATCTTTGTCCTACATGGTTGGCTATATTTGCTATCGTGGAAAAGAACCTGATGTTAATGAAATTGGAGATCGGGCGGGATCCGGTGTTTAGGATGATGGTTATGGTTTTGTTGATCCCATCTGTGTCGATTAAGGACCGTACCATCGCTGTCCTGATGACCGAGATTGAACGTAAATTTCACATAACGGCCGGATAAATCGTTCCGACCGTGAAGCCGAGTCACCGAGTTCGGGCTGGAAATCTAAAATGGTAGATGGGCACACTGGAGGTAGGAATTATGTGCGGCGGGACACGGATTGACCGTGGGTAGGCATAGCCTGAGCTACCTAGCATCCGGCTGCCCCCTGAGTGTGCTGCCTGGTTCAGACCCAAGGTCTCCCAAACTGAGTAAAAGGTTACTCAACGTGACCCCGACGGGGGAAGTATGGGTGTGTGATTTGGGTTTTTTCCCAGCTGGATGCAACCGATTTGAATCGCCGTCTCTCCCGTATAGTGTAAAACTTGGCACTGCACAGCATCGTAGTAACTTATGGAATATGATGGTTCTATGGTTCATGCCTGCAACAGGGTGGGATAAAACCCTAAGTACTCAATTGTACATAGCTAGACTTACCCATTAGGAGAAAAAAATTAAAATGACTTCAAGGATATGCAAGGCTTATTTGGTGGAGTTAGCTGGATAGCATAAACTTTTGCAAAGGAGCTTACTAATATAAGTCCTTACTTTCCGTATTTTAGCATCAAGTCCAGTGAAGCTAATTAGAGCTAAGTTTGCATCTAACCTGAAGCAATCACTTGGTTAACATGAATAAGCATCACAATAGTAACCATATCCAGTTTAAATAATCAACATAACCATCATGTTCCATCAGTTACTATGATGCTGGAGCTAGTTGAGTTTCTCACTATCCAGGAGAGACGGTGATTCGAATCGATTACATCCAGCTGGGTAAAGCCCATATCACACACCCGTACTTCCCCCGGCAGCGTCGTGTTGGGTAACCTCTTCACTCTATTCAGGATACCGTGGGTCTGATTCGAACCACAAGTCCTAAGGGATAGATGGAAGCCAGGTCACTCAGGCCATGCCTGCCCATGGTCAATCCCTGCCCCACCGCACATACTTGCTCCCCTCCAATGATGCCAACCTTAGTTTAGATCCCAGCCCGAGTAGAGGTACTTAGCTTCACAGTCGGAACGAGTTATCCGGCTGTTATGTGAAGGTACGTTCAATCTTAACAGAAGGTCCAGACAACGGTATGGTCCTGAATCGACACAGGCGGGATTAAAGAACATAGGCCACGCCTGCCCAACAACAACAATAGTACATCGGATCCTGCCCGGTCTCCAGTTATTCAGTATCACATGGTTCTTTTCCACGATAGCAAATATAGCCAACCGTGCCAAAGTAGCCACCTATGTCTCGCGGGCGACAGGAATCACCCGACTTCTACCAGTCTAAGCATGGCTAAGCATATAACGACCTACACATACTAGTAAGGGTGCATGTATATATATATATATTGTGGACAAGGTAAGTCATGTAGCAACAGTTTCATCCAACTCCTATCAACTTAATGCAAAATACAAAATATATACTCGAGTGCATTTTTAAAAAGAGAGATAAGAGGCTTAGAATGCTCTGGGGCTTGCCTGGGGGTTCGACACAAAGTTAGTTGGTTAGCTTGCACCAGCTTGGGGAGCATCACCATCCTTGGCATGTACTCCAATGTATCCTTCCATTTTCAAGATCCGTCCATCAGTACACATCTTCTAGCTCGACTCCAATGTCACGTCACTGTGCTCATCATCTAGCATACCTAAATGAGATGCAACGATGCAAATGCATGAACATAAAGAAGGCAACACCTAATGCATTACATAAGACACTCAAGATAAGCCTAAGGTCACACCATATTGACTTAAGCACTAGAGAGTAAGTTGTTAACTAATCATTACACGGCTTTGCCATAGTGAGATAGCAAACATCAAGCATGACATACAAGTACACCATACAACCAACAAATTAATAGGTGATTAAAGTTTTTTACATGCTAGTTAAACATCTCATACACACCAACTCATAAGAAGCATGATCAAAGCTCTACAACTATCTACATAGAAAGCACTTAAACAGTTGGCATCGGAGCAAGATTCAGCATATATCACTTATCACATATGTATTTAAAACAAAAGGTTTTGTTTTTGCAAAAATAAAGTTTTGCATCTTATAGCTATATATATAGGTGTTTAAAAACTATGTTTTTAAACTAAGTGTGCCAGTGATCATCTTCCATTAAGCCCGATTAAGGACTCTAGGTGGCAATAAAGTAAAACTAACTCTGGGGGGTTTACTTTCTTGCAATTTTTATTTCGTTGTCCATACAGCATGAATTGTATGGATGCCATTCACTTGAATGGTAATGTATGGATCAATTGCCCCTACGCCTAGGTAAGTAGGTAAGCACAACCATCATGCTACCCGATGGTCAAATGGTAGTTGTAGCCGACCATCATGCTGCCCGATGGTCCATTGGTAGTGGCGGCCTTCATATAGCAATATATGAAGTATAAACTGTGAGCATTTACTTTTGATATATATCTATGTTGTGGGTTGGGCTACAATGGAAATTTTTTTGCAGGTACATTAACAACGCAATGTGTAGTCATATGACTAGATACGCTTATATATGAGAGTACGTATGTATGCCACCGTATATATCGCTAGAATTATAATTTGTTTCTAAGTTTGTGAGGATGTACGGAACGTGTATGCATCATGATAATCCATATAATTGCATTTTTGCATGGTTCCTCCCCTTACAAGATGTCTATAATTTTAAAATAAATTATCTAATGTAAAATTTGACCTCATGAGAGTTGCACCTGTTATACAGATGGCACCACCAACCACTATATTGGAGGAGTTTGGGATGCCAAGCTTATTGTAGAAGGTGATGCAGGAATTTGGGTATACTGAGAAGCCAATATACTGGTGGACACAATGCTCCTTGGTACCAACTAGACTTATCTATTCCTGCCATGACCTCTTTTCCACATTTGACAAGTTGGAGAAAAATAGTGGAAGGAAGCAGTCCCTGGGAAGCTGGACAAATAGCAGCATTTGAAGTGCTAAGACAAATTTGCTATGTCCAGATGGATGAGATAGGGGATACTCCTATGAAGTTTTCCCTATGGCTCACATGGATTCTGAGACTTGGCTCAAATGCCAGGAGCTCATGAAGGACAAAAGCAAGGAGAGTTACAATCCTAACCTTGTTGCTATTTTTGACTCCATGATGGCGATGATGAGAATGTTTTACACCAGGGAAGAAAACCGCACATTCTGGAGTGAAGCTTTTTGGAACAGGGAAGAAAAGTTTAGGCAGGTAGAGGGCCTAATAATTTTAGCACAGAACGATGCCCATGACTACCATCAGCAGCTACTACAGAAGACACAATGTGTGCAGGAGTTAGAGCAGCTCTTAGCGGATGCACATATAAGGGTCCATACCGCTAATCAGCAGCGGAATGAGGCCATTGCGCACTCAATTGTAGCAGAGACTGCAAGGGATAAAGCTATAGCAGACACCATTCGTCAAGCAGATGTGTTTGAAAACTTGGAAGGAGAACTGCGAAATCAGCTAGACCAAGCCTAGCACACCATTGAGGAGCTTCAGCATGAAGTGCATGGTTTGCACAATGCCATGGACATGATAGCTGATGAAGATGAGTTGATACCTATTGAGGATGATGGTGAGGTGGAAGAAGAAGCTGTATTTGATGAGGTTGAGCCCATAGAAGATGAGCTCGAAGAAGAAGAAGAAGAAGATCCTGAGCTTATCAAAGAGGACCTAGAGGAAGATGAAGAGGAGGATGGTGACCCTGAGTCTGACATGGACAGCGATCACTATGAGGATTAGGGCACTTAGAGTTATTCGCTGTACTGTAATCTTTTTCTGACCTTAGATGTTTGGGACTGTACCAAGGTCTTAATCTATTGTAACTCATGATGTAAAAGAACATCTCTGGCATGTAGAAAGGATGTAGCAGTAACGATAAAGTCCAGATGAAGGATTCCTGACATTTTTGGTTGTACCAAACATGTGGCCTTGAGTAAAGTGATGATGATGAGTACTCTTGCGAGTAAATTTATTGTTATGCCTCTGCTATTGTTTGAAGTTTTTGTTCTCTCCAATAATTCAGCTGGCATGATAATGTGATTATTCAGCATGACTTGGTACTCATTGAGAAAAATTACTCTACCTATGTTGCTATAGATGACGCGCACTCGTGCTGGTGGAAACAATGAGGATGGCACATCCAGTGTCAACAACAGAAACAACAGCAACAACAACCAGTGGAACAACGAGGATAATCTTCCTCCACCGCCCTCCGCCGTAGATGTTTTGGCTTGTCTTCTTAGGAGCCAGAGCAACATTGAAGCTGCACTGCGCACCATTGCGCAGAACACGGCACAAGGAAAGCACCACCGCCAAGGCCCAAAGCCAAATCAGTACAGCTCCTACAAGGATTTCTTGGAAACAAACCCTCCTGTCTTCTCAAAGGTAGAGGACCCGTTACAAGCTGACAACTGGCTCAACACCATTGAGCAGAAATTCAGACTACTAAGGTGCACTGAAGAACTAAAGGCTAAGTATGCTGCACACCAGCTAGAGGGCCTAGCAGGGACATGGTGGATGAATTACCTGTGGACTTTACCTCCAAGAGCCCAGGTGACTTGGGATCAATTCAAAATAGGCTTCAGGGGACATGACATTCCCCCAGGGCTGATGAAGCTCAAATGTCAAGAATTCTAGAAGCTCACCCAAGGCACAAGGTCTGTAATAGAGTACATGCATGCTTTCAACCATTTGTCCTGATATGCTCCTATGTACGTGGACACTGACGAGAAGAAGATTGACTGCTTCAACTAAGGTCTTTCTACAAAACTTCATAATGCTCTAGCCACCTCTAGATGCACCATGTTCAATGAGTTTGTGAGTGATTGCATCACCCAGGAGAACATTAATCAGCAACATCAAGCCACCAAGAATAGCAAGCGTGCCGCTGAGGCCTCTCAACTCAGGGCACAAGGGGCACAAAAAGCCCAATATCGCCCACCGGCTGTTCAGTACAGGCCACCATAGAAGCAGGCTCACACCAACCTACCCAAAAATGTGTTTCGCAGGGCCTTCTCCATTGCTCTACCTAAAGGAAGTAGTGGACAAAGTAGCTCAGGAGCGTGCAAACATAATCTCCCTTGCTTCAACTGTAACCAGACCAGACACTTTCAATGGGAATGTCCCTATCCCAAGCATGGAAACAGTCAAAACCAAGGAAACCAGAAAAAGTTGGTCAGTAATTAGCGATAAGGCTAAGTTCACTATACCACTATGGAACAAATTCCTGAAGGAGAACCTATCACTGCTGGTATGTTTCTCGTAAATCAACACCCCGCTATTGTTTTGTTTGACTTAGGAGCTTCACATTCATTCATGAGTCAAGCTTTTGCATCTTAACATCATCTGGAGATAAAACCAGTGAGGGATGGATATAGTATATGTACAGCTCGAACCCATATCTCTACCAACCGAGTAGCATGGGATGTGCTCCTTTCTTTTGGCACAAGGGAGTTCACTGTAAATCTCATAGTGCTACCAGGACTAGGGATAGATGTGGTTCTAGGAATGGAATGGATGAAAGGCCACATGGTTACCATTGATACCGCAAATCAAGAAATTTAGCTCAAAGAACCAAAGGGGGACGGTATCTTTAAATTATCCCTTCTGAGAAAAGCTGATCTTCAGAATCTATCTTGTAATATGCAGGCCACGAACCTACTGGATATACCGGTAGTTGTGAGTTTCTGGATGTGTTTCCCGATGAACTACCTGGCCTCCCACCTAATAGAGATGTGGAGTTTGCCATTGAGTTAATCCCCGGCACAGCACCTATCTCTAGAAGACCCTATAGGATGCCATCAAATGAGCTAGCTGAGTTGAAGATACAACTGCAAGAACTATTGGACAAAGGTCTTATCCGACCTAGTTCATCACCTTGGGGATGCCCAGCTTTATTTGTCAAGAAGAAAGATCAATCGTTGTGAATGTGTGTGGATTATCGGCCACTCAACGTAGTGACAATCAAGAATAAATACCTTCTACCATGGATTGATTTCTTATTTCATCAATTGGCAAAGGCAAAGGTATTCTCCAAGATTGATTTGAGATTGGGATATCATCAAATCAAAATTTGACTTAAAGATATACCCAAAATAGCCTTCTCTACCAGGTATGGATTGTATGAGTATCTTGTCATGTCTTTTGGCCTGACAAATGCTCCTGCATATTTCATGTAACTCATGAACTCGGTGTTTATGCTTGAGCTAGATAAGTTTGTGGTTGTATTCATCGATGACATCTTGGTGTATTCTGCAAATGAGGAAGAGCATGCAGAACACTTGAGAACCGTGCTCACCAGGTTAAGGGAACATCAGTTGTATGCCAAATTCAGCAAGTGCGAATTTTGGCTATGCAAGGTACCTTTTCTTAGTCATATCCTATCAGATGAAGGTATATCTGTGGATCCTACCAAAGTACAAGAAGTTATGGACTGGAAAGCCCCAACTTCTGTCACTGAGGTTCGAAGCTTTCTTGGTTTAGCTGGGTACTATCATTGATTTAGACCTGACTTTTCCATGATTGCAAAGCCTATGACGAGGTTGCTGCAGAAAGATGAAATGTTTCGAGTGGACTCTAGAGTGTGAGACAGCTTTCTACACTTTGAGGACACTATTGACTACAACTCCTGTTTTGGCACAACCCGACATCGAGAAGTCATTCGACGTGTTTTGTGATGCATTAGGCGTTGGTCTTGGCTGTGTTTCAATGCAAGAAGGCTGAGTCATTGCCTATGCTTCTTGTTAACTAAGAAAACACGAAGTCAACTATCCTACACATGACTTAGAACTGGCAGCTGTTGTACATGCACTAAAGATATGGCGACACTACTTATTGGGAAACCTATGTCATATCTACATTGACCATAAGAGCCTCAAGTATATATTCACTCAGCCGGAGTTGAACATGAGACAACGAAGATGGTTAGAATTGATAAAGGACTACAACTTAGAAGTTCATTATCATCTTGGTAAAGCCAATGTAGTTGCAGATGCTTTAAGTAGAAAGTCCCACTGCTTGTACATGGCACTCTTTACTAGAGGAAGGATTCAATCTTTTGCATCCTGTTGTACTACACAATATCATGGTTAACTGCTCTTTAGAAAGCCGTATCATCGAAGGACAGAACACTGATGATGGAATCTTTCACATCAAGCGTAAAATGCAAGAGAAGGAAACCAAGCACTTTAGAGTGGATGGAAATGGAGTGCTATGGTTTCATAATCGTTTAGTGGTACCAAAGGATAGAGAATTGTGGGAAGAGATACTTGTCGACGCTCGTTCTTCCAAGTTATCTATTCACCCTAGCAGTAGCAAAATGTATCTGGATTTGAAGTCACACTTCTAGTGGACCAAGATGAAGATAGAAATAGCTGCTTACGTAGCTAGATGCGATGTTTGCAGGAGAGTGAAAGCCGATCACTTGAAATTAGCTGGACCACTACAACCGCTATCAATTGTAGGCTGGAAATGGGAAGAAATAAGTATGGATTTTGTCACTAGACTTCCCACCACTCGTAAAGGCTTTGATTCAATCTGGGTAATTGTTGATAGACTCACCAAGTCCGCACATTTTATCCCTATCAACACCAGGTACCAGGCACATAAATATGCCAGATCTATTTGGAACAAATCGTCCGATTACATGGGGTACCTAGGATAATTGTTTCAGATCAACGGCCATAGTTTGTTGCTCACTTTTGGGAACACCTACACATAGCTATGGGTACCAAACTGATCAGAAGTTCAGCATATCACCCTCAAACTGCAGGGACAAACAGAAAGAGTGAATCAGATTCTGGAAGATATGTTAAGAGCATATGTACTTTCATCTAAAGGATCATGGAAAGAGTGGTTACCTTTAGCAGAATTCTCTTATAACAATAGCTATCAAGAAAGCATCAAGATGGCTCCATTTGAAGCTTTGTATGGCAGAAAATGTAGGACCCCTTTGAACTGGGTTGAACCCAGAGAAAGGAGGTACTATGGTATTAACTTTGTTAAAGAAGCTGAAGAACAAGTACGAATTATTCAGAGTCACATGGAAGCTGCCCAGTCTTGATAAAGAAGCTACGCTAACAAGAGAAGAAGACCACTCTCCTTTGAAGTTGGAGACTACGTTTACCTAAAAGTTTCACCTATGAAGAAAGTACAAAGGTTTGGAGTAAAGAGGAAGCTAGCACCTTGATACGATGGACCGTACAAGATTATATTTCAAAGTGGACCCATAGCATATAAGCTGGAATTGCCAAAAAGCATGAGGGCCATATTCAATGTGTTTCATGTATCTCAACTGAAGAAATGCTTGCGTGTGCCAGATGAAGCAATTGATGTTGAAATTGTCGACGTTCAATCTGACCTTACCTATGAGGAAAGGCCAGTACAACTGTTGGAAACTAGCGAGAGGGTCACTCATAATAAAGTGATTAAGTTTTACAAGGTGGTATGGAATAACCATGCGGTGAGATATGCTACATGGGAAAGAGAAGACTACCTACGCACACAATACCTCAAATTTTACAACCAATGGTACGCCCTTTAAATCTCGGGACGAGATTTTTGTTAGCAGGGAGGGGCTGTAACACCCCTAGTTGTTAAAGCATGTCATTAAGCATTTCATTTGCATAATCATGAGCATCATGCATCAATCCATCAATATCATCACATGAAATCATGCTTTGAGTATCACTTGATTGTTAAGTGCAATGCTTGTTTTAATTATGCAACCATGTATGAGTGTGAGTGCTAATACACATGTATGTTGTTTAATTACCTAAACACTCTAGAACAACTTACAATCAAAACTGAGCTAGGGTTTATATTGATCATTAGGCCCAAAATTGTTTCTAAGAGCAAAAGTGGTTGAATGCACTTTTTATCATGATCCCTGTTTGACCTAACTTGACTAGTATGTTAGAGACTTTGCATGTCAATGAACCCTAAATAAGAGTTGTAGTTTAGATTAAGTACAACAACTTTTGTTTAAAGGCCCAACTCTAATTCAGTGCCTAACACAGTCAAAAACTAGCTTAAACATTGAATTCACTTCTATTTTTGAGGATCAAAATTTTTCTAAGACCTTAAATGGACTGAACCTATTTTTAGTTTCAAAGTACCTATCTTTAGAGCTCTATATCTCCCAATCTATGCTGAACCAGCTCAACATTGATAAGGACTATTGTAGTACTCATGAAGCTCTACAATTTCTATTACTACAGTTTTCACTAAACCATCATGGCGCTTCTGTATGAGTGTGAAAACTGGACGTCAGTCGGCCTAAAAACGGCCAAACGGCGCAGACTGTCGGCAGACGCTTGCCACCGCATGGCATGCGCGATGCGCACGGGGTAGCCACGCCGCAGCCGCGTAGCACATCTCGCCCGGGGCAAAAGGGCACTCTGCCTCCCTCCCTCTCCCACTCGCTCAGTTGCTATCGCTCTCACCCTCTCTCGTAGCCTGAAAAGCGAAGCGCCATCGCCGCCGTCCACCGCCTGTTCACCTACAAAATTTGTCGCAACCGCCGCACCATTTGTCGATTACCCGCACAGACCACTCCGCCATAGCCCCAGCTTCGTTCCTGACTTCGCTTTTAGTCATAGTCTTTCACCCTGCACTCGGTTTGGTCGCTACCAACCCCACTTCGCCGGAACGGATCTCACCGCCACCGTGAACCGGCCACGCCGCCGCCATGCACGAGGCCAGAGCTTGCACGCTCGGTCACCAAGCTCTAGTAGTGGTCGTAGATGCCCGCCGTAGACCCGTAGGACCATAGCGAAGCCTCGCAAGCCTTGCCATTGCCGGAGATGACAATGCGCCACCACGCAGTGCTATCGAGCCGCCATAGCCGCCGTCGAGCTAGTTGCGACGTGCGTCTAACCTAACCAAACCCATAGACCGATGCGGGACAGTCGAGGCGAACTTAACCGTAGCTTCTCCGTCGCCGGAGACCTCGCCGTCGGCGAGCCATCGCCGGTCAAAATCCGTCTCCCGCTCTGTCTCTATTCAGTGGGTCCGAGTTGACCACGGGTCCCCACTGTCAGTCACCCACTGGTCTATAGACCGGGTGCACCGAGCCGCTGGGTTTAGATTTAGTTTTGTTTCTGTTTTTCTTTTTTTAAACAGAAAATGCTATGAACTTGTAAAATTTATATTTAGAGTTTTAAAGCTCCAAAATGAGTGAACCAAATTTTGTTAGATTCATTATGAAATGCTATACCTGCTAAAAATATAAAACTGGAAGTTTGCCAAACTTTTATAGGGTGTACAGTTTATTCAAAATAAGTGCTGTTGAAACTTGTTAAAAGCAAAAGTGAATATAGAAAAGTCATAAAAATGTGTTTCTAGTTTGGTTAGCTTTGTTTTGACATGTCCTAGCTAGGAAAAATAATGAACTTATAATTTTCACACTTTTACTGTGATGAATTGGTTTATCTAGTTTTTAAGCTAGTTTTCTTGTGAAAATGTTTATGGAAATTTTATGTAACTTCTGTGCATAAATTAATTTTCATAGCTTCCTAGTGATGTGTTTAACACAATAAAAATAGGAAATCTGTTGTTTGGCACTTTTCAATGGGTTAAACCTATTTAACTAGAAATCAGCCTGCTCTGTTTGTTATTTTTGTAGAAACTATTATACTTGCTCAAAATTCCAGAAATTTTTATAGTAGCCTATGTATCACCTAAGAAAGCTTTTGTAATGTTTCTAGAATTTTCTGGGCAAAGAAAGTAACAGAACCTGTTTCCACCTAGTTAAGTAAGTAATTAAATAAAAGCAATTAAACAAATTGTATAAAGTAATTCTTTAGCTTATCTGGCAGGTTTAGGAGATGTTTTGTTTGCTGGAATGTTAGTATGTCCAGGTTATACAGTTTTACATGCAGTTTACCTTTTTAGATGCTTTTCCAATGTTTAATATACTTAATTGGAAATGTTTTTGAATATAACTTAATTTCCTAATGAAAACTTAATAAACCTGATTTAGTTAAATTATTAGCTATACGTAACAAAGTGCATACAGCTGAAGAACATTTACACCTTAGATTACTTGAGAAGAGATATGCACGTACTCCGTAAAAAAAGAAAAGTAATTGCATAATTATCTTTACCATGTTTGCACCAAGCATATGCATGTACATTGCATCATATATATATATATATATATATATATCCTTGCATTTGCATTCTTGTTATTTATACCGTGCTCATGCATATAGGATCGCCTGATGGAGTGACTCTGCTGGAGTACGAGCTCGTCGAGGAAGAGCCCTAGCAAGAGCAGGAGATTTAGGAACCCGAAGAAGTGCCCGCCTCAGAATTCACTTGAGTTCTTTTATGTATGTTTATGTATTAAGTTGATAGGAGTTGCATTGAAACTCGGGTGATGCATATATCCTACCTTGTCCAGAAAGATTACCCTGCTACCCTGGTTACAGGTATAGGTCGATAAATGCTTAGCCATGCTTAGACCGGTAGAAGTCAGGTGATTGTTGTCATCTGCGAGAGATAGGTTGTCTCCTTATCTTTGTCCTACACGGTTGGCTATATTTACTATCATGGAAAAGAACCTGGTGTTAATGAAATTAGAGACCAGGCGGGATCCGGTGTTTAGGATGATGGTTATGGTTTTGTTGATCCCGTCCGTGTTGATTAAGGACTGTACCGTTGATGTCCTGATGACTGAGATTGAACGTACCTTTCACATAACAGCAAGATAAATCGTTTCGACCGTGAAGCCGAGTCACTGAGTTCGGGCTGGAAATCTAAAACGGTAGATGGGCACACTGGAGGTAGGAAGTATGTGTGGCGGGATAGGGATTGACCATGGGCAGGCATAGCCTGAGCTACCTAGCATTCGGCTGCCCCCTGAGTGTGCGGCATGGTTCGGACCCAAGGTCTCCCGAACTGAGTAAAAGGTTACTCAACACGACCCCGATGGGGGAAGTACGGGTGTGTGATTTGGGTTTTTCCCAGCTAGATGCAACCGATTCGAATCGCCGTCTCTCGCGGATAGTGAGAAACTTGGCACTGCACAGCATTGTAGTAACTTATGGATTATGATAGTTCTATGGTTCATGCAAAAATGTAATATGGTTACTATAATATTGTTGGTTTAATCAAGTGCTTGTACAGGATAGCTGCAAACCTAGTTCTAAATAGCTTTTTATATAATTGGTGCTAAAACTTGAAAGTTAAGGATTCATTTTTGTAAAAGATTTTTATGCAAAGGTTCATGATAACCAGCTCCACTATATACAGCCATGCATACTCCTTGGTGTCAATTTATTTTTGGTTTATGACGGGTAAGTCTTGCAGAGTACATTCTCGTACTCAGGGTTTATCCCACTTGTTGCAGATGGAGTAGCTTATCATGGTTATTGTAAGAATTGCTTCTCTCCCGTGGTGGACGAGGAGTGAGCTGTTGGGCACAGCTCCATCTTGTATACTATCCATCTCTTTTAGAGGGACTTGATGATCCAAACTAGCATGTAATCTAAAACAACTTTGGGTGTGTGATGTTTAAAACTATGTTGCTTCCGCTACTTGTTTAAACTGGTGTTGTAATAATTTTATTTAAACTCGGAAAGATTATGTATTTAAACCTATTTATTCCGCCATATATAAAAACAAAGCCTATATATACCTAAATAGGAAAACTGGGATCATTGTTTTACTGTGATCATGGCGGTACTATTGTACTTTTATGCATGGCTATGTATATCACTTATATGTATACAATATAAGATGTTTAGGAGTACATCTAAATTAAAACATATTATAATGTTTAAATAAAAAGATTATAACTAAATATTACCGAAGTAATTTTACTAAACAACTAAGTTAATGCATAGTTTATGAAAAATTGTTCTAAAACACTCATGCATAATGTTTTATATGCAAAACTATCATACAAAACATATTATTTAACTATTGCTGTTGTATATACTCTAAGTATACTATATTACTTATAAAACTATGTGTTATAAATTATGGTTTGCCATTCTGTCATAAATTTATACTACCATACAAAACATAGTTTTATATATACCTTTTGTTGCATATATCCTGCTCATTTATGAATATGATAGTTTATTAAAGATCTTAACGATATAGCTGCAATTTAAAACAATTTAAAATCTACCTAGTAAGTTAAGATGGTAGCACCTAGTAATTTTAACATAGTTTTCATAATTCATAATTTAAAAATAATATGTTTTTGTATACAAACATATTTAGGAGTCTTTTATGCAAAATGTTTAACTAAAAAGATTTTGCAGTTAAATACCTATTGATTTCCTATTTCTTGAGTCATAGCTGGTAGTGTAACATAAGCAGAGAGGCATAGTTTTAAGTAGCCAAGACAAACAGCAGCAAATTCATCATCACTTGAGTCCTTTTATGTATGTTTATGCATTAAGTTAATAGGAGTTGCATTGAAACCTATTGATGCATCTATCCTACCTTGTCTAGAAAGATTACCCTGCTACCCTGGTTATAAGTATAGGTCAATAATTGCTTAGCTATGCTTAGACCGGTAGAAGTCGGGTGATTGCTGTCACCCGCGAGAGATAGGATGGCCACTTATCTTTGTCCTACACGGTTGGCTATATTTGCTATCGTGGAAAAGAACCCGGTGTTAATGAAATTGGAGACCGGGCAGGATCTGGTGATTTGGATGATGGTTATGGTTTATGTTGATCCCATCTGTGTCAATTAAGGACCGTACCGTTGCTGTCCTGATGACCGAGATTGAACGTACCTTTCACATAACGGCCGGTAAGTCGTTCCGATTGTGAAGCCGAGTCACTGAGTTCAGGCTAGAAATCTAAAATGGTAGATGGACACACTGGAGGTAGGAAGTATGTGCGGCGGGATAGGGATTGACCATGGGCAAGCATGGCCTGAGCTACCTAGCATCTAGCTGCCCCCTGAGTGTGTGGCCTGGTTTGCACCCAAGGTCTCCCAAACTGAGTAAAAGGTTACCTAGGGTGGCTCATGATCAGGTTGTCCTAGGCGTGTGATTTGGGTTTTTCCCAGCTGGATGCAATTGATTCGAATCGCCGTCTGTCCCGGATAGTAAGAAACTTGGCACTGCACAGCGTCGTAGTAACTTATGGAATATGATGGTTCTATAGTTCATGCAAAAATATACTATGGTTACTACAATACTGTTTGTCTAATCAAGTGCTTGTACAGGATAGTGCAAACCTAGCTCTAAATAGCTTTCTATATAATTGGTGCTAAAACTTGAAAGATAAGGATTCATTTTAGTAAAGGCTTTTTATGCAAAGGTTCATGATAACCAGCTCCACTACATACAGCCATGCATACTCCCTGGTGTCAATTTATTTTTGATTTATGATGGGTAAGTCTTGTGGAGTACATTCTCGTACTCAGGGTTTATCCCACTTGTTGTAGATGGAGTAGCTCATCATGGTTATTGTAAGAATTTCTTCTCTCCCACAGTGGACGAGGAGTGAGCTATTGGGCACAGCTCTATCTTGTATACTTCTCCATATCTTCTGAGGGACTTGATGATCCTAGCTTGCATGTAACTTAAAACAACTTCAGGTGTGTGTTGTTTCAAAACTATGTCGCTTCTGCTACTTATTTCAAACTTGTGTTGTAATAACTTTATTTGAACTTCGATGTATGTTGAAATACTTTTGAACTTATGTAATATGTGATGTGTGAATTGCTGAATCAGTACGATCTTGGTTTGTTGTGGCAAATTTTGAGATCCTTTGTGATACTCGACGGACTACCAGGTTTATATGGGATTAAGTGTAGGTGATTAGCTGTTAGACGGCTGTCATTATACTTAATCTCTTATAAATTGGGAGGTTCTATGACAGTTGGCATCGGAGCAAGATTCAGCATATATCACTTATCACATATGTATTTAAAACAAAAGAGTTTTGTTTTTGCGAAAATAAAGTTTTCCAACTTATAGTTATATATATAGGTATTTAAAAACTAAGTTTTTAAACTAAGTGGGCCAGTGATCATCTCCCATTAAGCCCAATTAAGGACTCTAGGTGGCAATAAAGTAATATTAACTCTGGGGTTTACTTTCTTGCAATTTACAATTCATTGTAACATCGCACCTACGCCTAGGTAAGAAGGTAAGTGGAAATTTTTGTTTCGTTGTCCATATAGCGTGAATTGTATGGATGCCATTCACTTGAGTGGTAATGTATGGATTAATTGTCCCTACGCCCATGTAAGCAGGTAAGAATGACCATCATGCTACCCAATGGTCAAATGGTAGTGGTAGCTGACCATCATGCTGCCCGATGGTCCATTGGTAGTGGCGGCCTTCATATAACAATATATGAAGTATAAACTATGAAGTATTTACTTTTCATGTATATATGTGGGGTTGGGCTGAAATGTGAATTTTCTGCAGGTACACGAACTGCGAATGCGTAGATTGAATGTAGCCGACGCCTAGCTATATATAGAAAGAGTACGTGGTATGCCACCGAAATTAAAAACGTGATTGCCATTTTTAGAATGGCAATTTTGTGAGGACGAATAGGACGAGCATGCATCATGCTTGTTGTTTTGTGCATTAACATGCTTTCCTCACCTTTATTCTAATAATTAACTTGTTGCAACTTGTTATCAAGTTGATGTATCCTTGTTCCTTGAAATTAGAAAGAAATGTCTTGTCCCATGTTGTTTGAGTAGCCTTGTTTGAAAATGGTGTGTGACTGGCCTTGCCTTGTATGTCTATTTCTAAAGAAAGTAGATAACAAGCTAGTAGTTAACAAAATAGCCACCTTTTGAAAGTACAGCCTGTAGTTGTACCTTGCTAGTAGCCTGCTCACGCACATTTTTAATATACATGTGAGTGCCTTGTTATCTAGGTGGTACCATGGTTGTCCAACCTTTTGTCCTCGGTGAGCATATGAGTGGTTGCTAGCCTTGAATGCTTTCACTACAAGCTTGTGCATCACATCCTATAGACCCTTTTGTTGACCAGCTAGCCAAGCCAAGTTTCTCGAATGCTTGCTTATGCCGATGGAATGTTCATGTGCCTGACTGTAAGACCATAACCATGCTCTTTTGGACCTTTTTGTTGCTTATCCTAAAGATGATCTGCTGCAATGTTAATCTCTCTTTTCGCTTTGACCTAGTAGCATTTTCCTTAGGAATCATGTTGCTGCTTTATCAACTAAATCTTTGAGTGGTGTACCAGTTTTGTCCCTTTAATCCTACTTGTTTATCTCCAACTCTCACATGTCTTGAATACTTGTCAGCCTTGATCTCATGTGCTTCCCATCAAGACCCAATCTCATGCTGATTGTTGATCTTGTAATCTCTTGGTGGACACAAGGTGTACTTGGAACTAAAGCAAAAATCTTATGCCCTGTTGTCTCTGGTGGTTAATCTATGTTTTCTCTAATGCCATGTTTCTATCGTTGGACTGCATTCTTGTCAACTCTAAATCTTGTGGTCATCCTTGCTTGTTATCCCTCCTACATGTAATGCATATCCATACCCGATCTATCTATGCCACGTGGGATTTCTCGTTGGTTGTGTGTTTGATAATGGTGTTCTGATTAATGACTAACGGTGCCACGATGAAACCGAGAGCCTCTTGTGGCGGCCGACACAAGGCTATGCTGCTCAGCACGCACTGGTATCGAGGTTTCTAGTCTGATCCATTATGGAACTACACTGATGTGTTATCTCACTATGAGCCTTCTCTTAATCTCTCTCTCAGAGTCTTGTCAAAAATTCCATGCCTTTGAAATAGATGTGGTAGGGCTTCCTTCTGAAGTTGCAAGAGGATAGCCTTTGAAGAACTGATAATGGGTGTAAACATTAGCAGACTGCAAGAGGTGGTAGACAAAGGACTCTGTTTGATCTTGCCATTACTCTTGGATAAAAAGGGCATACAACAATTGAAGTTGGACAAGTTATTAGCTGGACAGTAATCAATGGAGATGTTGTGTTTCTTAATAGGCCACCCTGTGCTCATATTCTCTCTCTAAGCTCCCAATCCATCTGTGCCTAATGATCATACAGCCAAAATCAATCCTCTCAGGCGTGACTCCTTCTCTGCTGACTTTGATGGTGATTGTGTGCATACCTACATACCGTCTGCAAGCGCTTGCTGCAAAAGTTGAAGCCATGGAGCTTTCTAGTGTTGAGAGACTACTAATTAGTTACCACAGTGAAAAGGTTAATCTCTAGCTAGGTAGTGACTCTTTGGTAGCCAAGAAGGCTATGTCTTGCAGAACAATGTGAAGCAAAGAATCTGCAAACCAGCTAGTAATGTTTGTACCACTCTCACTTCCAGCCCCTGCTGTAATCATGTCAACTCCATCTTGGAAGATGATACAACCAGTGCCAGATGTATCACTAGCAAAAGGAAGAACGAGGTAAAAATACACCCTTGGTTAAGGTCAGCACAATAGTACTTCTGGTTACTACCCAAGAAACTTGCAGGACTCTATTGGATGAAGCACAGAAGGGCATTCCGCAACGGTTTCTTATTCTTGAGCAGTCAAGATGTTCTAAGCAATCAACTCACAGAGGTACGAATTGAAGACAAGTGGAGAAGTGTCAAACAATAGATTTTGGATTATGTTGTGAACTCCTCTAATCTTTAGTTGCTCATTAATCCTAAGAGGGTCTGCTCAATGTCAAAATTAGTTCAACAAGTAGGTTTTGTCGGTTTGCAATGAAGGAAAGATTATGTGTGCTATACCCACTAGAGAAACAGGTGTTCTGCAGCTATTAGCTCATGTTCTGAACCGTATTCTGTATACCGAAGGCAAAGTACTCGAGAACATTTTTGTCTTGGGTTCATCTCAAAGTAATAACGCTGCCCTAGACTCACCTCAGAGTAACAATGCTTCATGGGAGTAAATGAAGGAAATTCTCTAGACAATAGCTAACTACAAAAGGACGTGAAAGGTCAAAAAGTTGTCCTGTCTCTAATAACCTATCTGCCCTCAGAAGTATAGGATAGGCAAGATTGAGAGCCAAGTTACTACTATCAGTACTTTATCTGGAACCACCAAGGAAACAACCTACAACTATCAGCCCTATGGAGTTTGGAGTAAACTCATGCTATCACAGCAGTTGGAAAAGGTGGACATGCTTCTCTTCCCTTGAAAGTCTTTCGCTCTGAATCTTGGGATGAGATTCTGTTAAGGGGGGGAGGGCTGTAACACCCCAGGTGTTAGTCACAAGCTAATCAGTGAGTTTGGACTAAAACAAGTTATGTCAAGTGATAATCATTACCTCTAGTTCACAATCTTGGAAATGGTGACAAAGGTGTTGAGATCAATTCTCTAGAAATGAGCCCTAACTTAAGCTCTTAAAAAGAAAGACAAAACTCTGGTACCACATGCAACCCTTTCAAAGAGATATGCATGAATAGTGTTAAATACCTTTCTTTCATGTGCATCATCTTTATATGAACCTACCAAGGTTATTGGAAAAGTTTCATGAAGTTTAAAATAAAAAAGTTACATGAAATAAGTTATATATTGCTTGAAAGGCTTTTGTTAATTAAGTTGAAACATGTGATGTCAACCAAACCTTGCTATCATGCTCAAACAACTCCCAATTGGTTCTACAATAAAAGTCATGAAGGGTTCGTGTTGAGCAAGTGCAAGAAAAAGCCTCAATCGGCCCAAAACCCTAATTTAAGCTTTATAGGGATGCTGCTTTGACCAATAGATAACTATAGTTTATGTTCTAGTTTTGAGGATTGACCTTGAAGTAAAGTTGCAGACCTAGTTGTGTACAACAAACTTTGTTTTTGGGTCAAGAGCCAAATCATCTTCCATGTAGCTCAAATAGTGGACTCAAGATTGAAAATAATGTTGTTTTTCCCTTCTCGAAATTTGTCCCTGATCGGCAGCGGCGAGTTGACATGTTCGCGACATTTTATCATCAAAATTCATATGGCAACTCATTTTGATACCTTACTATGAGTTGGAATACTCTATATGGCGATGACAACAAATCAAGTCCTGTCAAGTTTGGAGCACGCATGGACCTTCAAAATCAGTTTCAAAAACAGCAATGTCTAACTGTTTCCTAGGAGTTAACTGAATCTTGGTTTCAGTTTCGCGAACCTGACTTTGTTGTCCTATATCTCATAAACTGGATCGTTTTAGCCTTTGATCCTTTAAGAAACTTTGTTGATCTCACGTAGCCCTACAACTTGTACTAATGCGCCTCAAGCTTTCGTCGCTTGGATCGGGAGATAGAGAAGAGGAAAGATGGGAGTTCAGTTAGTTCACCAGTGCTTTGAACTGCAGAGCGCATGTCGTCATGGCCAACCGGCCACAGAAGCCGGGCGCCGCATGGCAATCCTACTCGCCCTCTGCTTGCCACCTCTCCTCGGGCGCAAGGATTAGGAGAGCTGGGCACCTGCGTTTCCTCTCCCTGCTTCCTTTCTTGCCTGCTTTCCATATATCTCATGCGCTCCCTTCCGGCTCGCTCCCCAGCACGCCGCAGAGAGCAGCCGCAGTCCTCCTCGCTTCCCCTACAGCTGCCACCGCCGGCCGAGCTCCTAGCCTCAGCCGCCGCTGGCCGGCCGTGTTTTCCCAGGCCGCTGCGTGCGTACAGGCCCTATGCCGCCAGCAGCCGAGCCTTAGCCACTGGCCGCCGTCGGCTGGGCCAAGACCCCGAGTAGGCGAAGCCAGCCACCCTCAAGTCCGCGCGGTAGCGTCCTCGGCCGTCGCCTGGCCACTGCCCCACCAGAGCCGGCCTTGCCACCGGCCGAGCTGCTCTGCTGTACCTGCGTACAGAGATGGAAGAAGGACCTCGCGCAACAATAGAAGCTTTTTTAGGGTGTTTACTGCAGAAACCGTGGCTCATATGAATAGTGTGCTACAGTGCATTTTATCTTTATCTTTTCTTTTTTTGTGTTTTTCGGCTGAAACTTTGGAAAATCATATTAAATCATACAAAAATCCAAAACTAGAAAATGAAGATGTTTTGGAATCCTTGTGAGTAGATCTATGCATTGAAACTATAATATATCATGTTTTAGTAGAAAAAGTTTGTTGTAGAATTACATCTATGCTTTTTAATGTTTTCTAGGGTTAAATTCATATCTGTAGTTGTGCTACTCCTATTGATGTGAAATTTTTGGGGTAGGTTACTAATGTGATGATTGATGCCTGGTAAAAATGTAAGCTTCATTGGCGTATGTATGATTCAGTTCTTGATTTAATTCGTTTAGTGCTTGTTGAATGGCTTTAAATGATTTATAAATAAAATAAAAATGTAAAAATATAAAATGTTGTTCCAAAACCTGTGTATGATGTTATTATAACCTATGAGAACACTTAATATGGCCATGTCTTTACAGAAAATATTGAGTTTTAGAATTTTCTTGCTCTCACATACTTTATTACAATTAACTTTTGTTTTTATTGTAGTAAATGATTTATAAAACCTGAGCATGTAAGGTTTGTACTTTAGTCATGTTTTATTATCACATATCTCTCATAAAAATTTGGGATCCAAATGAGGTGTTTGTCACACCACCTAAAATGAATATATATGTTTTAATATATAAAAGATAATGAAAGTTTAGTTAATAGATGCATGTATATGAGTCATGTGATGCTCCGTTGCTTACACTAACTCGAGTGGAATGTGTCTGAGATATGTTGATGTTATTTGAGCTTTTGAGTGATATATGTGTATCCTCATTAGCAAAACTAGTGTTGAATATGTCTCTGTTGATGTGCTGGAATGGCTGCATGCGTAGTTTCTGTTGTGATGGTGTTTTTGTAATGAAAATGATGTTTTCTATGAATGTGGTCAATACAAAAGTTGTAGGTAAGTTGCATATCTTGGTTGTCCTAAAATCTAATGATTTTAGGCCAATTAGTTTGGGAGTTATGCTTTTTAAAAATACCCTGTCAGGTTTAGCATGTTTTCTGTACAGTTATGCAATGTTGTGCTTTTTTACTAGTTTAACTGTAGAATCATCTCTTGGTGACAATAAAAGAGTTGTAGTACTTTTAATAAGATTTTCAGAAAGTTAAGAATCATATTTGTTGGATGTCTAGAACTCTAGCTATGCATCTCTGAAGTTCATATCAGTTTTCTGTCCTTGTTTGTGCAGATCTGTTTCTTTGTGGTTTTCAACCTTATTATCTTCTGAATCAGCTCTGAGTGTTAATAATAAAGTTGTACACAATTTCATAAGCTTTCCATAAAGTCTAAGATCACCCTTGTTGGACGCTTATAACTCCAGTTATGGCTAAAACAAGTGCCTGTTGTGCTACTGTCCAGAATCTGTGTTTGTACCCTAAGTTGTTTGCTTCACTTTGCTTTGCCTTGTATGTTGCTATGAGTGGCTACATGCCTTGCAATAGATTAACTGAATTAATTTGTATGTTAAGCTTGATGTGCCTTGATATCCTAGCATGATAGGCTTGTGTGATGTTTAGTAAATAACTTGCTCTCTAGTACTTAAGTCAATCTAGTGTGACCTATGTTTGTCTTGTGTGCTGTTTGTACTGCATTATGTGTGCTTTTTGTACATTCATGCACTTGCACTGTGCATCTCATCTAGGTACGCTAGGGTACAATGCGTGATCGGGTGTGTGTTGTTTCAAAACTATGTCGCTTCCGCTACTATTTGAAACTTGTGTTGTAATAACTTTATTTGAACTCCGATGTATGTTGAAATACTTTTGAACTTATGTAATATGTGATGTGTGAATTGCTGAATCAGTACGATCTTGGTTTGTTGTGGCAAATTTTGAGATCCTTTGTGATACTCGACGGACTACCAGGTTTATATGAGATTAAGTGTAGGTGATTAGCGGTTAGACGGCTGTCATTATACTTAATCTCTTATAAATTTTGTGGTTCTGTGACATTCGCCATGACTTTTATCGGCCCACTACTATCTCTGACGCTCAACAAATTGTGCGCACTTGTGAACAATGCCAGTTTTATGCTTGGTAGATACACAAACCAGCGCAAGAGTTACAAACCATTCCCATTACTTGGCCATTCGCCATATGGGGGTTGGATATTCTTGGACCTTTCCCATGGGCCAAGGGTGGTTAGAAGTTCTTATTCATCGCCATTGACAAGTTTACTAAGTGGATTGAGGCCGAACCAGTCAGCAAGGTCATGGCAGACGCAGCTATCTGCTTCGTACGCTGTATAGTCTGCCGGTTCGGTGTCCCAAACAGAATCATCATAGATCAGGGCACTCAGTTCACTAGCAAGAAGTTTTCAGCTTACTGCGATGACATGGGCACTCGAATTTGCCTTGCTTCTGTGGCACACCCACAGAGCAACGGACAGGTCAAGCGAGCGAACACATTGGTCCTTTAGGGTATCAAGAAGAAGTTGTTTGACCGACTGCATAACTACAAGTCTGCATGGGTTGCCGAGCTACCTGGTGTCCTCTGGGCATTATGGACTACTCCCAACCGCTCTACTAGGGAATCACCATTCTTCCTGGTCTTTGGCGCTGAAGCACTCCTCCCATCGGAACTGAAGTTGAAATCACCCCGAGTGGTACACTTCAATGAGGAATCAAATCATTGAGCCATGCAACTTGACCTTGACATTCTTGAAGAAGTCAGAGATCGAGCATCAATTCATTCTGCCCTATATCAACAAGCTCTTCGGCGTTACCATCAATGAAATGTACACAGTCGGGCTTTCAATGTTGGCGATCTGGTCCTACGATGTGTGCAAACCACTAAGAACCGCAACAAACTAAGTCATCAGTGGGAAGGGACCTATGTGGTCTCACAAGTGCTACGCCCAGGGGCTTACAGATTGACAACAGAAGATGGATAGACAGTACAAAAGTCTTGGAATATAGATCAGCTACAGCGTTTCTACATGTAGCTTTGCAAGCTTACAACGTTCCTGACTGCTTTAAGTACTCGATGGCTACTTGTAAGTTTCTATTTTCAAGAATTTTGTATTCTGGCAGTAGTTTCTAGTTCTTGTACACATTGTCAAATTAATACAAGCACTCAGGAACTATTTAATTGACAATACAAGATTTACAGTGTTTGCGGCTATTTCTTTGTTCGTAATTTTGAATTAGGAGGTAGTCGGGGGCTAACTGTATTTTCACTTAAGTTGTTCACCAGCATTCCTGATTATTGCTCTTCTATGCTAATATAAGAGTACTCGGGGGCTAACTGGCCAATAACACTTTGAATATTCAATCTATTATCTCTGAAGCAGTCAGAGATGGTATGGCAATTTTTAAGTGTTCAGTGTTATAGGTGATGGTGACCTGAGTGGTTTTGGATCACTCTCGGTCAGAGTAGACGAAAATCGCTTCTAGGTTGTCACACTAAAAGCGCCAGGTCTGGACGCGCTCTTCTTTGGAGATGACGGGGCAATTTCCGTCCCGTGAGTGGTCTCTGGATCCTCGGGAAGGGGGTTCGCCCCTCTAGCATCAGTGCCCCCCGGGTGCCTCACTTCTTCTTCAACAATAGGAGGCACTCGGGATGGCGTCGAAGCAGTCGGCGAGGGGCCTATTGTCAGAGCAGTAGGATCACCACCAGGTGCGCCCTAAGATGAGGTCTGGGTCCTTTTCGCCGGGCATCCTGGACCACTCGGCGCCATTCGGCATTTGGTGCCCCTTGGGATGCCTGACCTCTCATCGGCCTGGCGTACATCTTCATGGAGGTCAAACTTTTTCCTTGATTGCAAAAAGGAGAAGGCTATCAACAAATGACAAAGTATAGTCAAGAAGTCAACAAAAGACGAATAGAGAAGATACATACCTTCATGCGGGGGTTCTCCCTATAGTACGAATGCATCCCGACTGCTGCGATGCCCCTGTCTGCAAGGATGGCATACAACTACTCCTCGATTTTAGATCCAGATAGGCTCTCGAGGGCTTCGCGGCATGGGTCCTCGAGCCCGGTGTAAGTCAAAGGCGAATGAAGAACAAAGCTTGAGGGGTTGCAGTCGGCGGTGCAGGAAATTCATTGTGACTCTAGCACCGATCACCCCACTTTTCACCGCTATTCGACGAACTTCAACAATTCCTTGACTTCTTCTAGTTCCTGACCAGTCAGTTCGGCCCTCCACCTTGGTGACGAGGTTGGGATACGACTGTAGTTGGTTGGAAGAGAAGGGATAGGGTTGTTGCAGTAGAACCATTGGGAGTGCCATCCCTTGTTGGAGGTTGGGAGGGAATAGTCAAGATGAAAATTTTTCCTCTCTTCCTTGAATTGGAAGTCAGCACCCCCAATTACCTTGGTTTCTCCCTGGACAGATTGAACTCTAAGGTAGAAGAGATACTTGAAGAGTTTGAAATGGGGAGGGATACCAAGAAAGGCCTCATAGAAGTGAGAGAAGATGCTGTGGCAGAACCGCCTAATTTAATGCCTCACAGGAGTGCTTGTCTTCCATTAGACACTAAGCACTCGAGGGAGAATGCTAAATTACTCGATTCCATCGGGCACACCCCAGGGGAGAACCCGAAAATCCACATTTTTGCCATCAGGATCACAAATGAGAGAATAAAGCTTACATCATTCGTAACCATTTCTTACATCACTTTTAATACAACATCAGAGTATAATATTTATTAATATGACAGCGGAATGAAATCATATTATTAAACTTCCATTTATAAAAGCATTTGGTGAGAGTTATAAATAAAAACTACGATCACAGCGTAAAGGAAATCCTCTCTGAGCCCACCAGGAGGAATCCACACACAAGAGTCAACTTTAGCATCCACCTGTCACCTACAACAGGGGGAATAAAACCCTGAGTACTCAATTGTACTCAGCAAGACTTACCCGACAGGAGAAAAGAAAAGACTCCAAGGATATGCAAGGCTATCTGGTTTGTGGGTTGCATTTGCAGAAAGCATTACTAAGCGTGCGTCCTTATATTCGGTTCTTTATTAATAGCCGCATTGTTTCATTAACTAACCATTCTATGTAAGCACCTGTGCTACTTTCAAGCAGGTGGTAAGCAATCAGATTTCCTTTGTCCATCTTCCATCTTTCATCTTCCAGTTCTTACTACGATGCTAAACCGTAGACAAGCCGTACTGGATAGCCCGGCGATTCGCGAATCAATGCCCCCAGCTGGGTACCCCGAAAACACACGCCTCGCTTGTACCCCAGGCACAAGCAGGACCAACCCATCACTCTCCTGTCCCGGGTGTCCAGGCCCCCGTCCAAACTGGGACTCCAACCCCCGCCCCTGAGTCCCGGACTCAGTGCGGCGCAAGGACCTCCTCCACCAAAACAAAACCCTGACAGTCGGTCCGGAAAGAGCCGGATCTGCGACAAGAGAGCAATAAGCTTTCCAAGCACCCATACACAAGTATGTGCTCGGGATAATAAGTCTGTGACCTGCCTAGAGTCATATGCACGATCGGTCCTTAATCGACCAGACAGGGAGAAACGGTGTAACCAAGCTATGACCTGCCTCCGCGGCGACACAACTTCTTACACCCACCAATACCCAAACCATATCCCTGCCCGGTCACCATTTTCCTTTCCACCATTTTCATATTTTCCAAGTGATAGTAATCCAACAATATATTTCCTATCTCTCGCGAGTGACTGACAATCACTCGACTTCTACCGGAGTCCTGTAGCATAGCAATCTACACGATCCTGTCATACTAGTAAGACTCATAGGAATAAAGATGTATATGCAAGTGGTTTCATTCAACTCCTTAAAACTTAATGCACAAATATAATTTAAACTGTAGAAAGTAGGGGTTATGCACCGGGGCTTGCCTGGGAAAAATATAATCAGAAGTTAGCTTTCCATCATGGCGACACGATCTCCAAAAGCACCATTCCTCCAGCAACTCCTGATGACTCCGTGATCCATCGACGTACCTATATGATATGCATGCGATGCAATGCAAAGATGTAATTAATCAACTGCAATCGCGACTCGTAAAATACGAGGTACACCTCCCGAGTTAACAGGCTAGTTCTAACGATGACCGTACTTAGGCTACATATACACTTTGTCGGATAAGACGTTATTTCCCAACGATTAGTGTAGTTATATAAACCAACGGTGTTTCTCTATTCCATTCTTTCCATTTGATCTTTATTCGGAATCATTATCTACCTAGCAACTAATTATTATTGAGCTACAAAAATTACAGTGAGTAGATAATAATATTAGTAGTTTACTGTCAAATTTTTAGAGTGAACACTATTACCGATTTATCCCGGAAATTCCTACAAGTTCATCTTTTAACAATATTAAGCATTTTAAAATACTTATATAGCTCCCAAAAATATTATCAAACTATGTGCACAAAATGTACTAATAGGTGGATCCTAATTTTAGAGACTCAACAAAACTGGTTTCATAATTTTTGGACTCCTATATCATTTCGTATTGATTTTACAAACTTGCCTTATACGCGAATTTAGAAATTGCTTTAGAAAAATAAAGAGACCAGCAATCACCCACTCGGCCCAACGGCCAAATCAGCCCAGGCGAGCACAGGACCGGCCTAGACGGGGCAGGACGTGCGTGGCCCAACGCGCAGGCTTCCGGCCGACCCAGCAATCCAGAAGCGACCGGGCCCAGCAGTGCGGCACGTGACCGGCCAGTGGGCGCGCGGCAGCGGCCCAGCGAGCAGACCACGGCCCAGGCGCGGGGACAGGGCGCACGGCCCAGCAGAGCGGCATGGCCCAGCAGAGCGGAAGTGGCCAGCCAAGCAGCGCGCATTTTGCAGAAATGACCCCGCAGTTCTACGAAACCACGTCGCAGTCCAGTAACCCTATTCATCAAAGTCTAGCGGTTCGCGTTTGGATCCAAAGAAAACTTCTATTCCCGTTCCTCACCTTCCCTCCTTCCTCCCAAAACAGAGCACGGCGCAGGGAACCAAATCGCCGGCCCAATCGGCGGCAGCAACGGTGCGACGGGGTTAGGGAACAGCATGTTGTCGGTGGACCACCCACCGGCGAGCCGCACCAGGACCTGCACGGCCTTAGGCGGGCCGTGGCAAGAGCCAAACCGGGCCTCGGTAGCCCACCCGCGTGAGCCATGGTGGCGGTCTACCGGCTGCGGGCGCCCGGGCGGGAAAACGGTGGGGTGTCGACGCGTAGGACACCGCGATGGTGAGGCACGGGCGCGCCTCCGTGGCAGTGGTTGGTGACGGTGGATTGGCGCGACGGAGATGGAGCAGAGAGGGCAGTACTGCGGCATGGAGCCAAGGTGGTCGCGTGCGCTCGCGCGTGATTGCCAGCGACAGCGCTCCTAGACTCCAGACGCGGCGAGGAGGGCACAGCACGGAGGTGAGGTGGAAGGAAGAAGAGGGCACCGGCATTGGAGCGGCTGGCGGCATCCGAGGACTGCGACACGGTGTCTCCGGCGCGGAGCGAGGCGAAGGGGCGCGCTCGCGCAACGCAAGCAGAGGGGAGAGGCGCCGATGGAGGGCTGCTGTACGGCGGCGTGGAGCTCGCGCGGAGGAGGGCGATGCGGAGGTGCGCGGAGGAGTAGCGCTCACGGCTGGGTCCAGTGTGGCGTGGCGGCGCGTGCTGCGGGGAGTAGACCAGCGTAGGCCAAAGGTGGAGCAGCGCGGGGCCAAGGGGCGCGCGGAGCAGCGGAGCCGCGCACGGCATCGGACACGGCCCTGGCGGTCGCACACATGACGCGGGGAAAGAGGAGGAAGGCACTGGCGCTGGAGGCTCTGGTGGTCGCGGACGCACGGAAGGGAGAACGCTCACGGCCTACGCCCGGATTTCGTCGCGGAGAGAAGGAGGAGAGGGGTGGGTTAAAGCAGCGCTCGGCCAAAATCAGAATGGCGGGACTGAAGTTCCTGGCTGGGTCGCTTGGCTCGGAAGAGAAAAGTTGGGACCAAGATAGATAGGCGCACGAGGCAGGGCATGGGCTGCCGGCAAAGAAAAGTGGCCATGTATCCGACAACGGAGGCAGGCAGGGCTTGGCGCGATGCACATGGAAATGGAGTGGTCAACGCGAGCAGTGCCCTCCGATGGCTCTAGCGGGACAAGCAAGGCAGGGGCATCCCATCGCCATTGATACCGGGCCCCAGGGGCCAAGCGGCCGGAACAGTGACCAACACGATTTTTAAAACGTCGACCAAAGCCAAACAAGTAAGACAACTGTTGACACCGTTTTTTGCACGTGTCAGAATGATCGGAGTGGACTAATCGGCAAGGGGAAAGTTACTGTATATTCTGATAGCCGATGGAAGCCAGCTTGTAAAGATGGTTGCCGATAGCTGGTGGTGGTCGATGGAAAGGTTGATTTAGACTCGGGCGTTGCCGATGAGGTTGGAGGTGTTACTGCCGATGAAACAGGGAGTATGCCGATGAAGGAAGACTTGAAGACTACTGCCGATGAAACAGGGAGTATGCCGATGGGAAGGAGGACGGTGAAATTTCCATCATAATTGAGGCGGATAGGGAAATAGATAGGAGTTGATTTCCTTTTCTATATTTGTTAGAGTATGATTCATGTAAGAGTCACGTGTTTCCTTAGATATGGGCTTGGTGTCCTAGTTGTGTTTGGTTGTGTCTGGTTGTGTCTCTTTAGATCAGGGTATAAATATGGAGTGAGGGGCAATGTAATAGATATATCAATCAATATCAAAACCAATTTTTACTCCTATTTGCATCTACTTATTTTTCGGTGACTTCGTCAATTTGCATTATTTTCCCTTTTTACGAGTTCTCATTGATTCAGCGAGCTGCATCGCTTCAGTGCGACCTTCGGCGATCCTCGAGTTCCGCGTGAGTACCTCTTGGCCGTGACTTCCGGGCGTATCGCTGTTGTCAGGACCAAAGTGCTCGTATCTTCATCCTTGTCGATTAACAGGTCAAATCGACTGGCACGCCTTGGATATCGATTCGGGTATTAGCCCTTTGTGTTTGTAGATCCACTTTTGCATCAACACATCTTTTGGCACGCCCGGTGGGACAAATCAATCCGATCAATATGTTCAATTCCGAGATCGATTCAGGGAACATTATCGCGGTATCAGAAGAAGATCTTAAGGAAGAGCAGAGGCAGGCTATGGAAAAGGCTGTAGAAGAATACAAGCAGCTTTGTCTGAAATCGTTTAGCTTGAACAAGAGTGGACAAGTCATCCAGAAGCAAGATTTGCCGTTGCCTCGGCAGGTTACCTTTGACTCCAATCCTGGTAAACTTCAAGAGATGGTTAATTCTGCAGTAAATCATGCTTTAATTAATCATTCCAATGTGTTGTCCAATACTGTTCATAATGCTATGGTTCGAACTCTCAAAGAAGGACAAACGGCATCACATTATGTTGGGCCTACCTATCACCAACCAGAGCCGGTATCTGTTAATACTCCATCGGCTCCCTCGGCCGTTGTGGGTACAGAAGTTACTTCTCCTCCAGTATCGACAGGCTTACCTAATATTCAATCTACACCGATACGATCAGATCCGGTAGGACGAGTTCAGCTTAATACAGATCTAGCGGCATCAGCTATGTCAGGCCCTGTGTCTCAGAATAGCCAGATTCCTGCTAATTGGTGGGGATATGGTATACCTCCGGAGTCATCTGCTTTCAATCCTGGGTTACCTCAAGTATTTGACGCAGTAGGAAAAGCTCCTATACCATCGGCTGTTTCGCCGATGGCCCAAGTGCCTCAATACGCTACAGCAACTACTGTGCAACCAACTCCAGGGGGTTTCCAGATGCCTTTGGTTCAAACGCCCAGTTCAAATCCATCGGCAAGCTTACTGCCGATGCAGCAAAAAGCCCCTGTTATGAGTCAAACTGGGGTTCAGTTCATGCCTCAAGCTGGTTATAATTATCCAACAATTTCAGCAAATTACCAGCCATCGGCAAGTTTTATACCGATGAGTTCTAGTAATGGTTGGTCAGGACAGTTACCTGTTCAACATACAGTTCAGCAAAATCAACAGATTGTAGGGATTCAATAAGGTTATATGCAAGCTGGTGTCCAGAATCAAGCATCGGCAGCTCAGCCGATGAATCCTTTCCAACAGGTTAATGGACCACAAGTAACAGCAAATATGCCGATTGCTGGAGATCATGGGCCACAAAGATATGTGGAAGGATATCAGCAGGTACCTCCTGTAGAAATTCAGCCAGTTCGTCAGCAGGAGGCTGATGCTTTTTGGGCCGATAGGATAGCAGAAATTATGAAGGATCAGTTTGGGATAAAGCCCAAGGTCAATACTTATTCTTATCGGACTCCATATCCTCCTGCATATGATTTAATTCCTCTCCCAAATCGGTACAAGGTACCAGATTTCACTAAATTCTCCGGGCAGGATGACACATCAACAATGGAACACGTCAATCGCTTCATTATTCAATGTGGAGAGGCAGCTAGCAGAGATGAATTAAGAGTTCGATTATTTTCATCATCTTTGTCTGGATCGGCATTTACGTGGTTCATTTCATTACCACCAAATTCTATTATTACCTGGGCTGATCTAGAAAAACAATTTCATAAGTATTTCTTTGCTGGAATCCATGAAAAGAAGCTTACCGATTTAGTAAAATTGAGACAGCGCAATGATGAATCGGTAGAGAGCTTTGTGCAAAGGCTACGAGATGTGAAAAATAAGTGCTACAGTCTGGTGCTGGATGATCGGCAGCTTGCCGATCTAGCTTTCCAAGGGTTATTGCCACATCTTAAAGACAGATATGCTTCTCAGGAGTTTGAAAGTCTCAGTCATCTTGTGCAAAGGATCTCTGATCAAGATACTAGGGTTTTTGAACCTAAAAAGAATTGGAGTAAAAAGGTATCATTTGTTGAAGAAGTAGGAGATTCTGATTCTGATGAAGAACCAGTTATCGGCTTAGCTGAGTGGGTTAAGAATAAAAAGCCGATATCTTGTCCCTTTGGTCAAAAAGAGCCAGAAAAGTTTACCTTTGATATCACCAAGACCGACAAGATATTTGATCTTCTGCTTCAAGAGGGCCAAATTAAGCTGTCACCTAATCACGTGATCCCATCGGCAGAAGAGTTGAAGAAGATCTTGTACTGCAAATGGCACAATGCAACTTCACACAGTACAAATGAGTGCAAGGTGTTCAGACAACAGTTACAATTGGCTATTGAATCTGGGAGAATTAAGTTTGGTATTTCCAATGCCCAGAGGCCGATGAAAATTGATCAACACCCTTTTCCAACAAATACGTTGGAGGCCAAAGGGAAGACCAAAGTATTGACGTTAGAGGCTGCTGAGAAAAACGCATCAGTGGATCCCCAACATCGGATAACTACCGATGATGCAAAAAGTAAGGGTTTGCTGGGAGAAAGCAGTAGTTCCAAAAACCCTCCTCGACCTGGCATTGTGATTACTCATCGAAGGCAGCAGGAGGGTTGGCGTCAGCGTAATGATCGATATCGACAACAGCAAGAAGAAAGACGTCGGGAAGAATGGCATCGGCATAAAGATCATTGGAGGTGCCCGTTTTTTATCCATTGCTGGGAAGAAGGTATTAAATTGCCAACTGTTGAAAATTGCCCTGAGTGCAATGGTTATTATGGGGTCAATCGGTCAGAAAGGAGGTTTCAACCTAGCAATCAGGGTTTATTTATCAATGAGCCGATCAGAGGCAGAGCATCAGTGCATGATCGGCTAGGGGGCAGACTTAGTGTATATGAAAGGCTTGGTAAACGCGCTGGATATTTTCCAAGGAATCAAGAGGAGCTGGAGGAAATGGCAAATGCAAGAGTTCCTGATGAGGAAATATTCTACAGGGACCCTAATATACACCGTGTAGAATCGACTAGAACCTGTTATCAGCCGGTTTGGAAAACCAAGTTTCCTCGATGGTGCCCGGAGGGTCTAACAAAGACACAGAGAAGGAGGATGCAACGTGAGCGTCAGGAGGATTTATACCAAGAGGAAAATTCCTCCAATGAGAAGTCCGGTCATCAGCAGTGGCAGGTAAAACACAAAAATAAGGGTCCATCGGCAGATGTTAATATGGTATTCATGTTGCCGATGGAGTTTTTGGCATTGTCTGATAATGAGGAAGAAGTTGTTCTCTCTGATCAAGTAGCTCAGTTGACACTAGATCCAATTATGGCTGTTTTTGAGAAACCTACCGATGATGAGAGACAGCATCTTAAGGCTTTGTTTGTGAAGGGCAGAGTTGATGGGCAGCCTATGTCTAAGGTACTTATTGATGGAGGGGCTGCGATTAATATTATGCCTTATGTGATGTATCGGAGACTTGGTAAGGGAGATCAAGACTTGACCAAAACCGATATGATGCTGAAAGATTTTGAAGGCAATGTGTCACCAGCTAAAGGGGCAGTATGCGTTGAATTGACCATCGGCAGCAAAACATTGCCGATGACGTTCTTTGTTATTAACGGCAAGGGTGCATATAATCTGCTTCTAGGGAGGGATTGGATTCATGCTAATTGTTGTGTTCCTTCTACAATGCATCAATGCCTCGTACAGTGGATTGGGGATAAGATTGAGGTTGTCCCTGGTGATTCTTCTTATATCATCGCATCGGCAGAATCAGATACTTATGAGCGAACTAAATGCATATCAGGAGAAGTTTGGGAAAAAGAGTTCCTTAGAGTTGCTGATTATGAAATTCCACCGATCCAAGCAGTCGGTTCTGAAGAAGAATTTTAATGGATAGGTTTGCCGATGATGGAAAATTAGGTCAAGGGTTCACATCGGCAGATGATTTAGTAGAAGTAGACATCGGTGATGGCGATAGGCCAAGACCTACTTTTATTAGTGCTAAGTTAGATTCCAAGTGTAAGCAGCAAATAATTGATGTGTTAAAAGAGTATAAAGATTGTTTTGCTTGGGATTATACTGAGATGCCTGGATTAGACCGATCGGTAGTTGAACATCGGTTACCTATCAAATCTAGATTTCGGCCACATCAGCAGCCAGCGCGCCGATGCAACCCTAATATACTTCCTGATATTAAGGCCGAAATAACTAAATTAATTGAGGCAAAGTTTATTCGGCAGTGTCGATATGCAGAATGGATCTCTAATGTGGTTCCTGTTTATAAGAAAAATGGAAAACTTCGTGTTTGTATTGATTTCAGGAATCTCAACAAAGCCACACCGATGGATGGCTATCCAATGCCGATTGCTGATTTGTTGATTGATGCTGCAGCCGGACATCAAATTATCAGCTTTATGGATGGTAATGCAGGTTACAATCAAATATTCATGGCTGAAGAAGATATTCCCAAGACTGCTTTCAGATGTCCAGGTCATGTGGGGTTGTTTGAGTGGATAGTTATGACGTTTGGTTTGAAAAATGCCGGCGCTACCTATCAGAGAGCTATGAACTTTATTTTTCATGAATACATCGGCACATTAGTGGAGATCTACATTGATGATGTGGTGATTAAGTCTGGAGATGTTACAAAACATTTAGCCGATCTACGAAAGATACTGGAGTGCACAAGGAAGCATGGATTGAAGATGAATCCTAATAAATGTGCATTTGGTGTATCGGCAGGACAATTCTTGGGTTTTATGGTGCACCAGCGGGGCATCGAAATCAGTAGGAAGTCTATTGATGCGATTAACAAGGTGGTTGCTCCTGTCAATAAGACTGAATTGCAATCTTTGATCGGTAAGATTAATTTCATTAGAAGATTCATATCTAATCTGTCGGGTAAGATCAAGGCTTTCAGTCCACTACTTAAATTGAAAGCCGATCAGGAATTTGTATGGGGAGCTGAGCAGCAGTTGGCCCTCGATGAAATTAAGAAATATTTAACAAATCCTCCAGTGCTAGTTCCACCTCAACACGGGAAACCTTTCAGGTTATATTTGTCAACTGATGATACAGTTATCGGTTCAGCTCTTATTCAAGAATTTGAAGGGAAAGAACGTGTTATTTATTATTTGAGCAGAAGATTAATGGATGCTGAGACGAGGTATTCGGCCATCGAAAAATTATGTCTGTGTTTATACTTTTCTTGTGTCAAATTAAGGCATTATTTGTTATCTGCCGAATGTATGGTCATATGCAAAGACGATGTAGTCAAGTATATGCTGTCGATGCCGATATTAAGTGGTAGAATCGGCAAGTGGATTTTAGCATTATCAGAATTTGAACTACGTTACGAATCAACTAAAGCAGTTAAAGGGCAAGTTATGGCTGATTTTGTCACTCAGCATTGTAATACAGTGGACTCTCTGGAGGTTGCTCCCTGGACACTTTTCTTCGATGGGTCCACATGTGGTGAAGGAGCAGGTATCGGCATTGTGTTAATTTCACCTCAAGGAAGGAAGTATGAGTTTTCATTGCCGATTGTTGCTACGTCGACGAACAATCAGGCTGAATACCAAGCCTTGATAAAAGGGTTAGAATTACTGAAGGAGATACGTGCCGATGCTGCTGAAATCTTTGGTGATTCTATGCTAGTTATAAATCAATTGGCTGGAATTTATGAATGCCGAAGTGAAGCTTTGATTTCGTATTATGAAAGATGTTTGCAATTGTTGAAAGGATTTAGAGATTTTCGTCTTGAACATATCTCTCGATTGCATAATGAGGAAGCTAATCGACTAGCTCAGCATGCTTCAGGGTATCAGCCTATTCAGGAAGTGCTAACATCGGCAGTTGATACCGATGACTGGAGGAAGGAGATTGTCGATTATTTAAAGGATCCATATAGAAAGGTTGAGAGACGTATAAGGTTCCAAGCTACCAAGTATGTGCTCCTCGATGATGAATTATATTATCGAACTATAGATGGAGTTTTGCTCAGATGTGTTAGCAGTGATGAATCAAAAAGTTTGATGGGTGAAATTCATGAAGGAGTGTGTGGAGCACATCAATCGGCTTTCAAGATGAAGTGGATGATCAGAAGGAATGGGTACTATTGGCCAACTATTCTTGAAGATTGTTTTAAATATTTTAAAGGATGTCAGGGGTGTCAAAAGTTTGGTAATATTCAAAGAGCGCCTGCATCGGCTATGAACCCTATAATCAAACCGTGGCCGTTCCGGGGATGGGCTATTGATCTCATTGGTCAGATTTATCCGCCATCGAGTAAAGGACATAAATTTATTCTGGTTGCTACCGATTATTTCACAAAATGGGTTGAGGCAATTCCTTTAAAAAAGGTGACATCGGCTAATATGATTGATTTTGTGAAAGAGCATATTGTTTACCGATTTGGTATTCCTCAGACTATCACTACCGATCAGGGTACTATGTTTACATCAGGAGAATTTGATGAGTTTGCTGTAGGTATGGGAATTAAAATTTTAAATTCTTCTCCATATTATGCTCAAGCTAATGGTCAGGCTGAGGCTTCTAACAAAGGGATCATCAAACTCATTAAGTGCAAAATTGAAGAAAATCCTAGGAGGTGGCATACAGTATTAAATGAAGCCTTGTGGTCATATCGGATGTCATGTCATGGTGCAACCAAAGTAACACCTTATCAGTTAGTATATGGACACGATGCAGTATTGCCTTGGGAAATTAAAGTTGGCTCTAGGCGAATACGTTCTCAAAATCAGCTGACAGCCGATGATTATAATACTCTTATGAAGGATGAGTTGGAAGATGTGGCAGGTCATCGGTTAAGGGCTTTAGTTAGCATCAAAGAAAATAAGAGAAGAGTAGCCAGATGGTATGACAAGAAGGTGAAGGTAAAGGAGTTTGCCGATGGAGATCTGGTCTGGAAATTGATTTTACCAATTGGGACTAAAAGTTCAAAGTTTGGAAAGTGGTCTCCTAATTGGGAAGGTCCATATCGGATAAATCAGTCTATTTCTGGTAACGCATATATTCTAGAAACCCTCGAAGGGGTTGTGTTTCCCAGAGCATTAAATGGAAAATATTTAAAGAAATATTACCCTAGTATCTGGATGGATGCATAAAAGTATAAGTGCCGATAACAGTCCTATCGGCTAGAATTATGCAAGGATGTCAATGTCTCATAAAGTGCCGATACGATAAACAAGATTACAAGTTCAACAAGGATTGGATAGCTAATATCGCACGCAGGCGAATCTGGTCGGCTTCCTCCATTTCTTTGATGTCGTCATCGGCGGCACCCTCCACAGGCTTGAGTTTTTTCTTCATGGCCAAGGCTTTGCGAGCCTGGATATCTCTTTCTTGCTGAAGGGCTTTGATAGCATTGGGAAGCTGGCTTTCTTCTTGTTGAGCATGAGTTAAGGCTGCATCGACTTCTTTCAATTCAGCCAATAGAGCCATCTTCCTTGCCGATAAATCCAAGATTTTCTGCTTAAGTTCAGCACCCGAAGTCTGCAAGTTGCCGATGCCCTTGTGCTTCTCATCGGCAATTTGTTTCAGTTGTAGCATCTCTTCTTTGAGTTGAGCCTGAGCTGCTCTATCGGCAATACGTTGAGCAGCCCGTTGATATTGTAGTTGGCGGCTTTCTAAATGGGCTGCTGGGAAGAGTACTTCTTCAACATCGGCAGGGACCTGGCCACGGATTGTTTTGAAAATTGCCTTTGCGGGGTCCGAGTCATCTACCAGTTGGGCGGTATCCTGCTGTAGCAAGTTCAGGAGAGTTTCCAACTTGGACTTAGTTTCTGCTGATATTGTTCCCAGTGCAAGGGAAGAACTTGTTTCCTCTCCATCATCGTCAGAGACGTCAATGGCAAAGGAGAATAGGCTATTTGGGGAGTCTTGTTCCTGAGGAAAAGAAAAGGAGGTCAGTTAAGGATAAGTATGAGTATTGTAAATCAGCTAGGTTAATCGGTTTACCTGTTTCAAGGCAATTTCCTGTGCTTGACTGGAGGAAGCAACCTAGAGTATGCCGTGTGGGGGATCGGCTGAGCTTGCCGATGGGATATCCTCTGTGACTTCATCGGTGGTTGGCTCTTGAGGTATGATGACTGATGACATTGGGGCAGATGTAGGGATCGGCATGGACCTTTGTCGTTTTGGCTGTGCCTCGGCATCTGTTAAAGCTTTGCGCTTTGCTTGGGCATCGGCAACGATTGGCTGGGGGGCATCGGCACTTGTTGGTTGTGAAGCTTGGATGTCTGGTACGCTTGCCGATGTACCCAATTGTTGCTGTAAAACAAGTGTAAGGTATGATATTTAACAGATAAAATGAGAAGTCAAGAGGATACCTCTGAAGGTTTGTCAAAAGAAGTGGTGCTTGATATCGGAGGAATTGCCGATGACGATCCAGTAGCAGCTCTTACCCCCTGATGATTAATGTTAATACAGTTTGTAATCGGTATAAGTAGAAATAAACAAGGTTGTTACCTTGAATGCCTTGACCAAGGTTGTAGCGGCAGCCGATGGAGTGGCCCTAGCTATAGCCAATTTGGACTTAGAGGTGATGGTCTTGGTACGGATCTTCTGGTGGGTCAAAGCAGTTAAGGTGGGGGCGTTGTAGCCGATTGGTGATGTCGGGGAAACAGGCTGAAGATCGAAGGGTTTCCCACTTTTGCTCACCGATGGTGCTGGGTTGTTAACCTGTCATAAGAGAGTCAGTTACTGATATATGTAGGGAAAAGCAAAAAGGAGTTAAAAGAAACTTACTGCATCGTTAGGGATGGCATATTCAGGGTCGATCATGTGCCGATATGTGTGAGCAGAAGTTGCAAACAGTTGTTCCTTCCACTCTCGCCACCATTGCTTGTATGACTCGGTGATGAAGGATACTGGCGTCCAGGTGGATATATCAACATCTGTGGTATCGACATCGGGGGAGAGTTGTACTACCTTGTTCCAATCTGTTCCACAGGTGATTGTTTCCTTGGGTTTGATCACATCGGCAAAGCAAAGTTTGATTGGCAGTTGCCCAAAAGCCAATTGACGGGATACTACTAATGGGTTGTAAAATTCATACGAAATGTTGGTGTTTTTTCCGCTACCAAATGTATTTACTGGAATTGCCCTAGGGGTAATGATGGCCATCATGAGTTCCTTATCCTGATTCAGGGTGTCATCGGCAAAGTTGAAAAGAAGGGGAAATCTGTTTTCCTCGTCAATGTAAGGTACCCAGGCCCTATGATCACGAGAAAGACCATTGTAGAAGTTTTGGAAGAATCTGCCGATCTGGTCTTCATTGGCCTCTGTTCCAGGAAGGACAATTATGGCTTCACCAAAATTGAGGGGTGAGCGTGTTGCCGATTCATCATCCCCAAGCACATGGTCTTCAGCAATTTCTCGTGGGAATTGTTGGGCAAAAAAGTCCCATTGCAAACGTTTGTGCATATGGGCATTCAGCCACATGTTGATAAACCACCACGGGCCTCCTAGGTTGCCGATGGGTTCGCCAAGCAGAAGTTTCTGAGACACTTGATGAAGAAGATGATAAGTGGAGCTCAGAAGGTATCGGCCAAGAGGAAACCTTACACCATTAGCCAAAAGTTTGGCTGCGGGGAGGAAGGCATTGGTTGGTCCTACTGATCGACCACAGAAGATAAATTTTTCTAACCACATATTCAAGAATGTGGCATGTTCCCTCTGGTTAAGTGTCCCAGTCTTCTGGTATTCTTGAATGTATCCCGTCCAACCGCCGATGTTGCGGGTATTCACCCTATATTCAGATTTTCTACCATAAATGGAGCCTTCATCGGCAGTTGAAATATCCAGGCCAGTGAGCATGTGGACATCGGCAAGTGTGGGAGTAGCTGGGCCATGTCCAAACATAAAAGTGTTTGTTGTGTCTGACCAGAAGTAAGCAGCTGCAATCATCATCGATTCATTCTTCTGCATATCGGCAATAGATAGCCTAATGCATTGGTCCAACTTCCGTTCTGCCCAGTATACTTGCATCGATCTATTAACCCTCAAGTACCAATCTTTCCACCCTTTGGTGGTTTTGGGCCAAGATCGGAATGTATCTTTCCATAAATTCAGAGAGAAATTTTGGGCTCTAAAGGGGATTCTGTTAACCTCTGCGTTGATCAGATTGGTTGGATCTAGGTTGCCCATTGGTCCTAGGCATTGGACATGCGGCTGATCGGTTGGAATAACTAATTTGTTGCACAGTTCCTAAGTTTAAAGGATCCAGAGAACAAAAGAAAGGAAAAATCACCAACTGTATAGATTTGCAAAAACTAGGGGAATCAAAGTAAAAGGTAATGGAAGTGAAGCGAACCGCGGGGACGTCGAAGTTGATTGCCATTATCTTGAGGAAGATGGGGGCACGAGCCGGAGACTTGAGGTTAACGCTGGAGAAGAGTTCTTGTTGGTTGAGGTCGCGCAGTTGTTCGTCGGAGTCGCCGCCGGAAAGAGAAAATGTCAAAGATTGGAGTCTGAGGGTAGAAGGCGAGTGTTCCGGAGGAATCTATTTATAAGCCGCTTGGAGTAGGGGTATTTTGGACTTATCTCTATACCGCGCGCATGTAGGTCGAGGTGGTTCAGATGGATATGGTAACTGTTCGCACGATAATCAGGGGATTGTACGGATAAATTGGTGGCAAGTAATCATGACTTGGAAGAGATATCGGTACAGGATATTTTAATTCTGAAAATGACAGCATTATCATGTTAAGATCTTGTCGATGGGTTAATGTTTCGGTATCTTAACCATAATCAAGGCAAGAGTGGTTGGCAATTGTGCAATATTTACTGAAGTGCGTGAATCAGGATTAAATTTGATTGGATTTGATAACAGATCGAGTTTTGGCTTGGAGAATGAGTTACGGTAATTGGGCGAAGGCAAACGTTATCTGGAGTAAATTTTGGAGCATTAATGGTTTTATACTCCGAAATTGGGGGGCATGTGTTGACACCGTTTTTTGCACGTGTCAGAATGATCGGAGTGGACTAATCGGCAAGGGGAAAGTTACTGTATATTCTGATAGTCGATGGAAGCCAGCTTGTAAAGATGGTTGCCGATAGCTGGTGGTGGTCGATGGAAAGGTTGATTTAGACTCGGGCATTGCCGATGAGGTTGGAGGTGTTACTGCCGATGAAACAGGGAGTATGCCGATGAAGGAAGACTTGAAGACTACTGCCGATGAAACAGGGAGTATGCTGATGGGAAGGAGGACGGTGAGATTTCCATCATAATTGAGGCGGACAGGGAAACAGATAGGAGTTGATTTCCTTTTCTATATTTGTTAGAGTATGATTCATGTAAGAGTCACATGTTTCCTTAGATATGGGCTTGGTGTCCTAGTTGTGTTTGGTTGTGTCTCTTTAGATCAGGGTATAAATATGGAGTGAGGGGCAATGTAATAGATATATCAATCAATATCAAAACCAATTTTTACTCCTATTTGCATCTACTTACTTTTCGGCGACTTCGTCAATTTGCATTATTTTCCCTTTTTACGAGTTCTCATTGATTCGGCGAGCTGCATCGCTTCAGTGCGACCTTCGGCGATCCTCGAGTTCCGTGTGAGTACCTCTTGGCCGTGACTTCCGGGCGTATCGCTGTTGTCAGGACCAAAGTGCTCGTATCTTCATCCTTGTCGATTAACAGGTCAAATCGACTGGCACGCCTTGGATATCGATTCAGGTATTAGCCCTTTGTGTTTGTAGATCCACTTTTGCATCAACAACAACTTATTATATGTTTCCTATTAGGATCTCATTAGCATGTTTTCACCTAACATGAACTCGCCTACAATGTTTGTTTAGTTTTTCTTAACCGCAAAAGCGACTCACGTAAGGTTTGTTTTATCATTGCATGTGAGTTTAAAATTTAAAATCCATGGAACTCGTGTTGATAATTTCTCTTAAGCCTATATCGCGGTGCTAAGTAAACTCGTAACACCAGAGGTGTTACAACCAACCCCCCTTAAAAAGAATCTCGTCCCGAGATTCGAAACTGGAAGCAGAAAAGGGGAAACGCGATTACATTCCGTAGATCAGGGATTACACAAAAGATTACACGACTTCGAATACTAAACCACACGGGGATCTAGGGATACATGGTTAGGAGCAACTTGATACAACCGAGACTTAATCCAGAAGTCGAGATAGACGAGGACAATGGAGAAACAACAAGATAATGATTATCCAAAACATGGCGTAGCACCAACAAATCCAGAAACAGTCGACTGAGAAGTAAAACATCGTGAATCCTAAAGCCAACTAACCAAGGGAACTTGAACTTCTTCGACAAACCGGATCCTTTCTTCTTCTTAGATCACACCATCATCTCAGACAGGTGAACCTAGCTTCACAACGTCGACTGAATCTCGTAGCTATGCTCCGAATATGGGGGAATGGGGATGAAGAAGAAGAGCAAGGACCAAGGGTATTTATAGAGGCGAACGGAGAGGGGAAAGCAACACACCGGAGGCGGATGCGGCAGGGATGGGATACACAGATGGTGCATGCTGTGGAGATAAGGTCAGAAACATGGCGTGCTTCCTGCGTGAGTGGTGGAGGGGAAAATAAAGGAGAGTAGAGGGGGTCCGCTCGACGAGGCAGGCGTGCGGCGACCATGTTCACAAAAGAAGAAAAGAGGGAGGGGAAGGGGGGTCCAGTATGGGGAACGACGGTGTGGGGCAGAGAGCCGATCGGACGCTGGGGAAAAGGAGCAACGCACAGTGCACAAAGACGGCGAGCACTGCATGATGCCGCGGCCACGCGAAAACGGGATGATAATGGACCTGACACCGACGGCGTTCGCAGGGCACGCAGCGAAATGACCCAACATGCATAGCGGTCAACTAAGCACAGGGCTTTGGACAAGACGTCCACTCTGACTTTTGCAACTACTCCCGACTATCCACTGCTAACCTTCCTTGACCGCATCCTTCTTTTCTGTAAACCCAGATCATGTCATATTTTCTTTCTCCAAACCATCTCTGGTGTACCTTGAGAGAACACTTCTGCATCACCCCGTTGTGGATTTCCCGTTTGAGCACCTGAACATTTTCAAGGAGAAAACTTTTAAAACAAAATGGTACGGCGGTGTAACTCGGCAAAGGTACTTGGTCAACAACCTCGATACCAGCGCGTGCCGAGCAGCATCACCATGTGGCAGCTATTCCACAGGGAGCCCTCGGTTTCATCGCGGCACTGTAAGCTATTAACCAGGCAACTACTACCAACTTACACGCCATGAAGGCAGTGGGGTCATAGACCACAGAGTAAGGAGGTATCGCAAGGGAAAAATTCAACAACAAAAGTTTCCCTCCACAACAAGGGACAAGGAATTCAAATCCAATGATGGATTTGTTTTAAAAAGATTCAAGTGTGCTATTGGGACATCCACAATTAGTCGATACAGTGTCCAAATAACACCCAATCACGGCTGATCTACTGGTATCGGAATGGCAACTTCGCTTGTAACCCACTTGATATCACCCATGAAACTCTTAAGCACATCTAATGAACTTAGGGTAGATGAATGCAATAAACACAACGAATAATTAAAATGCATGTTCCAACGGCCTTACATGGGTACAACGTACAGGCATTCAGGCTCCCATTCATGACACAGCATTCACCTACGGTCGGACGATCTCAACAACTATGGACGACAACAACGGCAAGAGTACAATACAGGGGGGGACAGCAACGAAAACACTACTACTACGAGTACAGCGTACCAAGGCAGCTAGTCTACATCTTCACGGGGCAACGACTGAGCAAGAGGAATCAAGGGTTCTTCTTCTAACACTTCTGAGGGTGGAGGTGCTGGCGGTGCTGCAACACCGGTTCTCCTTCTTTCTAGCGGGTGGATAGGGATCCCTTCCAAGATCAGGGCATCTTGCCTTCCAGCAGCCAGCGCCCTCTGTTCGGCCCTGGTGACAAGATAGGCCACCCGCAGCTGATGAACATGCCGATCTTCGGCCTCCTTCAGAGCTTCCGACATGGCAGTCTCCCGGCTCTTAGCAGCTGCAGCACTGGCATGCGCTTCGGCGAGCTGCACCTGGAGCATCCGGTTGAAGATCTCGGCTTCCTCGGCGCGCCGAAGGCACGCCCTCAGCACCAAGGCTTGACGGTCGTACTGCTCATCCAGAGCGAGCAGGTACATGGTCAAGTGCACCATGGTGGGACTATCCTCTTGCACATCCCGTCCTTGCAAAACCTCCATGCGAGCCCTCCATGCCCGCCGATTCTTGTCCAAAGGAGGAAAGAACCGCATGGGGGTATGGGCAATGGGCTCCTCATAGATCTGGCAGAGGTACCTCAAGGCTTTGCGGGCCACAACCTGGTAGGTGTCGACGAAGCGAAACCCGGTCGCGGTCACACTCCAGGCTTCAGTGAGGTCGGGGAACTCTTCACTCTTCCCAATGTAGATGGTAACCTCACACCGCTCGGTGCCTTGCTCCTCATACTCACGGCCCTCATACTCGGGGCGATCATTGACTCCGAGCTTTTACAGGGTGGCATGCAGGATTCTGGGAAAACCCTCAACGTTCAGGCAGTAGGTACTAACCCAGGCTCCTGCCATCCTTGGCGGTGGTTGCAAGGGAGGCTGAGCAAAAAGCTGGCTCAAAGGAAAAACTAAGAGAGCTAAAGTGCGCCGAGTGGTGGTACCAACGGCTAAGCCAGGCTCTACTTATAAAGGCGGAGTGTTCAGTGGTCCTAGCGCGGTTCACTAGGGTTCCCGTGAGAGATCACTACGGCGGATCGACCAAATTCCACGAGTTCAAGGCGAGCGACGTGCGATGCCATTACTGACTAGTACGACTGCAGGGCAAGGGTCCGACAAGAGCGCAGAAAGGGGTATGGGGAGACGTGGGTCATGACCGGCGTGAACTACGGGGAACACGAAACACGAAGCCACAGTTCAGACCTAACTCTAGAACAGGACGAGTCAGTCGTGCACAATACGACACGCGTGACACCTATGGATGGCGTATCTGCAAGTAATACGAGTACTACAATGCATAGGCAGGATATGCATGAATGCACGTCCTATACGTCCTTTCACTGTTACCACATATAGGGCAACCATTCTCAGAGTTTTGGCCCATCGTTCTCTCCCTGTAACTAGCCGATACTATCGGACTATGCTCGAGTCAGTGTACCTGCAGAAACTTGATTAAGTCTACCTAAGTCAGCAAAGTGCCATCTATCCTAGATACATAACCATAGTAATAGGGCTACTTATATAACTTCGCATATAAATGTCCTAACTTTTTGCAACAATGGGTTGTCAATTTTTAGTTTAGAAAAGGTTTTTGAAGCTTTATTTCCTCATTTATGCTCTTATACCACCTGTGGCAGAACCGCCTAATTTAATGCCTCACAGGAGTGCTTGTCTTCCATTAGACACTAAGCACTCAAGGGAGAACGCTAAATTACTCGATTTCGTCGGGCACACCCCAGGGGAGAACCCAAAAATCCACATTTTTGCCATCAGGATCACAAATGAGAGAATAAAGCTTACATCATTCGTAACCATTTCTTACATCACTTTTAATACAACATCAGAGTATAATATTTATTAATATGACAGCGGAATGAAATCATATTATTAAACTTCCATTTATAAAAGCATTTGGTGAGAGTTATAAATAAAAACTACGATCGCAGCGTAAAGGAAATCCTCTCTGAGCCCACCAGGAGGAATCCACACACAAGAGTCAGCTTTAGCATCCACCTGTCACCGGCAACAGGGGGAATAAAACCCTGAGTACTCAATTGTACTCAGCAAGACTTACCCGACAGGAGAAAAGAAAAGACTCCAAGGATATGCAAGGCTATCTGGTTTGTGGGTTGCATTTGCAGAAAGCATTACTAAGCGTGCGTCCTTATATTCGGTTCTTTATTAATAGCCGCATTGTTTCATTAACTAACCATTCTATGTAAGCACCTGTGCTACTTTCAAGCAGGTGGTAAGCAATCAGATTTCCTTTGTCCATCTTCCATCTTTCATCTTCCAGTTCTTACTACGATGCTAAACCGTAGACAAGCCGTACCGGATAGCCCGGCGATTCGCGAATCAATGCCCCCAGCTGGGTACCCCGAAAACACAGGCCCCGCTTGTACCCCAGGCACAAGCAGGACCAACCCATCACTCTCCTGTCCCGGGTGTCTAGGTCCCCGTCCAAACTGGGACTCCAAGCCCCCGCCCCTGAGTCCTGGACTCAGTGCGGCGCAAGGACCTCCTCCACCAAAACAAAACCCTGACAGTCGGTCCGGAAAGAGCTGGATCCGCGACAAGAGAGCAACAAGCTTTCCAAGTGCCCATACACAAGTATGTGCTCGGGATAATAAGTCTGTGACCTGCCTAGAGTCATATGCATGATCGGTCCTTAATCGACCAGACAGGGAGAAACAGTGTAACCAAGCTATGACCCGCCTCCGCGGCGACACAACTTCTTACACCCACCAATACCCAAACCATATCCCTGCCCGGTCACCATTTTCCTTTCCACCATTTTCATATTTTCCAAGTGATAGTAATCCAACAATATATTTCCTATCTCTCGCGAGTGACAGACAATCACTCGACTTCTACCGGAGTCCTGTAGCATAGCAATCTACACGATCCTGTCATACTAGTAAGACTCATAGGAATAAAGATGTATATGCAAGTGGTTTCATTCAACTCCTTAAAACTTAATGCACAAATATAATTTAAACTGCAGAAAGTAGGGGTTATGCACCGGGGCTTGCCTGGGAAAAATATAATCAGAAGTTAGCTTTCCATCATGGCGACACGATCTCCAAAAGCACCATTCCTCCAGCAACTCCTGATGACTCCGTGATCCATCGACGTACCTATATGATATGCATGCGATGCAATGCAAAGATGTAATTAATCAACTGCAATCGCGACTCGTAAAATACGAGGTACACCTCCCGAGTTAACGGGCTAGTTCTAACGATGATCGTACTTAGGCTACATATACACTTTGTCGGATAAGACGTTATTTCCCAACGATTAGTGTAGTTATATAAACCAACGGTGTTTCTCTATTCCATTCTTTCCATTTGATCTTTATTCGGAATCATTATCTACCTAGCAACTAATTATTATTGAGCTACAAAAATTACAGTGAGTAGATAATAATATTAGTAGTTTACTGTCAAATTTTTAGAGTGAACACTATTACCGATTTATCCCGGAAATTCCTACAAGTTCATCTTTTAACAATATTAAGCATTTTAAAATACTTATATAGCTCCCAAAAATATTATCGAACTATGTGCACAAAATGTACTAATAGGTGGATCCTAAATTTAGAGACTCAACAAAACTGGTTTCATAATTTTTGGACTCCTATATCATTTCGTATTGATTTTACAAACTTGCCTTATACGCGAATTTAGAAATTGCTTTAGAAAAATAAAGAGACCAGCAATCACCCACTCGGCCCAACGGCCAAATCAGCCCAGGCGAGCACGGGACCGGCCTAGACGGGGCAGGACGCACGCGGCCCAACGCGCAGGCTTCCGGCCGACCCAGCAATCCAGAAGCGACCGGGCCCAGCAGTGCGGCACGCGACCGGCCAGTGGGCGCGCGGCAGCGGCCCAGCGAGCAGACCGCGGCCCAGGCGCGGGGACAGGGCGCACGGCCCAGCAGAGCGGCATGGCCCAACAGAGCGGAAGTGGCCAGCCAAGCAGCGCGCATTTTGCAGAAATGACCCCGCAGTTCTACGAAACCACGTCGCAGTCCAGTAACCCTATTCATCAAAGTCTAGCGGTTCGCGTTTGGATCCAAAGAAAACTTCTATTCCCGTTCCTCACCTTCCCTCCTTCCTCCCAAAACAGAGCACGGCGCAGGGAACCAAATCGCCGACCCAATCGGCGGCAGCAACGGCGCGATGGGGTCGGGGAACAGCATGTTGTCGGTGGACCACCCACCGGCGAGCCGCACCAGGACCTGCATGGCCTTAGGCGGGCCGCGGCAAGAGCCAAACCGGGCCTCGGTAGCCCACCCGCGTGAGCCGTGGCGGCGGTCTACCGGCTGCGAGCGCCCGGGCGGGAAAACGGTGGGGTGCCGACGCGCAGGACGCCGCGACGGTGAGGCACGGGCGCGCCTCCGCAGCAGTGGTTGGTGGCGGTGGATTGGCACGACGGAGATGGAGCAGAGAGGGCAGTACTGCGGCATGGAGCCGAGGTGGTCGCGTGCGCTCGCGCGTGATTGCCAGCGACAGCGCTCCTGGACTCTAGACGCGGCGAGGAGGGCACAGCACGGAGGTGAGGTGGAAGGAAGAAGAGGGCACCGGCGCTGGAGCGGCTGGCGGCATCCGAGGACTGCGACACGGTGTCTCCGGCGCGGAGCGAGGCAAAGGGGCGCGCTCGCGCAACGCAAGCAGAGGGGAGAGGCGCCGATGGAGGGCTGCTGTACGGCGGCGTGGAGCTCGCGCGGAGGAGGGCAATGCGGAGGTGCGCGGAGGAGTAGCGCTCACGGCTGGGTCCAGTGTGGCGTGGCGGCGCGTGCTGCGGGGAGCAGACCAGCGCAGGCCGAAGGTGGAGCAGCGTGGGGCCAAGGGGCGCGCAGAGCAACGGAGCCGCGCACGGCATCGAGCATGGCCCTGGTGGTCGCACACATGACGCGGGGAAAGAGGAGGAAGGCACTGGCGCTGGAGGCTCTGGTGGTCGCAGACGCACGGAAGGGAGAACGCTCGCGGCCTGCGCCCGGATTTCGCCGCGGAGAGAAGGAGGAGAGGGGTGGGGAAAAGCAGCGCTCGGCCAAAATCAGAACGGCGGGACTGAAGTTCCTGGCTGGGGCGCTCGGCTCGGAAGAGAAAAGTTGAGACCGAGACAGACAGGCGCACGAGGCAGGGCATGGGCTGCCGGGAAAGAAAAGTGGCCATGTATCCGACAACGGAGGCAGGCAGGGCTTGGCGCGATGCACATGGAAATGGAGTGGTCAACGCGAGCAGTGCCCTCCGATGGCTCTAGCGGGACAAGCAAGGCAGGGGCATCCCATCGCCATTGATACCGGGCCCCAGGGGCCAAGCGGCCGGAACAGTGACCAACACGATTTTTAAAACGTCGACCAAAGCCAAACAAGTAAGACAACTTATTATATGTTTCCTATTAGGATCTCATTAGCATGTTTTCACCTAACATGAACTCGCCTACAATGTTCGTTTAGTTTTTCTTAACCGCAAAAGCGACTCACGTAAGGTTTGTTTTATCATTGCATGTGAGTTTAAAATTTAAAATCCATGGAACTCGTGTTGATAATTTCTCTTAAGCCTATATCGCGGTGCTAAGTAAACTCGTAACACCAGAGGTGTTACAGATGCTCAAGTGCAAGATTGAATTCGGATTCAAGTTCACCAGATCAATCTGATAGAACTCGAGCACTCGGCGGAAGAAGACGGAGGTCGGGAGACCAAATCCATGAGGAAAAGAAGGACTCAAAAGCAACTAAATCTTTGGCATCAGGAAGAGGAAGAGCAGCACCTCTTATAGCTCTCCATCTGAGGATTCTCTACACCGGGAAGAAACCTTGGATGACCAAGGTTTCCAGTCGGCTCGCCGATGAAGTTGAAGCCACCCAGAGATTTTGGGGAATCTTCACCTGCTCTTCTTCGGAGCTTGAGTCAGAGACCCTTTGGCGAGTGCGATGACGAGCAACTGCAGCAGGTGGAGATTGAAGCAAAAAAGCACTCGGCACTGAAAAGCTTGGGCAGAGATGTCTAAGGAGTTGGGCAGCTTGAGAAGGACAATGGCTTGAGCTATTTCCAGATGTAAAAGCAGAGGAGGGCCTTGTTTAGATTGCCTCAAAGTTCCAAGTTTTTTCACTCTCTCTCCATCACATCAATTTTTGGACGCATGCATGGAGCATTAAATGTAGGTAAAAAAAGTAACTAATTGCACAGTTTGGTTGTAAATCACGAGACGAATCTTTTGAGCCTAGTTAGTCCATGATCGGACAAAGTTTGTCAAATACAAACGAAACGTGCTACAGTGTCCAGATTGCAAAAATTTGCAATCTAAACCAGGCCGAGGCGTCGGGTGTTTTTTATACTCATCACTGCGAAGGATGCGGGTAGATATGGCACACGCGTGCTAAAATCTCACCCCCCGAAGCGCCAGAACCATTGGTCTCTCGTGTCATCATTACTCTAGAGATCTGCAACAGACACACCGGAATGGTCATTCTTACCCGTTCGTTGGATGAAAATCAAGGAGCTTATTTTTCGGAGGCAAAATGGCATGAGAGATTTTTACGGATACTTTCATAATTTTGGAATAATGGCTGGGAAATATTTTTGGCTAAATATTCCAAACTTAAAACCAAACCATGCCCGTCAGGCTTTGCCTGCACCAGTCGGGTAACACATGCATAAATCTTGGGGTAACAGTCATTGGTTGGACATTCCAAAGTATTCAAGTCGGGTCATGCCCGCCAGGCCTAAACTGTACCGTCTAGAACATCACCGCTCTCCTTCCTATGACTTCAAGCTGGGTCAACCTCGCTAGGCCTCGCCTGTACCATCTGGAAGCAGTCGGAACATCACTGCTCTGCTTCCTACGACTTCAAGTCGGGTCAAGCCCGCCAGGCCTAACCTGTACCGTCCGGAAGTAGTCAGAACATCATCGCTCTGCTTCCTACGACATCAAGCCTGCTCACGCCCGCCAGGCCTTGCCTGTACCATTCGGAAGTAGTCGAAACATCACTGCTCTGCTTCCTATAACTTCAAGTCGGGTCATGCCCGCCAGGCCTCGCCTGTACCATTCGGATGTAGTCGGAATATCACCGCTCTGGTTCCTATGACTTCAAGCTAAGTCACGCCCGCCAGGCTTCGCCTGTATCATTCGGAAGCAGTCAGAACATCACCTCTCTGCTTCCTATGACTTCAAGTCGGGTCACGCCCGCCAGACTTTGCCTATATCATTCAAAAGCAGTCGGAACATCACCGCTCTGCTTCCTATGACTTCAAGCCAGGTCAAGCCCGCCAGGCCTCGCCTGTACCATCCGGAAGCAGTCAGAACATCACCGCTCTGCTTCCTACGACTTCAAGTCAGGTCACGCCCGCTAGGCTTCTCCTGTATTGTCCGAAAGCAGTTGGAACATCACCGCTCTGCTTCCTATGACTTCAAGTTGGGTCACGGCCACCAAGCTTCGTCTGTATCATCCAAAAGCAGTAGGAACATCACCGCTCTATTTCCTATGACTTCATGTTGGGTCAGGCCTGCCAGGCGTTGCCTATATCGTCCAAAAGCAGTCGGAACATAATTGTTTCTGCTTCCTATGACTTAAAGCCGGGCCATGCCTACCAGGCCTTGCCTGTAACAATCTAAAAATAGCCAGATAATTGCTGTGTTGTTCTTCAGGGTTCTTCTTATTAAAAGCGTCATCCAATTTATGGAGCAAATTGAATAATGCTCGGGGGTTTCTGTAGTGGATATCATGATGGAGTTTCAGTTTGGACAGATAAACACCATGGCCTAGTATCAGGTGTCCTATTGACTAGATCGAGATGGGCTAACTTGGAGCAGGGTTCCACATCCACTAGGAAGCATTCAGCAAGCAGCCGGACTACTCGGGCAGTCAAGAGATGGAATGGAGAATGCTAGAAGTCGTCCATATACCTTTACGATTATTTTTTACTGAATGTTGTAATTAGTCAGTGTTAGTATAGGCATTAAATGTCATTACAATTGGGCAGTTATTAGTAACGGGATATTTACTCATCTGTTACCTGTAACCGCAACCCATTGATCAGCCTTAACTCTCCTTGAATTATAAAAGGAGGGGGTGGGTGATCTGGGCAAGTTTAGATGCTCTACAGATTCGGAGCTCTTCTAGCAATACATACACACAAACACAAGACATAGGGTATTACCTCTTCCGAGGGCCTGAACCTGTCTAAATCTCTACGTCTTTTGAGCCATTGCCTACATGAGATCCCGCAACCTTTAGAATCTTTACTACTGAAGAATTTGCCCTCGACACAAGTAGAGAACAATACAAAGCAAGAACACAAGAGAGACAAGGTATTTATCCCGTGGTTCAGCTCGCCACCAAGGCTTGCCAACCTTCACATTGTTGAGGAAGCCACAAAGGCTTGGGTCTCTTTCAACCCTATCCTCTTCTCAAGTCAAGAGACCAAGTCTCTTGATTTGAGAGGTTCTTACTAGTTGTAGAGGGTGAATACAAACATCCTAGAGCTGCCACACAAGTTGGAAGCTTCCACAGGCGACGCCTAACCGGCTAGGAGCAAAGCTCCAAGAGTATCAAACATAATCCACCGGCTTGAACATGATCCAAGTGCTCTAGGAGTTGAAGAACAGGTGGAGAAGCTCTCTAATGCAGTTTGGAGGCTCAATCTCTTAAGGTTTCGAGTGAAAATCAAAGGGAGAAGCTTGAGGTGCTCTAATGGAGAGAGAGGGAGAGGAAGAGAGTTTCTAGTCGCACATGGGAAGGGAATGGTCGAGATGACCATTGGGGGGGGGATGAGAAGAGGTATAAATACCTCCCTACTCCAATGGTCCGATCATGTCATGGCAGTGCTGCTACCTACGTGGTAGTGCCACTCAGCGGCAGTGCCACTAGGCGAGCGGTAGTGCCGCTCTAGCCTGGCTGCCAACAAACAAAGAATGAAATGGCTTCCTGCCAAGGCTGAAGATTTGAGGATATTTTGGTGGGTAATCTGAGAACTTGGTTGCACATTGAAGCTTGTGCATTGTATCCCCCTTTATAGTGCGACTTTTCCTAAACTCAAATTCAAAATATAAAAGAATTTAAATGCCTTTGAGCCGATTGCCACTTCCTTTTGTAATTAGGGGCTCCACCATCGAATGTATTATCCTCATTCTCATTATACCTTGAGCATGTGACTCGAACCATCTCAACACATGTGAGTTCAATCCATGGCTTCAGATCACTTCCACTAATGATTTGATCCTCAACACAATATGACTCCTCATAGCTCAATTACTACCTTGACTCAATGCAAGTACTCTCTTCTACATCTTAGCCATGATACCTTGGTCCTCAAGCCATTGCTTGCCCTTTACTTAGTATCAAAGCCCTTTTCTTGCTATCTTCACCCCATCGAGCCATACTCAAGTCACATCATATTAAGCATCCATTGAAAACTCATTTCGTCAATATTGTGATCCTTGCTTGAATATCTTCTAGATATGAATCTTGAGATCAATCAGGCTTCAGTTTGACTCACATAGAGTCATATATGAATCAATCATCAATATGGTCAAGCTAATTCATGATTTCTTATATCCTCTTCATTTTGGCTTGACTCACTTCAATATCTATCTTCATACTTCAAGCTTGATCAAATCAATGCAAAGTGATTTTCCAAATCCTTATCCATACAAACAAACCAATGTAGAGACTGACTTATATCTAATATGAGTTGTGTCATTTGTCATTTGACCTTTGCTTGACATTTCCTCACTTATGCATTCTTGATTCATTCTTCAACCTTGATCAAAGCTAATCCACTATCAAACTCTTCTTGTTCATGAAAAAGTAAACCACCTATATGAGACCATTTCATAATCATCAACTCATGTCTCATTTGCCATTTGCCAAACATGCTTGCTTTCACATGATGCTATGATATCCCACAACATAGAAGCCATTTTATCAACTCCCTTTGCATTGTTATCTTTTGCTTGAGCTAGATTGTTTCCATAATCTTTCAATACAACAATACACAACTTTGGCCTTCATTTGAGCATTAAGTGGAATATCATCAAGTTTGCCTTTTTGTTGGACCTTGATACACTTATCATAACTCAATATTCAAGTGTATGCAATATACTCAATTTCCTGTTCAACACTTAGCAAACTTGTTAGACCTTTAATTGTGTTGGCATTCAATTCACCAAAACCCACTAAAGGGCTAGATGCACTTTCACGAGCCCTTTGAGGCCCACGTTGAACTGCCTCGCAAGGGAGGAGTTGGTGCACGTGCTCCCCTAGCCGCCACACCCTATGCCCGGTGCATCGTGAGCCCGAGAGAGGAGAAGGAAGGGTGGATGCGGTCCACTGTGAACCAAGCCACACATCCATGTAAGCCAAAGCCCCCATCCACCCTACGCCCAAACCCATGAACCAAGTCTACAGGAGGCCTAGTCTACCATGTGGATAGCCTGGCTAATCGACACGTGTTAAGGCCAGGCCCGGCCTAGACCAGGCCCAACCTGGCCCATATCTGGCCCACCGAGCCTTGTCAGGCCCGTTGACCGTTGACCGATCAGCATTGATTGTTGACCTGGTCCTACTAGTCAGTCTCAGCCAAGTCATCAACCAACCAGAGAGCGCCACGTGTCATCCCTGTGTTTTTCCCTCCTTTTTCTTTTTTAGAAAATGAATTAAACCTAGAAAATTCATACGAAATTCATCCAACCTTAGAAAAAATATGAAACCAGTGTCCAAAATTTTCTAAAAATGAGCTCTATGTCATAGGCTTGTTTATGAGTGCATTTGGATCTTTTGGATTTCTGTTGCTTCTTTGTGATCATCTATAGGAGTTGCTTATCATGGCTCTATGTCTCGTTTGACAGCCTCAGAGGAGCAGCAGCTTGAGGAGGAGGACTATGAGTACATGGAGGACCTCAGAGACAACCAGGCTACAGGTGACATATCCCACCCAACCTAGTAGAATCCTAGTAGACATGCAATATATTAGCTACCAGTGCTTTACTTTCTACAAATGATCTGTGATAGGTTGCATGGTAGTATTGCTTGAAGCCTATACCTTGACACAACCCTACCCCTGCACACCCTCTATTAGGATAGATGCTCGCTTATATTTCTTGCTACTTACTTCTACTACGCATTATGTCTGTGATGTGATGCTTGGTGGATGGATGTGTTATGAGTGGCTAGAGCACATTGTGCCATAATAATGATTTTAACTTGGGGAGGTCTTGCATGTGTCTTGAGTGTGTGGTGACGGTCGAGTCAACTAGACAAGATTCTATGATGAGTCTTTAGGCAAGTCTTGTTGGGAGGGTGTGACCTGAGCATCCTCTATGTGACGTACCTTTGGTGGGTACATGTGAGATGAGTAGATTCTAGGAAGGAGACTCTTTGTTGGGCGAGTCCCCAGAATGGAGGTGTCATCAAGGCATGACGAATGGTTGCCCCCTTGTGAAGATGTCTTGTTTGGTCCCCCTAAGGACTGATACGCTCAGAGAACTGGTCCATAGGAACCATTACACACCACTCGCTCCTGTTTCGGTAGGGGATGGATGTGAACTAACCTAGGTGATGCCACTACTACTATAGATGTATCCACACCCTCCCGAGACCACGTGGTGACCTTGGAGGCCCTGGTACTACATTTCACAGTCTCAGCGTGCCGGTGGACTCTAGGGTGACTCAGGGCTGAGTGGTAGGGTGGTATCGTTCTAGCTTAGAGAGCAGCCCAGAATCAGCCTAGAGGATGGCCATCGTCGATGATGGTGATCTGGTGGGTCCAGGTGTAACCCTCTATAGAGTTTTGGTTGATTGATCGATACATAGCCGTTCTTTTGTGGTTGTGGACCTTTCCTATGAGTTTGCTTCACTTGGCTAGTGAGAGGTGTCCTTCTTTCTCTCCCCTAGGTTGGTATAGGTTTCGGCCGTAGGACGTTGAGGCATGGTACGAGAGGGAGTTGTCCTTGCCACCTAGAGAGCAAGAGTGTGGTGAGATGTGCATGATGGGCCTGAGTATGACTACTAGGGCGATGATTGGGAGGATTAGAGGTCTTATCCTATGCTCTAGATTGCCTAAGGAGATGGAGTCTTCGCCCGCTAATGTGCCTTCTGATGCTATTCTAGATGCTTGTGTGCACTGAGTGATTCCACCAAGTGGCGATGTAATAATGAGTAAACCCTTCTATTGTACTCTTTTAAGATAGGTATTCGATGTATGACTATGATATCGACTAATAATCGATAATGTGATGGCATGATCTCCTGATACTATCACATTATGGTTTGTATGTGTGGGTTTCCCTATCGAGGAAATCGTGGATTGTTTCAGTTGGTATCAGAGCCATACTTGACCCTAGGACAAGACCATTAGGATTGGTAGCTAGAAACAGGAGTTGAACCATGTCTTTTCGGTTATATGTACCAACCTTGCATCTTTTTATGCACGACTTACCTTCTTGTGAACCTACTCACCTAGTTTTATGGTCCGTAATTGTAGATGGCTCCCTCCACCGAGCTTATGATCAATGGAGAAAGCTATGGACGTTTCGCACAGCTGCTTTCGTGAGGTGCTCCAAGGAGCTTGGTGTTCGCACTGAGTTAATCGAGTATGTCTGCTGCTGTGAGATGGGACCCAATTGACTCGAGGGACACATGGTCATTACCATCAAGATACCTGCAAGTTAGTTAGTGCCGAAGCTACAAGCTATCACCACTATCAAGGTGGAGACCTCTCTCACTGCTTGCATATAGTTGGTTTCACGGTCAGCTCTCCGACTCGTGATGCGCGATGCATACGAGCATCTCAAGGATGGTCCATACTGCTTGCTTCCTCGAGACCTAGACCTTGACTAGAGTACCTAGGAGCAGATGATAGCTGCTAACCAAGCAGCCTTCAATGAGATAGACTGCTATCTCTAGGTTTTGGGTTTGCACATCTTGCTACAGGATAGGTACATCATGGAGTTGGAGCAGGAGAACCACTGCTACTATGACATGTTGTTCCAAGCTAATGAGGAGTTCTTGGTTCAGCAGCAGGAGATGACTCAGCTGAGAGAGACCATCTGCTCGGAACGGTGCAATCACAACTATAGCATGCTCATCTACTAGGAGAGGGCAGAAAAGTTGAACAGGGAGATTGCAGACTTGAGAGACAAGATCAGAGACTTCGGGCTCTGCAATGACTACCTCAACTACAAGGTGTTCGAGCTCAAGGATGCTTTAGAGTGCAAGAGGACCGCTATGAAGGTCAAGAATGATAAGGAGAGAAGACACTGACTTCTAGAAGATGATGCTAGAGAATCACTACAATACTATGGAGGAGATGGTAGAGATGAGGAACAATGCCACCCACAACTAGATCCATATGATCGAGTACATGAGGTACACTGAGTACCTTCAAGACAAGGTGAACTAGATGTGGGAAGCTTGGGAGGCTTCTGATGCCAGATGTGTGGAGGAGTACAAGGAGTTGCAGGAGTCTCTTCCACGCCAGTTCACGCAAGAGGCTGCATAAGGAGGCTTTCCTTCTTGAGCCTACTAGTCTCAACTTGTCTACGTGTTTAGTTGAGGCACTTCCTAAGGCAGAGAGGACCCAGGAGCTAGAGGAGGCCTTGGAGTTTATTGGCAGGATGCACTGCATCGATACCGAGCTGGGTGAGATGGACCGTACCCCCACCCCACCACCTCATCAGAGTTAGATCCTTTAGAGTACTAATAATGTAGTTGAAATGGAGATGATGATGCCCTGCATGGCATATGAGACATGACTCACCTATCTCGAGTAGAGTAGAATGTCCCTCTTTTGTACCTACCTATGAGTAGTGCGTTCTGCGCGAGTCTGCTAGTGTAGTTGCTGGAGGCATCGCTATGTAATGAATGCTTGGGTCTTAATGCATCTTATGGTTGTTCATGCTTCTTTGCTTGAGTGTATGGCTAGTTAAAAAAATGTTTTAAATTGCTTAAAACATGTAACCTATAATCTGTAAACCATAACCCCAATGTCTTGTGCAGCAAGATGTCGTGCTGCCATTCCAACCGCCTGCTTCACCGCTCCCCTTCCCCTGCACCAGCTGTTTGAGGCTGAGGAGATCGTCATGGAGGGCAAGTCGGTCATAGACCTCTTCACTTTAAGGAGGATGAACCTCGTGCTGCTACTCTTGAGGTTTTGCTTCCCCCGCCAGGAGGTGACTATGAGGAGCCACCTATCTAGGAGCCCCCTATCCAGGAGAATGTTCTGCCATCTTCCCTACTTCTGGCTGAGGTGATGGATTGCCAGACACATCTCATGGAGACCTTGCTTGAGAGTCTGCAACGTCAATAGGGAGGTTCGCCCAACAACTTCCAGAGGAAGCTTGAGGGTTTCCTAAAGTTGAGCCCCCTACCTCTGATAGCAACGATGACCCCATTGCAGTAGAGGACTGGCTGCGTGAGATTGAGAAGAAGCTTGACTTGACCACTTTCTTAGAGGAAGAGTGTGTAGGAGTTGCCACACACCAGCTCACAAGCACCACTCACGCTTGGTGGGATAGCTTTAGTGAGACCCACTCAGACCTCGCTCACATCACATGGGAGTTCATAGAGGCCTTCAATAAGCACCACATACCCAAGGGTGTGATGGACGCGAAGGTCGAGGAATTTGGCAACATCACCCAGGGATCCTTGAAGGTCCACGAGTACGCCAATCGATTCATCAAGATGATGTGCTATGCACCTGACGAGACTATCACTGAGAAGAAGAAAATGTACTTCTTCAAGAAGGGCCTGAACACCCGCATCAAGCTGGGTATGTCAGGTTAGACCTAGTACACCTTGAGGGAGATGGTGAACTAAGGCCATGGAGATCAGGAGAGATCGCCTAGAAGATAACACCCTCTACAAGGAGAAGAAGCACCAGATTGAGAGTACATCCTGCACCCCAGCTCCTCAAAAGCTACTTGAGAACACACCCTTGATTCCTCATCCCCGCGCTACCTAGGGAGCTGTTCTAAGCCAAGGAGGTGGTACCTACACCACCAACTACCACCGCCCCTCTATGAGTGTTGGCACATGGAAGGCAACTATGCCCACCTCTACAGGCAGTGTGCCCTTTACTTGCTTCGGATGTGGCAAGCTAGGCCACATGGTTGTAGACTGTAGCAAGAAGAAGGCTGCTGCACCTGCACAGGCCCCTACAAGATAGGCCCCTATTCAATGTATGCTATACAAGAGCACTGCTGGAGCCACCTGTGGCCGTCTCAACCACCTAACCATGGAAGAAGCATAGGATGCCCTCGACGTGGTGTACGGTATGTTCATTGTCCATGGAGCTAAGGCTTTAGTATTGTTTGATTTTGGTGCTACATGTTCATACATATCCACCAAGTTTGCAGGACAACACAATATACTAGTGACTCCACGTAAAGAGCCCATTGACACGAGCTTGCCTTTGGGCAACATTCGGTGCACAAAGAAGTGTCAAGGAGTGAGTATCTTGATCGAGGGATTCCTTTTTCTAGCCAACCTCACCTTACTCCCCTCTGATGGTTTGGATGTAATACTAGGGATGGTTTGGTGGACTCAACATAGAGGAGTGATATCTTGCTCACAAAGGTACTGTGGACATAAGCCACCCAAGTGGCCATGTGATTCGCTGTGAGCCCAACCTTGAGAGGATATTTTCCATGTTGTGTTCTATAGAGGCTAAGTCTATTGAGGGGGTACCTGTATTATGTGAGTATCATGATGTGTTCCCTAAGTAGTTGCCTAGTAATGCCACCAGACCAGGATATAGAGTTCGTGATCGACCTTTTGCCTGGTGCAGGACCCATTGCAAAGAGACACTACCACATGTTGGTTGATGAACATGAGGAGCTCAAGAAATAGCTTAAAGAGTTGTCCAAAAAAGGGTACATTAGGCCAAGTGCTTTACCCTGGGGCTCTCCCATTCTGTTTGTGAAGAAGAAGGATGGTTCCATGAGGATGTGCATAGACTATCAGAACCTAAATGCTGTGACTGTCAAGAACAAGTATCCACTGCCAAGGATAGAGGATCTACTGGATCAGTTGAGGAATGCCAAGTTCTTTTCCAAGGTTGACCAATGATCTGGGTATCATCAGATGAAGATCCGACCGGAGGGCATCCAAAAGATAGCATTTGTCATGAGATATGGGCAGTATGAGTTTACTATAGTATCAGTTCGTGCTCACTAATGCCCCTGCCTACATCATGAACATGATGAACAAGGTGTTCATGGATGATCTAGACAAGTTTGTGGTAGTGTTCACTGATGATATCCTAGTCTATTTAGCTATCACAGAAGAACATGAGCAGCATTTGAGAGTAGTGCTGGAGAAGCTAAGGCAGAATTAGTTGTATGCCAAGTTTAGCAAGTGTGAGTTTTGTCTTGAAGATGTTGCTTTGCTAGGACACATACTCACTGATGAAGGAGTGGCTATCGACCTAGCCAAGACAGAAGATGTGAAGGATTGGGAGCAACCACGCAACATGATAGATATCTGGAGTTTTCTTGGTCTAGCGGGATACTATCGCTGCTTCATTGAAAATTTCTCCAAGATAGCCAAGCCCATGACCAACCTTCTAAAGAAGACCAACGAGTTTGAATGGACATCAAAGTATGAACTGGAGTTTCTAGACTCTAAATGAGAAGCTCACTACTACCCCTATGTTAGCATTGCCTGATATCCACCAGGACTTCATGGTCTATTGTGATGCATCTAGACAGGGACTTGGTTGTGTTCTGATGTAGAATGGAAGGGTTATTGCATATGCTTCTCGGCAGTTGAAGAAGCATGAGCAACGTTACCCTACCCATGACCTAGAGCTTGTTGTTGTTGTACACGCTCTCAAGATTTGGAGACACCACTTGATTGATAACAAATGTGACATCTACACCGATCATAAGAGCCTAAAGTTCTTCACCCAGGAAGATTTGAACATGAGATAGCATTGATGGCTGGAGTTGATTAAGGACTACAACCTGGAGATCCACTATCACCTAGGGAAGGACAATGTCATCATAGATGCCTTAAGCCGCAAGAGCTATTTCCACCACCTCACGATGGATATTGTACCATTAGAGCTGTGCCAGGAGATGAAGAAGCTCAAATTAGAGATTACACTGAAAGGCCAGCCAAATCAGCTTTGGATTTAGTATGACTTAGAACACCATATTCGCAATGCCCAAAAGAGTTGCCCTGAGATTCAGAATATCCATAGACTCATGAAGCAAGATAAGTGCCCTGGGTTCCATTAGGACAAGGGAGGAGTCATGTGCTACAAGGACAGAATCTGTGTACCATCCGACAATGCGCTTCGCCAAGAGATCCTAGTAGAAGGACATGATTCTATCTACTCCATCCACCTTGGCAGTACCAAGATGTATGCCGATCTAAAGAAATCATTCTGGTGGAGGAACATGAAGGCCAACATAGCCGAGTATGTGGCAAGGTGCAACATCTTCAACTGCATCAAGGCAGAGCACCAGAGGCCTATGGGATTACTTAAACCCTAGATGTGCCTATGCGGAAATGGGAGAGCATATCCATGGACTTTATAGTTGGACTACCCCGCTCACCCAAGGGAAATGACTCCATTTGGGTCATAGTCGACAGATTAACCAAGGTAGCCCACTTCATACCTGTCAAGACCACCTACGGAGTTGAGAAGTTGGCTGAGTTGTACATGGATAACATTCTCAAGTTGCATGGAGCCCCCATAAGCATAGTGTCAGATAGATGATCTCAGTTTGTGTCAAAATTTTAGGAGGAGTCTACATGAGGTGATTGGGACTCGCCTGGATTATAGCATAGCATACCACCCACAGACAAATGGTCAGACAAAAAGTGTAAATCAGATTCTAGAGGACATGCTCTGAGCTTGTGTATTGAAGTATGGCATGGATTGGGAGAAGAGTTTAACCCATGCAGAGTTCTCCTACAATAATAGTTTCCAAGCTAGCCTCAAGATGTCCCCATTTGAGGCCTTATACGAGAGGAAATGCTAGACCCCATTGATGTGGTTTGAGGTAGGAGAGAGATCATTCTTTGTCCTAGCCAAGATCAAAGAGGCCAAGGAAGGAGTCATCCAAGTACGTGAGAACCTAAAGATTGCCCAAATCCATCAAAAGAGCTATGCAGATAATAGAAGAAGAGACCTTGAGTTCATTAAGGGAGATTACGTCTACCTCAAAGTCTCCCCACTTTGAGGCACCATCAGGTTTCATGTAAAAGGAAAATTGGCACCAAGATATGTAGGACCCTACAGAATGAGTCAAAGAGTTGGCAAGTTGGCATACCAGCTAGAGCCGCTAGAAGAGCTAGCAGGTGTACATCCCATGTTCCATGTATCTCAACTATGCAAGTGCTTGAAACTGCCAGAGGAGCAGGTACCGACAGAGGCACTAGATATCCAAGACGCACTTGAGTACAAGGAGCACCCAATTTAGATACTTGATAGAGCAACCAAGGAAACAAGAAGCACCACCATACCCATGTGCAAGGTTCAGTGGAGTAACCACACTGAGACATAAGCTACTTGGGAGAAAGAGTCAGAGCTTCGGATGCTTTACCCCTACCTCTTTGAAAAGTACATAAGACCTTAAATCTCAGGATGAGATTCCTGTGAGGGGGGAGGACTATAACAACCCTGATATCCTAGAACCCAAAAATCACAACTTTCAAAAACTTTTTCTAGAAACCCTTTCTTGGTGAGTGACACATGCTAAGAAGCCACCCAAATTGCATAGGTAGATCCTAAAGTAGATGGTTGAGTATTTGCACTAATGCCACTCTTGAGTTGCTTCTTTTGATTCTCATGATTTGTTAATAATAAATTGAGCAACCTTTTAAATAATGCTCTTGCTTGTCTATGGGCCCATACCCTAGCTTGACCCAAAACCCTAGAGTTGACCTAGTGGAACCATCCCAAAGAGGTGTACATGTATTTGTATACATGTATATAGGTATATGGCTAAGGCATGGGAAAAAGAATTAGAAAAGGGGAAATAAATAGAGGAGAAATGGAAAAAGGGAAAGAAGCCCAACTCGCCCCCATGGCCTAGCTCGCCCAAAGCTGCCCATGCTCCTCCTCTTAGCATTGCTGATGAGTGGACCCCATGGCCCCACCTATCATCCCCTTCACCCCCCTTTCCTTTGCCTTTTCTCACCGAGGCAGAGCGCCCCTGCCGGCGAGGATCCAAGGCCACGCCTCGCATCCCTGCCGTCTGTAGCCTGGTCGGTGCTCACCCTCGCATGGATGCATGCCACATCCACAATCAGTGGCATAACTCTAGCCCGCCCTAGCTCACGCCTGTGCTCAGCTAACATTGCCACCATGGACTCGCATAGTGATGCCACCACCATACTCGCTTGACCACCCGCCACTCCAAATTGGAGGTGGCAAGAAGCCTACACACTCGTGCCGCGCCTTAACCCTAGCCCTAGGGCCCTGATCACCCTACACATAGCCCACCACTCCTTCCCTACCATCCGCCGCTGCACCATAGCTGAGCTCAGCTATATAAACTATGCTCCGGTGCCCTAGCACCTCTGCCACACCCTGCTGCCAATGGGGGCGCTCCAGACCACACACAGCAGACCCGAGAGGGAGAAAGGAGAGAGGAGAAGGAGGTTCGCCGCTGCTGGAGTTCTGCCCATGGTCACCAGAATGGAGGACACTGCCCTGATCGACTATGCTGACGCTGCAGTTCTCCCTACAGTCCATCGACTCATCACAACTATGCCTCGCCACTACACTGCTAGCCTATCCCCCTTAAGTCCACAGTGAGCCTTGCCCCCGCTCTGTGTCACCGGCGAGCACCCGCCATGCCCGCTGTCGTAGTCTTCCCACTTGGAAGGCCCAAAGGTCGAGCCTTTGGCCATCACCAGGCACTACACGCACACGCTCACCCACACCAGCCGCTGCATGGCGATGCTAATCCACTTGGGCTCAGGAATGCCTATGCTGGTGCACTGCGTCCACCGCGCCTACCATGGCCAAACCCTACCATAGCAAGCCCTCATTCTGGCTAAGCCAGGTCGGTAGAGACCTCGCAAATACCTTAGCGAGCTTTGCCTCACCTAGGCACACGCGTTGCTCGAGTGAGCACCTGAGGAAGCCCCTGGACCGCCTAGTCGTACCTCAACAACGATGTGACCGTGCGCCTAGAGCACCGCCATGCTAAGGCCGTTCTCGACATTGCCAACCGCCTTGATCAGTGAGGACCGACTGAGCATGACCGCCATGGTTCCACGCACCGAGATATGAACCCATTGACCCAGGGACCCCTCCAAACCCTGCTTTCACCGGAGCCGAGCCTCTGCTGGACCTCCACCACATCTAAGACAGAGGAGCGAACTCTGCCATGCGAAATGGTCGCCGGCACCACTTCTCCAGTGAACCATGGGACCCACCAAAACCCCTAGTGAAGGTAGTTGGACCCTATAGCCCCTAATTGTGTGTGCCATAGGACCACCGCACCCATCATCGCCATTGTCGGCGATGGCAAGCCCTAAGGGTTAGGGCTTGCCTTTTGCCCTAGCCGCTCTCATCAGAGCATGGGAGAGTGCCAGGAGACCCCGAGGACCATGAGCCCTGACAAAACCCTAGCTGCGCAGTGCCACCATACCCGCTGCCACAACACCACGCCGCCATTGCCATTGTTGTCCTTGGGAAAGCCCAAAGGAGCTGCCTAGAACCCCTAGCCGCCTTCGCCAAAGCTCAGGTGAGCTCTAGGAGACCGTAGGAGGCTCGCCGGGCCTTCATCATGAACCATCGAGCGACTTCACTACTGACAAGCCCTTTGAGGCCCACATCAAACACATGGCAGGGCATGTGCTAGTGCATGCGCTCCCCTAGCCGCCACAACAAGTGCCTGGTACACCATGAGCTCGAGAATGGAGAAGGAAGGATGGACACTGGTCCACCGTGAACCAAGCCCCGTGTCCATGTAAGGCAGAGCCCCCATCCACCGTGCACCTATGCCCATGAACTGAGCCCGTTGGAGTCCTAGTCCACAATGTGGATAGCCTGGCTGATCGACATATGTCAGGGCCAGCCCAAACTAGCCCAACTCGGCCCATATCTAGGCCCACCAAGCCTAGTTAGGTTTGTTGATCATTGACCGTCAGCATTGACCATTGACCTAGTCCCACTAATCAGTCTCAGCCAAGTCGTCAACCAACCAGAGAGCACCACATGTCATCCTTGTGTTTTTTCCTCCTTTTTCTTTTTCAAAAAATGAATTAAACCTAGAAAATTCATAAGAAATTTATCTGACCTCAGAAATATATGAAACCAGTGTCCAAAATTTTCTAAAAATGAGCTCTATGTCATAGGCTTGTGTATGAGTGCATTTGGATCTTTTGAATTTCTGCTGCTTCTTTGTGATCATCTATAGGAGTCGCTTATCATGGCTATATGTCTCGTTTGATAGCCTCAGAGGAGCAGTAGCTTAAGAAGGAGAACTACGAGTACATGAAGGACCTCGGAGATGACCAGACTATAGGTGCCACGTCCCATCCAACCTCGTAGAATCCTATTAGACATGCAATATATTAGCTGCTAGTGCTTTACTTGCTGCAAATGATCTGTGATAGGTTGCATGGTAGTATTGCTTGAAGCCTATACCTTGACGCAACCCTACCCCTGCACACCCGCTGTTAGGCTAGATGCTTGCTTATATTATTTGCTACTTACTTCTACTCTGCATTACGTTTGTGATGTGATGCTTGGTGGAAGGATGTGTTGTGAGTGGCTAAAGTACATGGTGCCATAATAATGATGATAACTTGAGGAGGTCTTGGCGTGTGTCTTGGGTGTGTGGTGAGGGTCGAGTCGACCAGATAGGATTCTACGAGGAGTCTTTTGTCAAGTCTTGCTAGGAGGGTGTGACCTAAGCATCCTCTATGTGAGGTACCTATGGCGAGTACATGTGAGATGAGTAGATTTCGAAGAGGAGACTCTTCGTGGGGTGAGTCCCCAGAATGGAGGTGCCATCAAGGCATGGGGAATGGTTGCCCCCTTGTGAAGATGTGTTGTTTGGTCCCCCTAAGGACTGATACACTCAGAGAACCGGTCCATAGGAACCTGTTGATGCCAAAAAATCCCAGTCATTGGCCGATCGGGACCTGGCCGATGGAGATTCTTCGTCATCAAATGATAGGCCTGGAAGATCTGCTTAGCTTTAGTGCAAGTCCTGTCAATTTTAGAGGTCCGCGGACGTGCTAGTCAATTTGACCATTCAACTGACAAGCTAAAGACAATCCTTTTGAAGTCCGAGTTGATCGGCCAATCGGGCCAATGTGATCCTGATGCTGATAGCAATTGTATATTGAAATATGGCAAATAAACCATCAGCCACCAGGCCATTCTAGAATCTTGATGAGCATGAACAGATCATCATCGATTTAAGTCAATTCAACATAGAATATAATAATGAAGCATAAAGCTATTGACTAGAAAGTCGATAGGAAGTGGAGCACTGTCAGGCCCTTGGCCCATTGTGATAAAAACCATAAGCCATTGAGACTCACTCTGATGTCACCACCAGTCGGATCGAATGTTAGCCGAGGGCAGCGCTGGCACCAGGGCCCCAGATTAAACCACATAAATTAATGGATCTAATCTCAATAGGATTTGATTCCAATAGAACTCCGAGTAGAACCAAGATACTCTACCATACATCGGCTAAAACATACTATTACAAAGTATAACTCGACAAGCCGATGCACTACTTAAAATATTCTAACACTTGATATCATATCGGCTAGTTAATAGAATCATAATGCTAAGCCAATATGACATGCAACTCATCGGCTGAATGATAGATTGATATTGCTATCGACTACAAGCCGATAAGTATGTATGGACTATCGGCTAAGAAGCTGATAGGTTGAAGTATGCAGGTTGAGCTATAGCCAGAGCCATAAGCCTAACAAAATTTAGTCTATCATCACCACCAATCAGGTCATTCGATGCAGCATTGGTAGCAGGGCGATAAAGAGAAACTGGCAAGCCGATAGATCTAACTATAACAAAACAAGCACTATGTAAAGCCAGGATTAAGATTCATCGAGCCAGCAAGCGATCTAACATCAGTCAAGATATGACCGAGTTGGAAGAACAACAAGACAACAAATTTATAAGAAATGAGCCGATGAATCTTAATCAAGGCAGGTGATTCCATCAAATCCAGTAAGAGGTCATAAGATGCAGCCTTACGAGATGTGGTAGAATCAATAACTAGGGATCTAGACGAAATTACAGTGATGCGCCTGTAATTAAAGCCTAGAGCACCTATATGACGAAGACCATGGCAAACTAGAGATCAAAGATGATGCAGCCCTGCTTGCTAAAGAACTCATCGAGAAGCTACATTACTCCTACTCCTAATGCAATGGTGTGATGCCAAGAACATAAGTTGTATTGATCTATGAATTGATGATTACAATGGCCGAGGGTTCATATTTATACCCTGGGCTAATAAGAGTCCTAATTGGACACGACACACACTTTCCTAAAGATAAAACTTGTCTAACAAGATAAATCTAAAGAAAAGGAAATATTAAGATACATGGACTCTAATTTCCCTTATGTAGAGTCCTTGTTGATGAAGCTTCCTTCTTCGTGCGACCAAACTAACCGTACATGGCCAAATATATTAATTGGCGTATGTGCATGAGTATCAGCCAAACATGCAAGTCTGATGATCATGTGTGTATGCATATCTCCTTTCTTTTAGTCTAATCTTCTAGCTTTCCCCTTATCTGCATGTGAGGAGATCTAGGACATCATGCTTCTCCCAATATAATATTAAACAGTATTTCCTGGCTGGTAAGGAGCTCCTAGATGTCATGCACCTTCGTAAATATTCCTTAATTAGGATATTTTCTTGATTTTGACACCATCAGCCGATTCCTTCCTTTCTAGGGTAAAATTACCAAATTTTGGTGTTAACAGAACCATTACACACCACTCGCTCCTGTTTTGGTAGGGGACGGATGTGAACTAACCTGGGTGATGCCACTACTGCTAGGTTGTAGTTGACAGTGTAGGGAGGTACGAACGTATCCACACCCTCCCGAGACCATGTGGTGACCTTGTAGGCCCGGTATTACGTTTCATAGTCTCAGCGTGCTGGTGGACTCTGGGGTGACTCAAGGCTGAGTGGCAGGGTGGTATCGTTCCAGCTTAGAGAGCAACCTGGAATCAGCCTAGACAACGACCATCATTGATGATGGTGATCTAGTGGGTCCAGGTGTAACCCTCTGTAGAGTTTTGGTTGATCGATCGATACGAAGCCATTCTTTTATGGTTGTGGACCTCTCCTATGAGTTCACTTCACTTGGCTAGTAAGAGGTGTCCTTCTTTCTCGCCTCCTGGGTTGGTACAGGTTTCAGCCATAGGCCATTGAGGCTAGGCATGAGAGGAGTTGTCCTTGCCACCTAGAGAGCGAGAGTGTGGTGAGATGTGTGTGATGGGTTGGATGGATGGGAAATTAGGTTAAGACTTGAGAACAATTATAAAATATTAATGAAACTTCACATAGGAAGACTACAGCCATATATAGGTCTTTTGCTCTAATCCTTGCATACCACTTTCCACAAAGCAAACACAAAGCATAGGGTGGGAGCTAGTGGCCAGTACAAATCATACTGATAATTGTTCAGCAAGTGACGAGCCTGAGTATGACTACCAGGGCAACGATTGGGAGGATTAGAGGTCTTGTCCTATGCTCAAGATTGCCTAAGGAGATGGAGTCTTCGCCCGCTGATGCGCCTTCTAATGTTGTTCTAGATGCCGTGTGCTGTGAGTGATTCCACCAAGTGGCAATGTAATAATGAGTAAACCCTTCTATTGTACTCTTTTAAGATAGGTATTCGATTTATGACTATGATATCGACTGATAATCGATAATGTGATGGCATGATCCCCTAGGACTATAACATTATGGTTTGTATCTGTGGGTTTCCCATCGAGGAAATCGTGGATCATTTCAGGAAGGCTCAGGGCTATCCATGGAGTTACCCAACTGGGAGCTTGGTCCTTGCATGGGCAACCTTGTGAGGGGCTCCAACGAGGACTAGGGGGAAGCTTGCGCGCTTCTTGATACCTCGATAAAAATACCAGCATCGTCGAACGAAAGTTTTTATCTCTATCGCATTTAAGCTTCCACACTTACTTTGCTATCTTGGTTGTGTGCTTTACATTCCTAGCTTAGTGATAGGCTAGTTGATAGGATTGGAACCTAGGATGAATAACTCTTTTGCGGTAGAGATAGCAACACACCTAGAATAACCTTAGAGGCACATAGATAGTTTATCTTTGCATAGTTTTTGCTAAGGTTAAATTAGAGGCCATAGTTTTAGAGAGTAGTTTTTAAGTGACCTAATTCACCCCCCCTTAGGCGTTATGGTCCTTTCAAGTGGTATCAAAGCCAGTGGCTCAATTTGGACCTTTGGCTATATCGCCGTTTGAGCCGACACTATTTAGAGAGGGAAGGATGGATACCTCTAGGCCTTCGCACTTTGATAGCACTAACTTTGCCTATTGGAGTGCTAGAATGGCTTGCTACCTTGAGGCGGTAGATTTAGGTGTTTGGAGAGTCACTCGTGACATGATGATTCCCCTTGAGAATCCCGAAACACCAACCATGAGTGATGAAAAAGAAATTCATCTAAATACAAGAGCTAAAAATTGCTTGTTTGAATCTTTGAGCATGGATATATTTAACTAAATATACACTCTCTCAAAAGCTATGAAAATTTGGTTAAAGTTGCATGAAATGAGGGTTCTATTTGACACATCAAGCTATGATGATGACCATCAAGAGGAAACTTGCACATCCCACTCCGAGGAGGAGGAAGTCATGCAAGTTGTTGCCAAACTCAAAAATATCAATATTCAAGCCAATAGACCTAAAAGGAACACAAGGAGGACGAAAAAACCCTAAATATCCAAGATTGGCTCATGGATTTTGACTTCTCAAGTGGATCTTCATCAAGCAAGGATGAATCATCACCGAGCACTTCACATTTGTGTCTTATGGCACGAGGTAACAAATACTCAAGCTCTAGTGAAAGTGATAGTGATGATGATGAGAAATCTTCACATGAAGAACTTGCTCAAACTATCAAACACTTTCATGAAGTTTGCACTAGTCAACAAAAGAGAATAAAAAATCTAAAAGCTAAGATAGATAGCTCACGAAAGAGTTATAATTTGTTGCTTGAACAATATGAAACTTTTGCCAATCTCAATGTTGAGCTATCAAATAAAATTGAACAACTTGAAGCTAGTGCAAACTCTACTACTGATAAAGAGCGTATGTATGTTATTGATAATCTAAGAACTAAGTTAGCTAGCTCTTAAGAAGGTCATGAAAATTTGCTTGCTAAGACAGAAATGCTTGCAAAACATAATGATGAGCTAACTAACAAGCTAGAAGCTATCGGTAGTAACCCCGAGGCACCTAAAATTGAAAAACTTATTGAAATAATTAAAAGGATGCCTCTACTTCTTGCATTGATTTAATTGATGAAATCTCACCTCCTTGAAAACAAGTTTGTGTTAAGAATGTTATTGTAGAAACATGCTCCAAGGATAGTGCAAGGGAGAATGAGAAGCTCAAGCAAGAAGTAGCTCGCCTCACAAAGGACTTGGTTCAAGTGAAAGACTAGGCAGAGCAAGCTCAACCTCATCAAGATAACACCATCATGGGAGTGAAGAAGCTTGATGATGGAGCAACCATGGTTTGCTAGGTATGCCACAAGGAAGGCCACAAGTCCTATGAGTGCAAGGTAAAGAACGGGGGAGAAAAGAAGAAAGAAAAAACAAAACAAGCAAGCTCTCCAAAACCTACACCAATTAGGTGAACAAGAAGGCCACAACACCCTACCTGTTGAAGAAGAAAAAAAATGACAAGTTGGTGTCCATCAAGGTGAACAAGCAAGACAACACTAGAGGCTCCAAACAAATTTGGGTGCCAAAGGAGATAATTTCAACCATGAAGAGCACCAAGAAGGTTTGGATCCCGAAGGTGAAGTGAGAAGTCCAATGGACTTTGGAGAATTTGGAGTCTTGGTAAAGTTGGGATGCATATCATGGGTGCATCATGTTGGTCAAAGTCATTGCCAAGTGAGTTAGTGAAGACTATGGACCCAAATTTCCCTTCCCATGTTAGATAACTAGATTTCATTTTCTTGCATTTACTTTTGGTATCTAGTTCCTTTTTATGCCTAGTTATTGCAATTATTCATTGATATTGGATGCATACACTAGGTAAATCATATGGTAGGATTGCTCGGTTTTACTCTAACCCTTGGAGCAAACCTACATGGTTTCAATTATTTAGGAGCATGACACATAGCTCGTTAAGATCATTCATTTTTTCAATTGATATCCTTAAGTTGGTATTCAATTGATTATTTGATATGTGCCAAAGTCCAAATTGTAGACAACATACCCCTAGTATCACTTAAGAAATGAGTCTCATCATTCAAATGGTATCATTCTCTTTAAGTGGTGTAACACCCTAAAATTTGTTACTTTCTAGAAAGAGTAAAATGATTTCTGTTCATTGTTTTGTGCTCATAAAAACATAGAGAAAAGAAAATTTTTCTTTGAATTAAAATTCAACATAAGGTTAGCAACATGTTTGCGCATACATGTCGTTGCATCGGTACTTTTGTGATGAGTGGTTTGGAAAATAAATTCAAATCTCAATCTTCAAAATATTATTTTCAAGTAGTGGTTTAAAAAGAATTTGAAAACTTGCAAAAACAAAAGATAGAGAATATGCTTTGTTTTCAAAAATCCAAAGGCTTCGAAAAGGTTTTGAGACGCGTTAGAGCGATGCCTCTCTTTCTGGGAATTTTTTCGATCTTTTTCGGGATTAAATTCCTATTTTTTAGAGCTTTGTCTTTTTCCTTGATCATTCCAAAAGTATTTTTGGGAGCTAAAACCACTTTGGTTGTATTCCTTATCCTTCAATCTATCTCTAAGAAATTTTCTAGAATTTTTCGGAGCTCTAGGATATTTTTCGGAGCATAAATAGTAATTCTAGACTTTTCTAGAATTATTTTAATTCCAAAATCAATTAATTCCAAAAAAATAATAAATATCTCAAATTTCTAAAATCTCCAAACCCCACATATAAATACATACTGGTGTTCTCCTTGACGCAAGGGTTCTAGAAGTATGATGTGATTTCCCAGCCGCCGCTCGTAGCCTCCTACATCTATCGCCGAAGTTCGTAAAGCTAGGTTTCCGACAAACTCTCCGGCGAACTATTTCGGCCAAACCGTCGCGTTCCGGCATCAACCACCACCATGAGGTAGCCCTCTTCGTCCTCTACTCCATCGTGTCTTTCTTTTCGTGAATCCATATTCGTTTGATCGTTTCCCTAACTAATCTTTGTCTTCTCCGGCGAGGTCCTCCATTGCCGGCTCCTTTTCTTCTTCTTCCGGCTCTTGGCCGCGTCACTGCAGTGGCCCATCCGCCCCTCGGGCCAGCCGCAACCTGGCCTGGGCCCCACCTGCGCCGCCTCCCCAGGTCCACGGCCCCACCGCCTTCCCCCGCGCCCCTGCTCCAGGAGCAGCCGTCGTCTGCCTGTGCGGGTGGGTGCCGCCTCTTGCCGTGCATGCCGCGTGGGCACCAGCGTGCTGTCGCGCGGCCACGTAAAGCTGCCGGCCGGCCGCTCAGCCCGACCGAGCGCCACCTGGTCAGGCCCTCCCCTGCTGCTTTTCCTGCAATCGGCTAGCATGGAGGCTGCTCTGTACGACAGACACAAGGTAGAAGATAATATATTTACGAGTTTGCCACTGGTTCGTATTTCCGTCACCGTTTATCCGTTTTAATTCCATTTTAAGTGGTTCAAGTTGCGTTAGATTTGTGTCGCCAAGATCTACGCAGTAGAGTTATTATTTTTCATGTCACATGTTTATGAATTTATTTTGATTAAAATATTAATTGGATTTATAATTATTTAATCGCTGTGTAATTAAAATTAATTTAGGTTTTTAATTCCGTTTCAATTGTGTTAGTTTCATCGCAATGTGTGCTACATGTTCATGACGGTGTGTTCCATGTTACCTTCTTACGCTTTTTATAATTTAATATTAATTTGATTAAAATTTATTTAATAGTCTTTTTAATTAAAATCAATCTAGTTTTTAATTCCGTTTCCGATCTACGTTCGCTTTGTAACATTGTATGCCAGGCGATGATGAAGTTATATACCATGTCCCATGTTTATAGTTTTCAACACAAATATTAATTGGATTGATATTAATGCTCACACCGTTTTCTGAATTAAAAGCAATATAGGGTTTTATTGCTTGGTCTTTCATAATTAAATACTAACATGATTAATAACGATCCAACTTGGTTTGTAATAATAATTTGCTTAGTCAAACCCGTTGCATACGATAAACTTGTTTATGTGCTCTCATGTTTACTTTTCTTTTGCAAAATTAATGTTTAACTTGCTTAAAGTATACCATCAATGTTTTTAAATAAAATATGATTAGCTCTTTCTCTGGCTTTATGAATTCAAATTCAAACTTGATTAATATAACTTAGTGATATTTCTCTGGAAATATCCGGTACTCTCTTTTGCTAAATTAAAAATAAACACAGCTAATGGTCGTTGTTTTCCCGCCGATAATACAAACTTCCGGTAGTTGTTTCTTTTCAACAGTGACTCTATTCTCGGTGTTTCTTGTTGTGTTGTGCCCATGTGAAAGCCGTAGTTTGGTTTTGCATAATTAATGAAACCTATTGGACTAACCCTATGGCTAAGTGTGATTATGAGATAAGTTGGTCCATGATCTGACTAGGAGCTAAATGGCACTCAAGGTGATGGAGATAGCCACAAGTGATGATCAAGTGCTCAAACTTGAAAAGAAGAAAGAGAAAAACAAAACCTTATGGAGCTCAAGGCAAAGGTATAAGTAGGGATTTTGTTTTGCCGATCAAGTCGCAATAGAGTGCATGATCGGGTTTAGGATTGATAGCCGTACTAATAAGAGGGGAACTCTCACGGTGAATATGGTTATAAAATGCCACCAGGTGAAATTAACTCCGTGCATATGCATTAGGATCTAGAGAACTTACAAATCATTGAAAATACTATGAAAAATGCTAACACACGTGTACAAGTCTTTGGAATACTTTGGTGTTGGCACATGAGAGCAAGGTTTGAAGGGTTGCGCTTAATAGACAAGATATAGGGTCCTTGGACCTTACTGGAAAAGCGTTGGACTAGTTGATTTTTGGGCCTGACGCCTAACCCAAGGCATAGGAAAGCGTCGGACACTGGTTAGAAGGGGCGTCGGATCATATGGAACACTGTTCACTCTGGTCCGACGGTCCCTCAGTCGAGCAAGAGAATGAGAGAGCGACATGTGGCAGCATCGGACCCGGGAGTTGGTCCGATGGTCTTCGTTGACCTAGTCTGATGGTCTAGAGAGCTCTCTAGATGCTCTCTGGACGGCGTCGGACCGCCTAGTGAAACTGGTCCGACGGTAGCTGGACCAGAAGGACTCAGACGTAGGAAAAGAGCCGTTGAGTGCCAATGGGAAAATTCAAATGGCTAGTGACATGTGGCACAATCCGGAGGCATTGGACCCGGACAAACTAGTCTGACGGTCCCATAACCGGTCCGGTCCGACGGTTGCACAGGACTATTTTTGTGTAACGGCTAGTAGAGGCTTGGGGCTCTATAAATAGGACTTGGTTCGGTCTTTGGAGGGTATCTGAGCTTCAAAACATTGATACACACCTTGTGAGCATAGCCAAGCCCTTCCCACTCATCTAGTTCATTTGTTGATCATCCAAAGTGAGTTGGGAGTGATCCTAGTTGCATTTGCTTAGAGTTTGAGCATCTAGTGGCACTAGTGATCGTGTTGCTGTAGGATTTCTTGTTACTCTTGGTGGTTGTCGCCACCTAGATGGCTTGGAGCAGCGGTGATCGTTGAGCGGAGGGTGGTGATTGTCTCCAGCTTTGATCGAGGTAATTGTGAGGGGTTTTTGTGCTTATCTGTGCTGGAGATCGCAAAAGGCAACTCTAGTGGATTGCTCATGGCTTGTGGATCCTCTCTTGTGTTGGTTCTTACGGCGCCCAAGTGTTGGGGTAGGTGTGTGATGCCTATTAGCGCGTGAGCCATCAAGGGAGTGTATCGCCACAACGTGGACTAAGTTGCTGGCAAGCAACCGAACCATGGGATAAATCTTGTGTCATCATTGGTATTCATTTGATTAATTTATATCTTGTCCGATTCGGTATATCGCTCTATCTCTTGCATTTCAATTCCTTGTATACTTGTATAAAGCTTGCTAGTTTGCCTTGTTTAGCTAGTTAAGTAGCTTAGTTGCAATTTGTTTTATCTTGTGTAGTTGTAATTGCTAGTTGCTTGTTTGTGTGATAAACAATCTAGAGATCATAGCAACTAGCATTCGGTAGGTGGCTTTCATAGTCTTTTATAATGCTAGAGCAAAATTGTTTTATTGCCATCTTATTCTCTAATCAAGTTTGCTCTAGTGTTGTTGTAGAATTTTTATTAGGCTATTCACCCCCCTCTAGCCATTTTGGACCTTTCAAGTGGTATCAAAGCTGTGGTCACCGTTAATTTGAGGCTTAACAACCTTCGGTATCAAAATGGCTAAAATCAACAACACTAGAAGGCCATCCCAATTTGATGGCATCAACTATGGCTATTGGAAGGCAAAAATGTGTACACACTTGAAATCAATGAATAGAAAGATTTGGGAGGTGGTGGACAAGAAGGTAGAGCTAGTTGATGCAGAACATCCCACCGCAAATGAAGAAGAGAAACTCCAATACAATGATATTGCTCTTAGTGCTATTCATGATGCAATTGATCCTAAAGTGTTTGAGCAAATCAAAAATCTTGAGTTGGCCCATGATGTATGGAAGAGATTGGAAGAAACATATGATGGCACACAAGCCATAAAGAGTGCCAAGTTATACATCCTCAAAGATAAGTTGACAAGCTTCAAGATGTAAGAAGGAGAGAGCATTCTGGAAATGTTCTATAGGCTCCAAGTGATTGTCAATGATCTAAAGGCATTAGGTGAGAAGGTGGAAGATGAAGACTTCTCTCACCGGTTCTTAAGGTGCTTTCCTTCAAGGTTTGAAACATTGGTCACCATCATTGTGAGAGGTGGCTTGAAGGATATAACCCCTAACCAAGTACTAGGTGATGTCATGACACAAGAGACATACCGTGTGGAAAGGGAAGGGGCTGGCCAAGAAGATGAGAAGAAGAAAAGTGTGGCATTCAAGGCCACAACATCATCCAAGAGCAAGGGCAAGGCAAAGAAAGAAGAATCAAGTAATGATCAAAGCTCAAGTGCATTTGATGATGAAGATAAAGAAATGGCTCTATTTGTGTGGAGATTTGGCAAATTCATGAAGAAGAAGGGCTATGATGTAAGGAGAAGAAAGGCATCATCCAAAAACAAGGAAGAACCAAGAATATGTTTCAAGTGCAAGAGCAAGGATCATCTCATTGTGGATTGTCCTTATAATAGTGATAATGATGATGACAAGAAAAACAAGAAGAAGGACAAGAATGATAAGAAGATGACCATTAAGAAGAAAAGGGGACATTCTTATTGTGTGACATGGGATAGTGATGCTTCTTCTAATGATGATGATGATGATGAGAGGAATGCAACCAAAAAGAAGGCTCTTGCAAGCATTGCTATCAACAACAAGCCTTCTTTATTTGGTGCTCCATCAACATGCTTCATGGCCAAGCCAACTAAGGTACAATCCGATGATGAGAGCAATAGTGAAAGTGAGGATGAGGAGGAGCCCTCCAAGGAGGAACTTCTTGACATGTTGTAAGAGGATCACTCTTACATGGACAAGAAGAGAAAGGAATTCAAAGAATTATGCAAGAAGCATCAAGCTCTTGAGTAGTCCTTTGATGAGCTCAATGCTACTCATGAGAAGCTAATGGAAGCCCATGAGAAGCTTGAAAAGGCTCACTCTTCTCTTTTTGCCCAAAAGGAGAAGGAACCTATTGAAACATGCAACATAGGTGTTACTTGTGATATAGTTAATGATTCATTTTGTGCACCTATTATTATTGCTCCCACTAACTCCTCTTGTAGCACATCCACTTCATCATCTATGAGTGATGGTTTCACATATGATACCTCACTTATGGTTGAAAATGAAAATCTCAAGAAGGAGGTTAATGAGCTCACTCACACCTTAGGCAAGGCCTATGGTGGTGAGGCCCGCTTGCTAAAATGCTTGGGTAGCCAAAGATTTTCTCTCAACAAAGAAGAATTAGGCTATAACCCCAAGAATGGCAAGGCGGCCTTTGCAACTCACAAAACTAGTTTTGTGAAGGGCAATGGTCGATTTTGCTCTAGATGCAAGTAATTTGGGCACTTAGAGCAACAATGTAAAAACAAGAATAAAAATACTATTGTATCCTCGTTTGATTCTTGTTATTTGCTTACCAAGGGCATTAATGGTGTTAAAGCTAAGTTCATTGGTACACCCATTGTTGGCTCAAAGAAAAAGGCAATTTGGGTGCCCAAAAGCTTAGTCACTAACCTTGGAGGACCCAAACAAGTTTGGGTACCTAAAAGGAATTGGTGTTTTCTTGTAGGTATATTACAAAGCCGGAGGAAGGCATTGGGTGCTTGATAGTGGGTGCACTCAATACATGACCAGTGATGCAAGAATGTTCAATTCAATCAACACTAGTGGCAATGATCTATTTGATAGTATCACATTTGGTGACAATGGCAAAGGCAAGGTCAAGGGGCTTGGTAAGATTGCAATATCAAATGACATGAGCATATCCAATGTGTTGCTAGTAGAATCTCTCAACTTTAATCTATTGTCGGTGGCACAATTGTGATTTGGGATTCAAGTGCATATTTGGGGTTGATGATGTTGAGATCATAAGTGTAGATGGCTCTAACTTGATATTCAAAGGCTTTAGATATGAGAACCTTTATTTGGTTGATTTCATTGCTAGTGAAACACTACTCTCAACTTGTTTGCTCACTAAGTCTAGCATGGGTTGGCTATGGCATAGAAGATTAGGACATGTTGGCATGAAACAATTGGATAGATTAGTTAAACATGATCTAGTAAAGGGCTTGAAAGATGTGAAATTTGAGAAGGATAGATTGTGTAGCTCTTGTCAAACCGGGAAGCAAGTTGGCAATACCCATCCCAACAAAAGCATGATGAGCACTAGTAGGCCATTGGAATTATTGCAGGACTTGTTTGGACCTACATCATATATAAGTATTGGAGGAAACAAATATGGATTTGTCATTGTAGATGATTTCACAAGATATACATGGGTCTTCTTTCTCAATGACAAGAGTGAAGTTTTCAATATCTTCAAGTCATTTGTGAAGAGAAGTGAAAATGAATTTGAGTTAAAGATCAAGAAAGTAAGAAGTGATAATGGAAGTGAGTTTAGGAATGCAAGGGTTGATGAGCTTTGTGATGGCATGGGAATCAAGCATGAATTCTCAGCCAAATACACCCCTCAATCAAATGGCCTTGTTGAGAGGAAAAATAGAACTTTAATTGACATGGCAAGGTCTATGCTTAGTGAGTACAATGTGAATGATTCATTTTGGGCCAAAGCAATCAACACGGCTTGCTATTGTAGCAACTGGCTCTATTGTCACCGACTATTGAAAAAGACACCATATGAGCTATTAAATGAAAGAAAGTCCAACATTGCATACTTTATAGTGTTTGGTTGCAAGTGCTATATCTTGAAAAAAGGCACTAGATTGAGCAAGTTTGATAAGAAATGCGATGAAGGCTTCCTACTAGGCTACTCCACTACAAGCAAAGCATATAGAGTGTGGAACAAGACTCATGGCATAGTAGAAGAGGTGCATGATGTTGAGTTTGATGAAACAAATGGCTCTCAAGATGAAGATGAGAATCTAGATGATGTGAGAGGCATACAATTGGCTAATGCAATGAAGAACATGGATATTGGTGATATTCGGCCTAGAGAGGTGATTGATGTTAAAGATGACAAAGATCAAGTTCTCCCTTCACCAAGCATGCAAAACAATGGTCAAGTTAGTACAAGTGGTGCTCATGATCAATCTCAAGTACAAAATCAACAAGTGGCTAGTTCATCTCATGATAATCAATCAAATGTCCAACCAAGTGCTAATGATCAAGCTCAAGTTCTCCAACCTATTTCTATTTCAAGAGATCATCCTTTGGATCAAATTGTTGGTGATATTAGAAGTGGTGTGCAAACTAGATCAAGATTGGCATCCTTTTGTGAGCATTATTCATTTGTGTCATCATTAGAACCAACCAAGATTGAAGATGATTTGATGGATGTTGATTGGGTAAATGCTATGCATGAAGAGTTGAACAACTTCACTCGCAATCAAGTATGGGAATTAGTTGAAAGGCCAAAGAGTTACAATGTCATTGGCACTAAGTGGGTCTTTCGCAACAAGCAAGATCAAGATGGTATTATGGTGAGAAATAAGGCAAGATTGGTAGCACAAGACTATACACAAGTGGAACGTCTTGATTTTGGTGAAACTTATGCCCCTGTTGCAAGATTGGAAGCAATTAGAATCCTATTAGCTTATTCTTGTGCCCACAACATCAAGATCTATCAAATGGATGTGAAGAGTGCATTTCTTAATGGATATATCAATGAGTTGGTATATGTTGAACAACCCCCTAGTTTTGAAGATGACAAGAAGCCCAACCATGTTTTCAAGCTCAAGAAGGTATTGTATGGTCTAAAGCAAGCACCTAGAGCATGGTATGAGAGGCTGAGGGACTTCCTACTCTCTAAAGGGTTCAAGATGGGCAAGGTTGACACCACTCCCTTCACTAAGAAGATTGGCAAAGACTTGTTTGTGTTGCAAATATATGTTGATGATATCATTTTTGGGTCAACCAATCAAGATTTTTGTCAAGAGTTTGGAGAAATGATGGCAAATGAGTTTGAGATGTCCATGAGTGGTGAGCTTAGTTACTTCCTTGGTCTTCAAATCAAGCAAATGAAGAATGGCACATTTGTATGTCAAGGCAAGTACATCAAGGACATGTTGAAGAAATTTGGCTTAGATGAAGCAAAAGCAATCCACACACCAATGGGAACAAATGGTCATTTGGACCTTGATATAAGTGGTGCAATGGTGGATCAAAAGTTGTATCGGTCTATGATTGTAAGCTTACTTTATGTGATCGCTTCAAGGCTGGATGTCATGTTTAGTGTATGCATGTGTGCAAGATTTCAAGCCTCACCTAGAGAAAGTCACTTAAAAGCGACTAAGAGAATATTGAGGTACTTGAAGCATACACAAGATATTGGATTGTGGTATCCCAAGGGGTCAAACTTTTAGTTGATTGGATATTCAAACTTCGACTATGCGGGATGCAAGGTGGATAGAAAGAGCACATCAGGCACATGTCAATTATTGGCAAGGTCACTTTTGTCTTGGTCATCAAAGAAGCAAAATAGTGTTGCACTATCAATCGCCGAAGCTGAATACATATTCGCCGGTAGTTGTTGTGCTCAATTGCTATGGATGAGAGCAACTTTGCAAGATTATGGGATCAAATACAATCAAGTGCCATTGCTATGCGATAATGAAAGTGCCATGAAGATCACCACCAATCCGGTTCAACATTCAAGAACAAAGCATATTGATATCCGCCATCATTTCATAAGAGATCATCAATCAAAGGGTGATATTTCAATTGAGAGTATAGGCACCGAAGATCAACTTGCCGATATATTCACCAAGCCACTTGATGAGAAAAGATTTTGAAAGCTAAGGAATGAATTGAACATAATTGATTTCTCCAACTTGAGTTGATGCACCCCACTTATTTATATGACATGCCTCTCCTCCAACAAAGCAAAGGTAAAATTACTTGGCATATGCATTCATACCTTGCTAAGGACATGACTAGTGCATCTAGACATATCTAGTGATCATTCATAAAAAATCAAATGAATTTGAAGCCTATATGGTATCACTATTGCTCCTATGATTGATATGATCTAGTGATAGCATAAGACTTGTTTATGAACTTGTGAACCTAGTGTTTGATTTAGGAAATGAGCAATAAAGTGTTTATCTCAACATTGACAAGATAACCATTGAAATATGTGTGAAGAAGCTTGTCATTGGTTCAAACCAAGCTAAACTACTTATGCAAGTTGTCTAGATTGAACCATATAAATCAAGTGATCCTCAACTTTAAGTGATCTTCTCCATTGATTTCAGTCAACTACTTCAACCTACATAAAATTGGTGCATCCCTTTTATGGAAATTGATGAAAAAGGGGGAGAAGTTAGTCACAAAGATAGTGTGATGGGGAGAAGTGAAGTCACAAATATAGTTTGATGTGTGATGGGGAGAAGTGAGTCACAAAGATAGGGGGAGGATCAATCATGGATCAATGAAAATTGAAGCACACAAGTAGGGGAAGCAAGCTCAAGAACTTGATTGTTGCATTTGATGTATGCATATTCATATGCTTGCTTGCATTAAGCATAAGTTTTAAAATTGATATACATGCTTGTGTGGTGTATGCTAGTTATAGAACTTGATTGATGAAATTGAAAAACTAAGCATGCATAGAAAAGTAGCTAGAATCTTATTTTCTAAAGTAATACTAGAGCCTTGTCTCTAATATTGATCTCATGAGGTATCTAGTGTTTTGTTGTATCTAGCTACTCATAGTAATAAGGATGATTCAAATGTGCACTCCGATTGGTATCATGTTTCAAAGGTCCATTCTATACACCTTAGCATCATTTGGTAGTAATTACTCTCCCACATTTCATATTCATGCATATGTGCAAGCTTTAAACCAAACACTCTAGCACATATGTAGGGGGAGCTAACACTACCAAATCGGGTTTGTGATACTTGTCCAAAACTTAACTTGTGACCAAAATTGCTTGGACAAGAAACTCAAATCCAAAACTGAATTTAATTCATATCTTTGTGAAGGTTGTCATCAATTACCAAAAAGGGGGAGATTGAAAGCCCTAGTTTGGTTTTGGATAACTAATGAAACCTATTGGACTAACCCCATGATTAAGTGTGATTATGACATAGGTTGGTCCATGATCCGAGTAGGAGCTAAATGGCACTCAAGGTGATGGAGATAGCCACAAGTGATGATCAAGTGCTCAAACTTGAAAAGAAGAAAGAGAAAAACAAAACCCTATGGAGCTCAAGGCAAAGGTATAATTAGGGATTTTGTTTTGCTGATCAAGATGCAATAGAGTGCATGATCGGGTTTTGGATTGATAGCCATACTATTAAGAGGGGAACTCTCACTGTGAATACGATTATAAAATGCCACCAGGTAAAATTAACTCTGTGCATATGCATTAGGATCTAGTGAACTTACAAATCCTTGAAAAATACTTTGAAAAATGCTAACACATGTGTACAGGTGTTTGGAACACTTTGGTGTTGGCACATGAGAGCAAGGTTTGAAGGGTTGCGCTTAATAGACAAGATATAGGGTCGTCAGACCTTACTAGAAAAGCGTCGGACCAGTTGGTTTTTGGGTTCGACGCCTAACCCTAGGCACAGGAAAGCATTGGACACTGGTCAGAAGGGGCATTGGACCATATGGAAATACTATTCACTCTGGTCCAACGGCCCCTTGAAAGGTCCTTTATGGCTAGAGGGGGGTGAATAGCCTAATTAAAAATCTACAAAACACATAGACCAACTAATTAGATAGTTAGATAGCGAAGCTTTTTGCACTAGCTCTACTAAGTGTTGCAAGCCGCCTATCCAAGCAATTCTAGTAAATTAAGATTTCTATGGCACACAAAGCTGTGTCTAGGTTGCTACTCTCTAAACAAGTGAGCAAGTAAAAAACTAATTACTTATATCAAGAGAGAGCTACTACTAAACACTATAACTATCTCTATACAAGGTATATGAATATAATGCAAGTGATAGAAATAGTTACCAATACTGGCAAGAGACAATTGATCACAATGTGAATACCAAATCAACCAAAAGAGACAATGTTGACACAATGATTTTCTCCCGAGGTTCACGTGCTTGCCGGCACGCTACGTCCCCATTGTGTCGACCACACACTTGGTGGTTCGGCGGCTAATAGGTATCACACACCTAGCCCAACACTTGGGCGCCGCAAGAACCATGCCATAAGTGAAGGTAACTCAATGACACGAGCAACATATTAGAGCTACCTTATGACTCCGTCATCAGGGAAGGTGCAATACCCCTCACAAATCACTGGGAGATGCCCACGAACAATCACCAACTCATGCCAATCCTCCTCCGCTACTCCAAGCCATCTAGCTGGCGGCAACCACCAAGAGTAACAAGAAAACCGCAGCAAAACGATCCCCAAGTGCCACTAGATGCAACCACACAAGCACAAGCACTTGGAATCACTCAATCTCACTTTGATTAGCACTATCAAGCAAGGAGATGAGTGGGAGGGAGTATTGCTAGCTCAATGGAATGTTTAGTATCTCAAAAGGTTAAGAGAGTGCCCATAGAGCTAGCCAAAACATATTTATAGACCCCCTCCAAAAGACATACCTGTTGGGCAACTCATTGGGCACTCTGTGTACGCACCGGATGCGCTGCACGGGGCAACGGACGCATCCGGTCCCTCAGCGTCTGGTGCAGTAGAGTGTGCCACGTGTAAGAGCCATTTGAAGTTAGCCGTTGGCGAGCAACGGCTACTGGCCCACGCTGGCTGTGAGGACGCGCTATGCCACCACGTCCGGTGCAACTTAGAGAGGTTCCAAAACCTATTTTTCTGGACCGAACGCGCCCAGTGTCTGGTGCTACTGCGTTGTCTCTCCAGCAGTGGCAGCATCGCGTCCGGTCGCGCCCGAGGGGCAGCGTCCGGTGCGTGCTGCACAGAGCCACCTTCGCCTAGGGTTTGTCACCGGACGCGTCCAGTCCCATGGGGGTGCGTCCGGTGCAACTTACGCAGTTAGACCAAGGCTTGGGCAACGCACCGAACGTGTCCGGTCCTAGGGGGCCAGCATCCGGTGCTCCTCTAAGAGCACCTTTGCACCATTTCTTCAACCCTTTTGCAAATGTGCCAACTCCATAAGTGTTCCACCATATGTGTGAGTGAGTTAGCATTTTCACAATCATTTTCAAAGGGTGTTAGGTTAGCACACTAGGTCCCAATGCACATGCATGTATGAATTCACCTAGTGGCACTTGATAACCGTATTGATCGAGATTCTCCCCTCTTAATAGTACGGCTATCTATCCTAAAAGTGATTACACTCTCTATAGTGTCTTGATCACTAAACCAAAAATGGCTCCTATGGTTATACCTTTGCCTTGAGCCCATTTTTGTTTTTTTCTTTCTTCTTTTCCAAATGTGAAGCACTTGATCACCATCTTGTGGTCATCGCCATCTTCATGATCACCATCTAGCTTCATCACTTAGATTGGACCACCCTAACTTGTCTACACACTTAAGCATAGGATTAGTCCAATAGGTTTCATCAATTAACCAAAACCAAACTAGGGCTTTCAATCTCCCCCTTTTTGGTAATTGATGACAACCTTTTCACAAAGATATTGAATTAAAATCTTTCAGATTCATGTTGCATGTCCAAGCATTTTATCATGTGTAAAGGATATGGACAAGTTGCATAAATCCGAGTTGGTAGCATTAGCTCCCCCTACATATGTGCTAAGAGTTTGGATTGAAAGCTTGCACATATGCATGGATATAAATTGTGGGAGAGTGAATGACTACCAAATGATGCTAAGGTGTAAAGAATGGACCTATGAAGCATGATACCAATCGGAGTTGCCAAAATACACCATCCTTAGCACCATGGTTAGCTAGATACCACTTGAAAAAACAAAAACGAACTAGAAACCTCATGAGATCAATATTAGAAGCAAGGCTCTAGTACCACTTGATAAATAAGCAAGATATCTAGCTACTTAAACATGCTAGTATTCACATCATCAATCAAGTTCTATTACTAGCATACATCATTCAAGCATGAGTCTTGAGATTTATAACTTGTGCAATGCAAGAAATCATATGTAGTGCATATACAAATGCATCAAACAAGTTTATGAGCTTGCTCCCCCTACTTGTGTGCTCAAATTTTAATTGATCCCCTTCTTTTGTCATATCTCTCCCTTTTATCATGTTTCTCCCCCTTTGTGACTAATCTCTCCCCCTTTGTAATGAAGTACCATAAAAGATATGGCTCAAAATTTAGGTGGAGTTAGTCAATTAATGAGATGGCGGACTAGAGGGTGAAAACTACTTGTGAAGATACCACTAGTGATATTTCTTGAAAGATTCTTGGGAGAGGATCATTAATTCATTTGGTTTAAGCTAGTCAACATATATAAGATATTCAATTCGGTTTAAACCAATGACAAGCTTCTTCACACATTTTGCAATGGTTATCTTGCCAATGTTGAATTAAACACTTGATATATATATTAGCTAGATCAAACACTAGGTTCATAAGCCCATAAACAAGTTATATGCTACCACTAGATCATATCAAGCATAGAAACAATAGTGGCACCATATAAGCATTAAAACCATTTGATTTTCATGAATGAGCCTAATAAGTCACTTGGTATGCCTAAATGTACTAATCAAGTCCTTAGCAACATATGTATGCATGCCAAATAACTTTTACCTTTGCTTTGCTCGAAGGAGAGGCATGTCATATAGATATTCAAGGAATGGCTAGAGAGGGGTGAACTCAACTCATATTGGAGAAGTCAAGGGTGTTCAATTCATTCCTTATCTTGCAAAACCTCTTCTCATCAAGTGGCTTGGTGAATATGTCGGCAAGTTGATCATCGGTGCCAACACTTTCAATTGAAATATCTCCCTTCATTTGATGATCTCTTATGAAATGATGCCTTATATCAATGTGCTTAGTTCTTGAATGTTGAACTGGGTTGTTGGTGAGCTTGATTGCACTTTCATTGTCACATAGCAATGGTACTTGTTTGAAATTGATTCCAAAGTCATCCAAAGTTGCTTTCATCCAAAGTAATTGAGCACAACAACTACCGGTGGATATGTATTCGGCTTCGGCGATAGATAGTGCTACACTATTTTGCTTCTTTGATGACCAAGACACAAGTGATCTTCCAAGCAATTGACATGTGCCCGATGTGCTTTTTCTATCCACTTTGCAACCGGCATAATCGGAGTCCGAATATCCAATAAGCTCAAAGTTGGACCCCTTAGGATACCACAACCCAACATCTTGTGTATGCTTCAAATACCTCAATATTCTCTTTGTTGCCTTTAAATGACTTTCTCTAGGTGAGGCTTGAAATCTTGCACACATGCATACACTAAATATGACATCTGGCCTTGAAGCGGTCACATAGAGTAAACCTCCAATCATAGACCGATACACCTTTTGATCCACCATATTGCCACTAGCATCACTATCCAAATGTCCATTTGTTCCCATTGGTGTACTTACTAGTTTTGCATCTTGTAATCCAAACTTATTGATCATGTCCTTGATATACTTGCCTTGACTAACAAATGTACCATTCTTCATTTGTTTGATTTGAAGACCAAGGAAGTAACTAAGTTCTCCAATCATGGACATCTCAAATTCACTTGTCATCATTTTTCCAAACTCTTCACAAAACTCTTGGTTGGTTGATCCAAATATGGTATCATCAACATAGATTTTCAACACAAACAAGTCCTTACCTATCCTTTTGGTGAAGAGAGTGGTGTCAACCTTTCCGATCTTGAACCCTTTAGAGAGGATAAAGTCCCTCAACCTCTCATACCATGCTCTAGGTGCTTGCTTCAATCCATATAATGCCTTCTTGAGCTTGTAAACATGGTTGGGCTTCTTGTCATCTTCAAAACTGGGAGGTTGCTCAACATACACCAATTCATTGATATATCCATTTAAGAATGCACTCTTGACATCCATTTGATAGAGTTTGATGTTGTGGGCACAAGCATAAGCTAATAAGATTCTAATTGCTTTCAATCTTGCAACCAGTGCATAAGTTTCTCCAAAGTCAAGACCCTCTACTTGAGTGTATCATTGTGCTACCAATCTTGCTTTGTTTCTCACAACTATACCATCTTGATCTTGCTTGTTGCAAAAGACCCATCTAGTACCAATCACATTGTAGTTCTTTGGCCTTTCAACTAGTTCCCAAACTTGGTTGCGGGTGAAGTTGTTTAGCTCTTCATGCATACCATTTACCCAATCAACATCCATCAAGGCATCTTCTATCTTGGTTGGTTCAATGGATGACACAAATGAACAGTGTTCACAAAATGATGCTAATCTTGATCTTGTTTGCACACCACTTGTAATGTCACCAACTATTTGATCTATAGGATGATATCTTGCAATATTGGTTGGTTGGAGCACTTGAACTTGATTGCTTATACTAGCTTGATCAATGGATTGAGATGATGAACTAGCAACTTGTTGATCTTGCATTTGAGAACCACTGGCTTGCACAATAGGAGAGGTGAGCACTTGATCTTTGTCATCTTCAATCTCAATCACCTCTCTTGGCCTAATGTCACCAATATCCATGTGCTTCATTGCATTTGCCAATGGTAGACCTCTCACATCATCATGATTCTCATCTTCATCTTGAGATCCCTTGGTTTCATCAAATTCCACATCATGGACTTCCTCAAGTGTACCACTAGCCAAATTCCAAACTCTATATGCTTTGCTTGTGGTGGAGTAACCAAGTAAGAACCCTTCATCACATTTCTTTTCAAACTTGCTCAACCTAGTGCCTTTCTTCAAGATATAGCATTTGCATCCAAAGACTCTAAAGTATGCAATATTAGGCTTTCTTCCATTCAATAGCTCATATGGTGTTTTCTCCATCATTGGGTGACAATAGAGTCGGTTGCTATAATAGCAAGCCGTGTTGATAGCTTTGGCCCAAAATGAATGACTCACATTATATTCACTAAGCATAGACCTTGCTATATCAATGAGTGTTCTATTCTTTCTCTCAACAAGGCCATTTGATTGAGGTGTGTATTTGGCCGAGAATTGATGTTTGATTCCAAATTCATCACATAGCTCATCAACTCTAGTGTTTTTAAACTCACTACCATTGTCACTTCTTACTCTCTTGATGGTGGTTTCAAATTCATTGTGACATCTCTTGACAAAAGATTTGAATGTAGCAAATGTGTCACTTTTGTCACTAAGAAAGAATACCCATGTATATCTTGTAAAATCATCCACTATCACAAAGCCATATTTATTTCCACCAATGCTAGTGTATGTGGTTGGTCCAAATAAATCCATATGCAATAACTCAAAAGGTTTGCTAGTGCTCATCATGCTTTTCTTAGGATGGGTGTTACCAACTTGTTTGCCGGCTTGACAAGAGCTACAAAGCTTATCCTTTTCAAATACCACATCTTTCAAGCCTTTTACTAGATCATGCTTAATCAATCTATTCAATTGTTTCATTCCAACATGACCAAGCCTTCTATGCCATAACCATCCCATACTAGATTTGGTGAATAAGCATGTAGTCAATTGTGTTTCACTAGCATTGAAATCAACTAGATAGAGGTTCTCATATCTAAAACCTTTAAAGATCAAGTTAGAACCATCTACACTAATGATTTCAACATCATATATTCCAAATATGCACTTAAATCCAAGATCACACAATTGAGCTACGGATAGTAAGTTGAAGTTCAAGCTCTCTACTAGCAAGACATTTGATATGCTCAAGTCATTTGATATTGGAATCTTACCAAGTCCTTTGACCTTGCCTTTACCATTGTCACCAAATGTGATACTATCATAACCATCATTGCCACTTGTCTTGATAGAATTGAACATTCTTGCATCTCCCGTCATATGTTGAGTGGACCCACTATCAAGCACCCAATGCCTTCCTCCGGCTTTATAATTGACCTACAAAAGCAAATCAATTTCTTTTAGGTACCCAAACTTGCTTGGGTCCTTGAAGGTTAGTCACTAAGCTCTTGGGCACCCAAATTGCCTTCTTCTTTGGGCCAACAATGGGAGCACCAATAAACTTAGCCATCACACCATTGGTACCCTTTGTAAGAAAATAACAAGAATCAAATTTTATTGAGGATACATTAGAATGTGATTTCTTGTTCTTGCATTGATGCTCTATATGCCCTACTTGCTTGCAACTATGACAAAACCGATCATTGCTCCTCACAAAGCTAGCTTTGGGAGTTACAAAGGCCGCCTTGCCCTTCTTACAGGTATAGCCCAATCCCTCTTTGTTAAGAGAGAAGCGTTGGCTACCCAAGCACTTTAGCAAGCGGGCATCACCGCCATAGGCATTGCCTAAAGCACGTGTGAGCTCATTGACCTCCTTCTTTAGGTTCACATTTTCCACCATTAGTGAGGTGTCACAAGTGAGACCATCACTAGTAGGTGAAGTAGTAGTGGAAGTGCTACATGAAGTGTTAGTGGGAGCAACAATGATAGGAGTATGGAGAGATTCATCAATAATATCACATGTTACTCCTATGTCACATGTTACAACAATCTTATCCTTGTTTTGTTCAAGGAGAAAGGAGTGAGCCTTTTCAAGATTTTTGTGAGCTTTGCCAAGCTTCTCATGGACTTCCATTAGTCCCTCATGAGTAGCATTGAGCTCATCAAAGGATTGCTCAAGAGCTTTAAGCTTCTTGTGCAATTCTTTGCACTCCTTTCTCTTCATCTCAAAACAAGTATGAGCTTGTTCTAACATGTCCATGAGGTCCTCCTTTGAGTGCTCCTCATCATCACTCTCACTATCACTACTATCACTCTCATCACATTGTACCTTAGTGGCCTTAGCCATGAAGCATGTGGATGGAGTATCGAAGAGAGAGGGCTTGTTGTTGATGGTGATGCTTGCATGCCCCTTCTTCTTGGATGTCTTCTTTTCATCATCACTTGAATTATCATCATCCGAAGAAGCATCACTATCCCAAGTCACAACATATGAGCCACCCTTCTTCTTCTTCTTTGTGAAGGACACCTTCTTCTCTTTCTTCTCTTTCTTTTCCTTCTTCTTCTCTTCCTCATTATCATCACTATTGTAGGGACAATCCGCTACAATGTGATCCTTGCTCTTGCACTTGTAGCATCTTCTCACATAATCTTTGCTCTTGTTTTGATCTCTTCTCTTTCTTGCACCATAGCCCTTCTTCTTCATGAACTTGCCAAACTTTCTCACAAAGAGGGCTAGGAACTCATCATCAATGTCACTTGCTTCCTCATCATCACTTGATACTTCTTTCTTGGACTTGCCCTTGCTCTTGGATGAGGAACCGGCCTTGAAAGCCACACTCTTCTTCTTCTTGTCCTCTTCTTGGTCAACCCCCTCCCTTTCCACATGGTATGTCTCTTGTGTCATGACATCACCTAGTACTTGGTTAGGGGTAATGTCCTTCAATCCTCCTCTTATGATGATCAATCTCAATATGTCAAACCTTGGAGGTAGACACATCAAGAACTAATGAGAGACATCATCATCATTCACCTTCTCACCCAAGCTCTTCAAGTCATTAACAATAACTTGAAGCCTATGAAACATCTCTGGGATGCTCTCATCATCCTTCATCTTGAAGCTTGTCAACTTGTCCTTGAGAATGTATAGCTTGGCACTCTTGACCGCCGTGTGCCTTCATATGTTTCTTCTAGTCTTGCCCATACTTCACTTGCTCTATCAAGATCTTTGATTTGCTCAAACACCTTTGGATCAATTGCATTGTATATGGTGTTTAGAGCCATTGTGTTGCATTGCTTGTTCTCTTGCTCTCTTGGGGTTAGACTTGTGGGATCAAGAATCACAAAGTCATTTTCCGTTACTTCGCACACTTTCTCATGAATTGACCCCAAATGCATTTTCATCTTTCTCTTCCAATAGTCATATGATGTGCCATCGAATTGTGGTGGCTTGACCCCAACATTGTTGAACATTATTTGAGCCATCTTTTAGACACCAAGGTTGTTAAGCCTTAATCAATTAGTGACCACGACTCTGATACCACTTGAAAGGTCCTTTATGGCTAGAGGGGGGGTGAATAGCCTAATTAAAAATCTACAAAACACTTAGAGCAACTAATTAGATAGTTAGATAGCGAAGCTTTTTGCGCTAGCTCTACTAAGTGTTGCAAGCTGCCTATCCAAGCAATTCTAGTAAATTAAGATTTCTATGGCACACAAAGCTATGTCTAGGTTGCTACTCTCTAAACAAGTGAGCAAGTAAAAAACTAATTACTTATATCAAGAGAGAGCTACTACTAAACACTATAACTATCTCTATACAAGGTATATGAATATAATACAAGTGATAGAAATAGTTACCAATACCGGCAAGAGACAATTGATCACAATGTGAATACCAAATGAACCAAAGGAGACAATGTTGACACAATGATTTTCTCCTGAGGTTCACGTGCTTGCCAGCACGCTACGTCCTCGTTTTGTCGACCACACACTTGGTGGTTCGGCGGCTAATAGGTATCACACACCTAGCCCAACACTTGGGTGCCGCAAGAACCAAGCCACAAGTGAAGGTAATTCAATGACATGAGCAATATATTAGAGCTACCTTATGACTCCATCGTTGGGGAAGGTGCAATACCCCTCACAAATCACCGGGAGATGGCCACAAACAATCACCAACTCGTGCCAATCCTCCTCCACTACTCCAAGCCGTCTAGGTGGCGGCAACCACCAAGAGTAACAAGAAACTCGCAGCAAAACGATCCCCAAGTGCCACTAGATGCAACCACACAAGCACAAGCACTTGGAATCACTCAATCTCACTTTGATTAGCACTATCAAGCAAGGAGATGAGTGGGAGGGAGTATTGCTAGCTCAATGGAATGTTTAGTATCTCAAAAGGTCAAGAGAGTGCCCATAGAGCCGGCCAAAACATATTTATAGACCCCCTCCAAAAGACATACCCGTTGGGCAACTCATTGGGCACTCTGCATATGCACCGGACGCGCTGCACGGGGCACCGGACATGTCTGGTCCCTCAGCGTCTGGTGCAGCAGAGTGTGCCACGTGTAAGAGCCATTTGAAGTTAGCCATTGGCGTGCAACGGCTACTGGCCCACGCTGGCTGTGATTGCACCGAACACGTCCGGTGCGTTGACCGGACGCGCTACGCCACCACGTCCGGTGCAACTTAGAGAGGTTCGAAAACCTATTTTTCTAGACTGGATGCGTTTGGTCCGCTTGACTGGATGCGCCCAGCGTCCGGTGCTACTGCGTTGTCTCTCCAGCAGTGGTAGCGTCGCGTCCGGTCGCGCCCGAGGGGCAGTGTCTGGTGCGCGCTGCACAGAGCCACCTTCGCCTAGGGTTTGCCACCGGACGCGTCCAGTCCCACGGGGGCGCGTCTGGTGCAACTTACGCAGTTAGACCGAGGCTTGGGCAACGCACTGGACGCGTTCGGTTCCATGGGGCCAGTGTTCGGTGCTCCTCTGAGAGCACCTTTGCACCATTTCTTCAACCCTTTTGCAAATGTGCCAACTCCATAAGTGTTCCACCATATGTGTGAGTGAGTTAGCATTTTCACAATCATTTTCAAAGGGTGTTAGGTTAGCACACTAGGTCCCAATGCACATGCATGTATGAATTCACCTAGTGGCACTTGATAACCGTATTGACCGAGATTCTCCCCTCTTAATAGTACGGCTATCTATCCTAAAAGTGATCACACTCTCTATAGTGTCTTGATCACTAAACCAAAAATGGCTCCTATGGTTATACCTTTGCCTTGAGCCCATTTTTGTTTTTCTCTTTCTTCTTTTCCAAATGTGAAGCACTTGATCACCATCTTGTGGTCATCGCCATCTTCATGATCACCATCTAGCTTCATCACTTGGATTGGACCACCCTAACTTGTCTACACACTTAAGCATAGGATTAGTCCAATAGTTTTCATCAATTAACCAAAACCAAACTAGGGCTTTCACCCCTCAGCCGAGCAAGAGAATGAGAGAGCGACATGTGGCAGCATCAGACCCGAGAGTTGGTCTGATGGTCCAGAGAGCTCTCTAGATGCTCTCTGCACGGCGTCGGACTGCACCGTGAAACTAGTAAGATGGTCGTCGGACCAAAAGGACTCGAACATGGGAAAAGAGCCGTTGAGTGCCAATGGGCAAATTCAAATGGCTAGTGACACATGGCACAATCCACAGGCGTTGGACCCTGACAAACTAGTCCAACGGTCCCGTAATCGGTCCGATCCAACGGTTGCACATAACTATTTTTGTGTAACGGCTAGTAGAGGCTTGGGGCTCTAAAAATAGGACTTGGTTCGGTCTTTGGAGGGTATCTAAGCTTCAAAACATTGATACACACCTTGTGAGCATATCCAAGCCCTTCCCACTCATCTAGTTCATTTGTTGATCATCCAAAGTGTGTTGGGAGTGATCCTAGTTGCATTTTCTTAGAGTTTGAGCATCTAGTGGCACTAGTGATCATGTTGCTATGGGATTTCTTGTTACTCTTGGTGGTTGCCACCACCTAGATGGCTTGGAGCAGTGGTGATCGTTGAGCGGAGGGTGGTGATTGTCTCTGGCTCCGATCGATGTGATTGTGAGGGGTTCGTGTGCCTATCCCTGCGGGAGATCACGAAAGGCAATTCTAGTGGATTGCTCGTGGCTTGTGGATCCTCTCTTGTGTTGGTTCTTACGGCGCCCAAGTGTTGGGGTAGGCATGTGATGCCTATTAGCACGTGAGCCACCAAAGGAGTGTATCACCACAACGTGGACTAAGTTGCCGGCAAGCAACCGAACCACGGGATAAATCTTGTGTCATCATTGGTATTCATTTGATTAATTTATCTCTTGTCCGGTTCGGTATATCACTCTATCTCTTGCATTTCAATTCCTTGTATACTTGTATAAAGCTTGCTAGTTTGCCTTATTTAGCTAGTTAAGTAGCTTAGTTGCAATTTGTTTTATCTTGTGTAGTTGTAATTGCTAGTTGCTTGTTTGTGTGATAAACAATCTAGAGATCATAGCAACTAGCATTCAGTAGGTGGCTAGCATATTCTTTTATAGTGCCAAAGAAAAATTTCTTTATTGCCATCTTATTCTCTAATCAGGTTTGCTCTAGTGTTGTTGTAGAATTTTTATTAGGCTATTCACCCCCCTCTAGCCATTTTGGACCTTTCACCATGCCGATCGAAGTTATGTGTTAGCGAGCGACGTTAACATGTCTCATACCTCTGAGTTTTGTATGTTAAATATTAATTTATTTAATGCTTATGTAACGGAGTTTATAATTAAAAGCAATTTAGGTGTATACATCGATCTGTAATAAATTAATGTTAATATGATTAATGTCAATGTTAATGCTTTTCTAATTATAACATGCTAGGTTTAACCTCAAAACATAAATGCTTCGTTAGCTTATATCACATATGCTTTCTTTATTAAAAGTAAAAGTGGTAATAACTTATATGTCAATGTTTCTAAATAAAGTGTGACTAAGGTTATACCTCGGCTTTTTATATTCAAGTTTAATTTGACTTAATTCAACTTTAGGATGTTTCTCTAAAATGTCCATCACCTTGTTTATTAAATAAAATAAATCAAGCATATAGTTTGTTCTCCGTGTTAATGTGAATCCCGATAGTGTGTCCTTTCCACCGATAGTCCCATTTTTGGCGTTTCTTGCGTTCTCGTAATCATAGCAATGCTCTCTCTTCTAGAACGTTGTTTTTCAAGTCTTTGCTTTAATTGGTGTATTGTTCTTAGTCTACCTTGCTTTCCTTGTTTGTATGTTCCTTGTGCTTGGTGTTTCCTATGAGTAGAACGAGAACCGTTTGTGGGCGCTAAAGGTCAGAAGGTGATAAATGGGAGCTGAGTGCCAGAAGCTGCAGAAGATGAAAGATGAAGTTCGAAGATTCTTTGAGCAAGTTGCTTTGGGGGAAAAGTAAGTTAAGGCAAGTATAACATGAGTATTCCTTGTTACCTAATAATCATTTAATCACTTTTTTCATGTGCATGTGTCTAATATGATGAACCTTTAAGGACTTTACCTAGAATCTTGGTTATCCTGTATCCTTGTTTAGCTATGGGTTTATGCACATGGATAGTTATGCTTAGCTTTGCAATAACAAACATAAATATGATTAATCTTGATTAATGGATTATGCAACTATGGATAAAAGATGCTTTTTAGCAACATGGACAGAAGAGGGCTGGAGCATTGGGTTTATGGTGCTCTAGTTTCTCTCCATAAGGACTTCATCTTAAAGTGGCAACCAAGGACATATAGTACAACCAAGAGGACTATATGGCTCTGGTCTTAGCCAAGTACCTTGTTCTTTCTAGTTTGTGGCAGCTTACCGAAAGGGCAAGAGGGGAGTGCCGTGATGGTTATGGGTCTTGTCCTGCCATAGTGTGTATAGTGTTGGTCAAATTTGCCACTTTGGAGGGTGGGGTGCATGACGGGCGGTCGACTAAATCCTTAGCTATTGCCCCTTATTTGACGGACATGCGAACAACTTCGTAGTGATCCCTACCATCTTATCTTGAAAGTGAGCTAAGAGGTTGGCCGCCTTGGGCAAAAGGGCAAGCACGACTCATGGGTAAAGTTGTACAATGTCTGCAGAGTGCAAAACTATTATAACAGTCGTGCTCATGGTTTCTAGTGGCCTGGATCCTTTTTGAGATAGTTTGTTGTGGATGGTTTGGTTATCTTTAATATTGTTGCAATCTCTAACTATTCACACTTGGGAGCTTAAGCATAACATAGCTACATAGGTATAATGAATAAAATATGATCTACTAAAAATGCCTACCAAAGTACAGCCGTGTCTAACCTTTGAGCCTTCATCCACTAATGTTGTATTTGGTGAGTACGAAATGTGCTCACTCTTGCTATTTCCCTACACCCCCAGTTTGTAGTAAAAGTGCTTGGCATACGGAGCCCCCAGTTAGTTGTCCATGTGAGGAATGGAGCCTCAAGAGAAGTTTAGAAATTGTTCCACCATACTCTGATGGATGTAAGTATTAATATAGTCATGTATACATTATTAGTATCGTTGTTTTCTGATATTATTTCTTTCTGTTGCTATATGTGTGGACTTCCTGGGCACACATATGGGGAGCCTGGTTTTGTCTTAAAAAACCGGGCATGAAAGTTTGGTATTGGAGCAATATTTACTGTAGGACGTATGCCTAGTTAGCAGTGGTCACCTTCTAAACATTGTTTTGCTAGAAAACTATTTTTCTACATCCTTGACCTTTGATCTGGTTATTTCTCAGTCCTTATCCCATTGTCTCCTCTCCTTGAAAGCTGCCTTTGAGCTATTATTTTCTTACCTCCTTGACTATCAAATTACTTTATCTTACCTCCTCTACTTTTAGAATATTTTCTAATCTCGCCTTACTTCAAAGAAGCGACAACCCTGTCAGAAAGTTTTCCCTTAAGTAGGTTTACCAAGTAACTATGAGGAACGAGTAGTGACAAGTTTGTGTTTAGTGCTTGTATTGCTTGTCCTTATTTTCTTGAATGATTTGCTTCTTTGTTGTGAGTGTTAGTGTGTTTGTCGACTTCTATCCGCAAAGACATCAGTAGCTTAGAAGGTTTGTGTGGCAGAACCTCCTAAGGAATCGAGCCCACATGCACCTATTGTCGTCTTAATAGACCTCGGATAGCGTACACGAGTTCCCAACAACTCAATAGGTCTGTCGGGTGTCCTCAGGAAACCCGAATCATCCACGATTCTCTTTTCAAATAGGATCCCAATCACAGTCATTGCAGATTACAACAGTTTATTCAAATATATACCAGAGTAAAAGATAGCGGAAGTCTTAAGATAACATAATTACAAACCAGTTGTTTTCAAACTTACAATACCATAAGTGTTATACAACCATAGTAGCAGGATAATATTACATTAACTTTATTTATCATACAAACTAGTGCCTTGTCCAAAGGCCATTCATCACTCCTCATCGTCATTGACTTCAAACACAGACATGCAGCAGGGACCAAAACCAGCCTACGCATGCGACTCACCTACAACAAGGGTTAACAAACCCTGAGTACAAAAGTACTCAACAAGACTAATCCGACGTAACGGGTGTAAGACTTTAGGGATGCAGGGGTTTGGGACAAGGTAAGGATGTAGCAAGATTCAAAAGTTCTTTGCCAAAAGCTTACTATTCTTCATTCTATTTTCAAGTTTTACCATTAAGTACCTTTTGTTCTTTATCTCAAACTAAATGTACATTTCTTGTATTCCATTCACTCATTCCATTCTTTTCTCATATTTTAGTAATTCACCAGTACTACATTGCTTCTGTAATGAATCGAGTCTCCATATCCACGGAGCACCGGCAATTCGAATTGATTCAAGTCCCAGCTGGGGATTCCTTATCACATGACATATGTAGAACTTAATCTTGCATATATCAACCTCGCTACCGGATCCTCCTATACTAAGCCGTCTCCACGCCACCCGAGAGTACAGCACACCTCAAATCCAGCCACATTCCAGCCATGAGGGTACACGCTACTCCCGCCATCTCTCCACTCCCAGTGCGCGGGCATTCGTCTTAGTATCGGATTAGCCGAAGTAGGCTTACCGGAGTATGTGACCAGTACTACAAAGTGTCTCGTTCAGAAGATCCACAATGAGTGGCCTTTAAGCGACATAGCCGGCAACATTACCCAACATTCAAGATAAGTTATCCGACTAGTCTCTAGTTCATTCTACATTCTTTCTTTCTTTGGCCAGTATGCCATCTTTGATTATATCGAAACTTTTACTTTGAAAGCCTACCATAAAGCATACTAAGCAATCTACGCCTTTGTAAATGAAAACATCTTCAAGGATGGTAAACAAGTAACAAGGTAGGTAATGCATCAAGTAGGTAACATTTGAAGTAATCAACTTAATGCAGTAAGTAACATAGGTGATAAACTTTTCAAAGTAACAAGGTAATGGCTTAATGCATAAACCGGGGCTTGCCTTCGATGACGATTTCCGGTTCCGGATTAGTACCACAATTATCAAATCCCGCGACAACCGGGGATTCTTCCAGAACTTGCTCAACTAGAATCGTTTCGTTCTCAGGTTCTACACGAAACGATAACATATGCTTTAACATGATGATAATGTAAACATGATGCTTTCACGGTACATGAAATGTAAAAACACCCGCAAATGATTTTATTTCACGGTACAGTTGCAAGCCAACAAAACCAACTTGCAATCCTACCATTAAGAACCATACATGTGACTTGACCAAATGGATATTGGGACCCTACTAGTCACAAAACATGACCAAAATAAGATCCAACACTAATCAAACATTTAGGGCTTGCCTTTATTTATTTTTGAATTAATTTGGAATTAAGCCCCAAAATGAACTTGTTCCAAATGACCTGAAAATTTTATGTAAGCTTCCTTATGACAAATTAGTGTACCAAAACAAATTTCATAATTTTTGGAATTATACAGTGACCTACAAAAATCATGGAAATTGCATTTTTCAATTAATGGACTGAATATTTGAACATTCAAAATTTATCCAAATTTCAAATTTCAAATTTCAAATTTTTAAATCATACTAGAACATGTACAGAAGCTACACAAAAATTTTCAGAATTTTTGGAGCTAACATGAATTTCCTACAAATTCCCAAAGTTTTAGCACTATTCACAAATTCAGAAAATCAAAATCATCACTGTTCTTCTTCCTCACTCGCACTGACAGGCTGACCCCACTGTCAGTGACTCAAGCAACCATGGCAGCGCTACCCTCACTGACCGGCCACAAAACGCGCCGGTGGTGACTCTCCGGTGAGACGGACTGCACCTACATGATCTACACCATGTCGCGAATCTATCCCAATCCTCAGAACAGCAAAGGGCACACCGGATGGAACTCTACGCCGGCCATGGCGGCTCGGACCCGATGGCGGTCGATGTAGCTAGTGCTATGGTGCAGTAGAGTCAAAAGAAGAGTGAGCATCACGCTCAGGAGCTCACCATGATCACGATGATGTACTTGGTGCAGGCGGAGACGTACTGAATCGCCCTGGCCACGGTGAGGTGGGTCGCGGCGGAGCTTCGGCCGGCTCCGAAGAAGATGACGTCGCGCGGTGGTGCTGATCGGCTAGAAGCGAGGCGAGCAGGTCAGGAATGAGCGGCAAGGTGAGGCGGAGCTGCTAGCCAACGCAATTGGCTTGAGGTGGTCCGACGAGGATGAATTGGGCGATCGCGGCAATGTCACTGGCGGCGAACAGTCAACAGAAAACTCCGATTGACGACGACGTACTCCTATTTATAGCAAGATGGAGGGCGTACGGTGATGACAGCACATAGGTGAACTCGCCACGGAGGTTTGGGCGTGTCACTGCGCGTGAAAGCGATGAAACCTGATCGGCGGTGACCTCCGCGTGGCGCCGGCGGCAAGCAGAGAGGTGGAGGTGAATTTTTGAAATAATTACAGAACTACCACTGCATTCATTTCTCAAATTACTCAGAAATTTTCTAAAGAAGTTGAAAATCTCCAAAAATGAAAGTTGTTCAATTTTTCAAACTCTACAACTTTGCTTCTAGGAACATTTTCAAATTCTGCCTCCATTTTGAAATTTGAATTTGGGGTGCATTTGAGCATTTGAATCATTTCAAAATTACTCCAAATTTTGTATGTAAACTTGAAAAACTTTAAATACCAAAGTTGATCCTTATAAAATAATCTCCAACTTTGCTTTTTGCCTCAACCCCAAATTCCTCATGGATTTTGAATTAGTAAAAAGGGGCAAAAAGGACTTATGTAATTTGAGTATGAATTCAAATTTGATTTGTCTTCCTTTCACTTAGATTTTGATTTTTGACTAGTAACATGGCCCATTAGGATTATTTGAGTCAAAGGACACATGACCTCACATGATCACATGAAATTTAACCCTTGTGGTCATGATCTGTATTTAGGGTTTTTGAAACACATCACATGAAATAACAACATTATGAAATAAACCTTATTTAGTGAATGCATTCAAAACTTTATACTATATGAATGCTTTGCAATGCACATGATGACATGTCAAATTTTAGTATTAGGTCAAAACACCAGAGGTGTTACAACCCTTCCCCCTTAAAGAAATCTCGTCCCGAGATTTAAAACTTAAGGCTAAGTAATGGAAAAGGAAATGTGTCAAGCTAACACATCATAACTTTATTCAAAAGGCTAGTGAGGGGGTTTTCCATTCTGTTAACAGCAAGACAAGTTACAATATAGACAAGGTATTGCAACTAGATAGAAGTGAAAAAGTCAGGAAAATTCTCTTCTAAGTAATCCTCGGATTCCCAAGTAGCTTCATCTTCAGTGTGCTGATTCCATTGTACTTTGTAGAACTTGATCGTACGTCTCCGAGTGACTCGATCTTTCTGATCTAAGACTCTAATGGGGTACTCGGCATAAGTCAAATTAGGTTCTAGTTCTACACCACCAAAGTCGATCTCCTGGTCAGGTACTTGAAGACACTTCTTTAACTGAGATACATGAAAGATATCATGCACCGCTGACATGTGATCTGGTAGCTTGACGCGATAGGCGACTGGTCCACATCGTTGTTGGATCTGAAAAGGACCGACATAACAGGGTGCCAACTTTCCCCGAATCCCAAAACGATGAACTCCTTTCATCGGTGATACCTTGAGGTAGACAAAATCTCCCACTTTGAATTCTAGCGGTCGTCTCCTCTTATCAGCATAGCTTTTCTGTCAGGATTGAGCTACCTTCATATTGGCTTGTATGAGTTTAACTTTCTTTTCAGCTTCCTTGACCACATCCGGTCCAAAGAACCAACGTTCTCCAGCTTCTGACCAATTTAAAGGTGTTTGGCACCTACGGCCATACAGTGCTTCGAAGGGTGCCATTTTAATGCTCTCTTGATGGCTATTGTTATATGAGAATTCAGCTAAGGGAAGGCATTCATCCCATTTAGCACCAAAGGAAAGGACACATGCTCTTAACATATCTTCAAGAATTTGATTTACCCTTTCAGTCTGTCCGTCTGTTTGCGGATGATAAGCAGAACTACGGATAAGTTTAGTTCCCAAAGACTCATGTAGACTTTTCCAAAATTGGATATGAACAATGACCCTCTATCAGAGACAATGGTCTTGGGTGCCCCATGCAGACTGAAGATTCTATCAAGATAAATCTTTGCATACTGCTCCGCTCGATATTTATCTCTGACTGGTAGGAAATGAGCTATCTTGGTTAGACGATTAACAATAACCCATATTGAATTGTAGCCTGCAGATGTCCTAGGCAACCCTACTATGAAGTCCATACAGATATCTTCCCACTTCCAAGATGGAACTGGCAAGGAATGTAATGGACCTGCAATCTTCATATGAACCGCTTTGACTCTCTGACAAATATCACACTTGGCTACATATTGAGCTATTTCTATTTTCATTTTGGTCCACCAATATCTCTTTCTCAGATCATGATACATTTTATTGCTACCCAGATGAATGGAGTATCTTGTAGAATGAGCTTCATCAAGAATCTACTTTCGCAGCTCCGGATTTTTGGGTACTACCAACCTATCCTTGAACCATACAACATTTGATTCATCAATCTTGAAACATGTTGGTCTCCCAGATCTGACTTTATCCTTAATATGGGCTATGCCCTTACTTTTCTGTTGAGCAGCAATGATCTGATCTTTGATAGTGGACTCAACTACAATGTTGGACAGGGAACCTTGTTCTATGATTTGTAAATTCAGATGCTCCATCTCTTGACACAATGTTCGCTGCATAGGTTCTACAATTAGGCAATGACAATGACTCTTGTGACTCAGGGCATCGGCAACCACATTAGCCTTGCCCGGATGATAATGCACTTCTAAGTCATAATCTTTGATAAGTTCTAACCATCTCCTTTGCCTCATATTCAGCTCTGACTGAGTGAAGATGTATTTCAGACTCTTGTGGTCCGTATAGATATGACATATATTGCCCAATAAATAATGTCGCCAAATCTTGAGTGAATGGACAACAGCAGCTAATTCAAGATCATGGGTGGGATAATGTTCTTCATGCTTCTTGAGTTGTCTGGAAGCATATGCTATGACTCTGCCTTCTTGCATAAGAACACAGCCAATACCAATTCTAGATGCATCGCAATAGATGTCAAATGGCCTCTCAATATCAGGTTGTGCTAATACTGGTGCAGTTGTCAGTAACTTCTTCAATGTTTGAAAGGCCTCTTCACATTCGGTTGACCATACAAACTTAGTTTGATTTTTCAACAGTCTAGTAATTGGCTTCGTAATTCTGGAGAAGTCAGGGATAAACCGACGGTAATACCCTGCCAACCCCAGGAAACTATGAACTTGATGAACAGTTGTAGGTGCTTTCCAGTTAAGGACTTCTTCTACCTTGCTCGGATCAACAGCTATACCTTCAGCCGATAGCACATGACCCAGAAATTGTACTTCTTCTAACCAAAATGCACATTTGCTAAATTTGGCATATAGTTGGTGATCTCTTAATCTTTGTAGAACAATACAGAGATGTTCCGCATGTTCCTCTTTGCTCTTAGAGTAGATAAGAATGTCATCAATAAACACCACGACAAACTTATCCAACTCAGGCATGAAAACTGAGTTCATTAGGTACATGAAATGAGCCGGGGCATTGGTCAGCCCAAAAGACATGACTAGATACTCATATAGTCCATATCGGGTAGTAAACGCTGTCTTCGGCACATCTTCACGTCTGATCTTAATCTGGTGGTAGCCTGATCTTAAGTCTATCTTTGAGAATACCTTAGCTCCCGCAAGTTGATCAAAAAGTAAATCAATTCGGGGTAAGGGGTATTTGTTCTTGATGGTGACTTCATTTAATGGCCTATAGTCAACACATAACCTTAAGGTTTGGTCCTTCTTCTTCACGAAAATAGCAGGACATCCCCAAGGTGATGAACTGGGTTGAATGAAACCCTTGTCTAACAACTCTTGTAGTTGCATTTTTAATTCTGCTAATTCTTTCGGTGGCATCCTATATGCTCTTCTGGACACTGGTGCTGTCCCTGGTTTCAGATCAATTATGAACTCTACATCTTGGTCTGGTGGCAGACCAGGCAGGTCATCGGGAAAGACATTCGTAAACTCACATACTACTGAAATTTCCTTGGCTCCTTCAACAATAGTTGCACAAACTGTCTCCACTGAACTCTTAGGAAAGGGAAGTTGGATGAGAAGTTGGGTTTTGCTGTCAGGTGCATTTACCCTTATTGTTCTACGCAGGACATCTATGATAGCCCCGTGTTGAGTTAGCCAGTTCATACCAAGGATCACATCTATATCTTGATCCTTTAATATCAGCATATTGGTAGGGAACTCATATCCTCCCAAATCAATAGGTACATGCTGAACTACCTCCCTTGTACAGATTCGTCCCCCAGGCGACTGTATATGATAGGGTTCTTTTGTTTCCCCAATAGCTATCCCATGCTTCACAACAAATGTACGATTGATGAATGTATGGGATGCACCAGAATCAAATAAGGTAATTGCAGGATGCTTAGCAATGGGAAACATACCCATCATAACTGGTTCTCCTTCTGGAATAGATTCCACTTGCGTATAGAATACCCTTCCAGTTTTCTTCTCAGCCAGACCCTTTTGATGGTTCTGAGCATTGCCCTTGTACTGATTTTGAGCTTGATTAACAGGGGCTTTGGTTGCATCAGGATTGTTCTTCCTAGGATACGGACATTCTCGGGAAAAATGCTCGGGTTTACCACAATTATAGCATGGAAAATTGTGATTCTGGGGAGTAGCATTGCGGTTTGCATTATTTGTATTATTCTGCTGCTGCGGTGCTTGATGAGTGTAAGGCGTATTAGCGGCAGAGCGAATGAAGATTTGCTGCCTGCTTTGGCCTTGTTGTGGGCAGAATGGCGTACGGCCATGATTCTAAGGATGGTATACTATCTTCTGACGCTTGCCACTTGATGATCCAGAAGCAAATATTTTCTTCTTCTTCGCCTCCTTATGTCGGTGGTAATTCTCTTCCGAAGCGATAGCAATGTTGATTGTCTCATGGTAAGTTGCATTACCACAGGCTGCCATCATTGTCTAAAGCTTAGTGTTCAAGCCTCTAAGAAAATGATTCTTTTTCTTCCTGTCAGTATTCACATACTCAATAGCATACTGCGACAGGTGGTTGAAACGCCCAACATAATGCATCACCGGGTGCTCCCCTTGCTTAAGAGCCAAGAACTCTTCCAACTTCATGGTCATCACACCGTCTGGAATATAATGTGCCCTGAAGGCATCCTTGAACTCCCTCCAGTTGATTTGGTGACCAGCGGGCTGTACTGCTACCAAATTTGCCCACCAGGCACCAGCAGCTCCTCGGAGTTGCTGTGCCGCAAACCTTGGTTTTTAAACCTCAGTACAGTGGATCAGCTTGAACTTTTGCTCTATTGTCCTAAGCCAATCATCAGCTTCTAAAGGTTCGTCTACCTTAGAGAATACAGGCGGACGTGTGTCAGTAAAATCCACATAGGTTGACTCGTCGTTTCCATTATTACGATGGCCACGATTAGGGTATGGTGCCTGCTAGTTCTGCGCCAACTCCCTTAACAGCCTAGCATTCTCTGCCGTTGCGTTGACGAGTGCAGCTATGGCATTTGCCATAGTCGAGGGCATTGGTGGAGGATTTGGGCACTCATCATCGTCGTGCGAGCCACTAGCACCAGTTCGGGTGATAGGACGAGGCATCTATTAGAGAAACACATTTACTTACATTATTCTTTATTGAAAGCTTTTAAAAGGTTGCATACTACAAAGGGTTCTTATTTATAATACATGTCTTGTATCCCACAAGACAACCCTGGTTTTCTAGGAAAGCAGTAAAGGAACTACTACTACTCCAAGCTTTCAGTCTTCGGCATTCGTGCCTGCATCGGACGAAACCTCATCTTCATCTGAGAAGTACACTAACTCCTCAGGGTCCTCCTCCTCTTCTTCATTCTTGACATCTCCTGGATCTACAATCATTTCTTCATCGGTAACCTCACCATCCCCATGAGGAGGATGAAGTTGAGCATATAGCATATGGACATTCTCATGAAGAATGGCATTGTCCATCTCTAGGTCTTCTACGTAGAACTCCAACTCATTGACGCGTTCATTGGCCGCATCTTCTCGTGTCCAGGCTTCATTCTGTAGCTCTATGGTCATGGTGATGCCCCTTTGCATTTCTGCCAGCTCTTCTTGGTCTTTGGCATGAGCTCGACAAAGAGTGTTGAGCTCCTTGTTAAGGTTCTCGACGTTGGTGGGGTTGCTCGAAGATCCTTCCTCTCCCAGGTTCCTGGAACTTCCTTCACCAAGCTCGTGATTTCTTGGTGCCAATTGGTGATGAGGGACTCCATGAGGTCCGGTGGACTTGCGTGCGGTTTTCTTGGTCTTTGCCATAGCCTATAGAATCTAGAGTAGGACTATAAGAATAGCTTGAGGATAACGGAGGTTAGCAAGAATGGGATTGACATTACTTACCCAACCACTATTAAGGGGAATTATAATGCAAGGTGCTCAAGCATGATGCATGAATCGATCTTATGAATCTACGTACAAAAGATTAATATAATCATAAGTACTAGATTTTCATAATACATAAGACAAACCTAATCATATTATCCGCCACAAACTTTTCAAATAAGTCAGGATTGAGTCTAGAGCAAAGGTAAGAAGAAAGAAATTAAACTTTCAAAATATCATGTTTACTTTCCTTGATCCAAATCATTTTGAAGGTTTTCCAAAGTAACCTACAATGATCTTAGATGGGAACTGCTCCGATACCAGCTGTGGCAGAACCTCCTAAGGAATCGGGCCCACATGCACCTATCGTCATCTTAACAGACCTCAGATAGCGTACACGAGTTCCCAACAACTCAACAGGTCTGTCGGGTGTCCTCGGGAAACCCGAATCATCCACGATTCTCTTTTCAAATAGGATCCCAATCACAGTCATTGCAGATTACAACAGTTTATTCAAATATATACCAGAGTAAAAGATAGCAGAAGTCTTAAGATAACATAATTACAAACCAGTTGTTTTCAAACTTACAATACCATAAGTGTTATACAACCATAGTAGCGGGATAATATTACATTAACTTTATTTATCATACAAACTAGTGCCTTGTCCAAAGGCCATTCATCACTCCTCATCGTCATTGACTTCAAACACAGACATGCAGTAGGGACCAAAACAAGCCTGCGCATGCGACTCACCTGCAACAAGGGTTAACAAACCCTGAGTACAAAAGTACTCAACAAGACTAATCCGATGTAACGGGTGTAAGACTTTAGGGATGCAGGGGTTTGGGACAAGGTAAGGATGTAGCAAGATTCAAAAGTTCTTTGCCAAAAGCTTACTATTCTTCATTCTATTTTCAAGTTTTACCATTAAGTACCTTTTGTTCTTTATCTCAAACTAAATGTACATTTCTTGTATTCCATTCATCCTCATTCCATTCTTTTCTCATATTTTAGTAATTCACCAGTACTACATTGCTTCTGTAATGAATCGAGTCTCCATATCCGCGGAGCACCGGCAATTCGAATTGATTCAAGTCCTAGCTGGGGATTCCTTATCACACGACATATGTAGAACTTAATCTTGCATATATCAACCTCGCAACCGGATCCTCCTATACTAAGCCATCTCCACGCCACCCGAGAGTACAGCACACCTCAAATCCAGCCACATTCCAGCCACGAGGGTACACGCTACTCCTGCCATCTCTCCACTCCCAGTGCACGGGCATTCGTCTTAGTATCGGATTAGCCGAAGTAGGCTTACCGGAGTATGTGACCAGTACTACAAAGTGTCTCGTTCAGAAGATCCACAATGAGTGGCCTTTAAGCGACATAGCCGGCAACATTACCCAACATTCAAGATAAGTTATCCGACTAGTCTCTAGTTCATTCTACATTCTTTCTTTCTTTGGCCAGTATGCCATCTTTGATTATATCAAAACTTTTACTTTGAAAGCCTACCATAAAGCATACTAAGCAATCTACGCCTTTGTAAATGAAAACATCTTCAAGGATGGTAAACAAGTAACAAGGTAGGTAATGCATCAAGTAGGTAACATTTGAAGTAATCAACTTAATGCAGTAAGTAACATAGGTGATAAACTTTTCAAAGTAACAAGGTAATGGCTTAATGCATAAACCGGGGCTTGCCTTCGATGACGATTTCCGGTTCCGGATTAGTACCACAATTATCAAATCCCGCGACAACCGGGGATTCTTCTAGAACTTGCTCAACTAGAATCATTTCGTTCTCGGGTTCTACACGAAATGATAACATATGCTTTAACATGATGATAATGTAAACATGATGCTTTCACGGTACATGAAATGTAAAAACACCCGCAAATGATTTTATTTCACGGTACAGTTGCAAGCCAACAAAACCAACTTGCAATCCTACCATTAAGAACCATACATGTGACTTGACCAAATGGATCTTGGGACCCTACTAGTCACAAAACATGACCAAAACAAGATCCAACACTAATCAAACATTTAGGGCTTGCCTTTATTTATTTTTGAATTAATTTGGAATTAAGCCCCAAAATGAACTTGTTCCAAATGACCTAAAAATTTTATTTAAGCTTCCTTATGACAAATTAGTGTACCAAAACAAATTTCATAATTTTTGGAATTATACAGTGACCTACAAAAATCATGGAAATTGCATTTTTCAATTAATGGACTGAATATTTGAACATTCAAAATTTATCCAAATTTCAAATTTCAAATTTTTAAATCATACTAGAACATGTACAGAAGCTACACAAAAATTTTTAGAATTTTTGGAGCTAACATGAATTTCCTACAAATTCCCAAAGTTTTAGCACCATTCACAAATTCAGAAAATCAAAATCATCACTGTTCTTCTTCCTCACTCGCACTGACAGGCTGACCCCACTGTCAGTGACTCAAGCAACCACGGCGGCGCTACCCTCACTGACCGGCCACAAAACGCGCCGGTGGTGACTCTCCGGTGAGACGGACTGCACCTACATGATCTACACCATGTCGCGAATCTATCCCAATCCTCAGAACAGCAAAGGGCACACCAGATGGAACTCTACGCCGGCCATGGCGGCTCGGACCCGACGGCGGTCGATGTAGCTAGTGCTACAGTGCAGTAGAGTCAAAAGAAGAGTGAGCATCACGCTCAGGAGCTCACAGTGATCACGATGATGTACTTGGTGCAGGCGGAGACGTACTGAATCGCCCTGGCCACGGTGAGGTGGGTCACGGCGGAGCTTCGGCCGGCTCCGAAGAAGATGACGTCGCGCGGTGGTGCTGATCGGCTAGAAGCGAGGCAAGCAGGTCAGGAATGAGCGGCAAGGTGAGGCGGAGCTGCTGGCCAACACAATTGGCTTGAGGTGGTCCGACGAGGATGAATTGGGCGATCGCGGCAATGTCACCGGCGGCGAACAGTCAACAGAAAACTCCGATTGACGACGACGTACTCCTATTTATAGCAAGATGGAGGGCGTACGGTGATGACAGCACACAGGCGAACTCGCCACGGAGGTTTGGGCATGTCACTGCGCGTGAAAGCGGTGAAACCCGATCGGCGGTGACCTCCGTGTGGCGCCGGCGGCAAGCAGAGAGGTGGAGGTGAATTTTGAAATAATTACAGAACTGCCACTGCATTCATTTCTCAAATTACTCAGAAATTTTCTAAAGAAGTTGAAAATCTCCAAAAATGAAAGTTGTTCAATTTTTCAAACTCTACAACTTTGCTTCTAGGAACATTTTCAAATTCTGCCTCCATTTTGAAATTTGAAATTGGGGTGCATTTGAGCATTTGAATCATTTCAAAATTACTCCAAATTTTGTATGTAAACTTGAAAAACTTTGAATACCAAAGTTGATCCTTATAAAATAATCTCCAACTTTGCTTTTTGCCTCAACCCCAAATTCCTCATGGATTTTGAATTAGTAAAAAGGGGCAAAAAGGACTTATGTAATTTGAATATGAATTCAAATTTGATTTGTCTTCCTTTCACTTAGATTTTGATTTTTGACCAGTAACATGGCCCATTAGGATTATTTGAGTCAAAGGACATATGACCTCACATGATCACATGAAATTTAACCCTTGTGGTCATGATCTGTATTTAGGGTTTTTGAAACACATCACATGAAATAACAACATTATGAAATAAACCTTATTTAGTGAATGCATTCAAAACTTTATACTATATGAATGCTTTGCAATGCACATGATGACATGTCAAATTTTAGTATTAGGTCAAAACACCAGAGGTGTTACAGTTTGTAGATGGGTTTCTTCCTGCCTCCTGTTTCCTGTCTTTTGGAGCAATCCGTCTTCTTCAGTCCATAGCTCTGTGTTGGGAAGACTAAAAGTTTTGAGAAACTTCTGGAGGAAAGTAGACTTCAAGATTTTTCTTTGGCCACAAGAATCACCCTCAAAGCTTCTATGGTTTGGAAGATACAAAAGCCACAAGTTGGAGTTTCTGCGCTGTCTGAAACCTGGAACAGTTTCTGTTGTGCACTATTTTCTACTACCTTAACTACAGAATATGGAAAGGTGTTCTACATGAAAGTCATAGAGGATTTCATCATATTTCCAACGATATAAAGTACGACTTTATCGGATTAGCATAACTCGAGTTATGGCTGCTTTTCTGCACTGCTGTTTTTCATCTCACGAGGAATTTCAGATTGCTTGTTCCTGCTGATGCACATGAGTATCTTTGGGATGTCAGAAGGGCATAATGGTAGTTGAATCATTCAGAAGAAGATGCAAGCTACGTTTTGGTGTTACCTAGTTGGTCTTTCTTAAGGGGGGTAGCCAAGCTAAGAATGTTGCAAGTTTGGTAAACTACAAGGACTTCGGATCTACGTCAAGATTGATCTTTGAGCTAGCTATGGTTGGGAGTTCGATCCTCACGTACCTAAGATATGATACATATACAATGGGCTGCAAGAATGCTCAAGACTAAGATTAACTTTTAAAAAAATTGGTTTGGTTTTGATTTCTATTTAAAGCCCCTTCCCTTGAAATAAAATCTTCAAAAGATGTTGGAAAATGAATCAACAACCCTTTGGTTCAAAAACTTTGAAAAACTTCTTCGAAAGTTGTTTTGAACTAAGTTCAAAAAGGATTCAATTTTGTTTGTTTTCTCATTTCAAGAGTTAGTATTCAAAACTAAATTTCAAAAGTATTTCACCAAAGAATAAGATTCGATCTGCAAACTTTGGTTCAAAAGTTTGCAATAATTTGCATTTAGAAACTGAACACTTTTGGATTTGAATTTCAATTAAGTTTGATTTCAAAAAAAATTGAAAAGAAAAGGTTTGAGTTGATTTCAAGTGTGTATGTCTAAAACAAGTCTTCCAAAAGGGTTTGAAAGGTTTAAAAATTATTTGATTTGATTTAATCTCCCAAAAGGCTTATTCCAAAAAGAATTTGAAAATGTGGTTTAAATCTTTTATTCGACTGCAAAAAAATGGAAATTGAAGACTTACTCTTTTCACTTCTAACGGAGTTTTGAAATTAATTTGGTTTGATTTCGAAAGTCCCAAAAGAGTTCATTCAAAATGATTTGAAAATAAAGTTCAAATGTTTCATTTGATTTCTAAAATCTTGAAAATCCCTTGTTTGAAACAGATTTCAAAAGAACCTATGTTGATATGTCTGCTCTTTTTCTGAGACTTGATTGTAAAGTCAAGTTTTCAAAAGAGTTTGAAAAACAAAGCTTAGTATGTTTCCCTAAGTTTTCAATGAATTGAAAATGGTTGGGTTTGTTTCAAAACCTTAAAAACATTTATTCAAAAGAGTTTCAAAACATGGTTGAAATATTTTCTTGAGTTTTAGACATAAAACATACATTATTTTGAAAGGTATTTCAAAAAGGAATTGAAAAAGAAAATTTGTTCAGTTTTGATTTAAAGTCTTCCTTTTAAAAAGTAAAACCTTTCAAAATGCATAAAAAATGAACCATGGAATTCAAAGTTCTGATTCAAGCTAAGAAAGATCTTTTGGAAGCTTAACATATGGATAATAAGATTCACTAGAAAGGATTAAGAGAAACAACAAGACCGGACTTGGAATAAGATGGAACAAGAATCTGCAAGAGTGGCCACATGATGAGTCCTCATGCAACACAAGGTGAGTATCAAGATGGAGCTGCTCAAGGAAGTGAAGAAGATCTCAAGTTGAAGTATCTCTCTCTTCTTTGCGCTTCTTCTTCGAATCTCGAGGACGAGATTCATCTTAAGGGGGGTAGAATTGTAACACCCTAAAAATTTTTAATTTCTAAAAAGAGTAAAGTGATTTCTGTTCATTGTTTTGTGCTCATAAAAACATAGAGAAAAGAAAATTTTTCTTTGAATTAAAACCCAACATAAGGTTATCAACGTGTTTACACATACATGCCATTGCAGCGGTACTTTGTGATAAGTGGTTTGGAAAATAAATTAAAATCTCAATCTTCAAAATATTATTTTCATGTAGTGGTTTAAAAAGAATTTGAAAACTTGCAAAAACAAAAATTAGAGAAGATGCTTTGTTTTCAAAAATCCAAAGGCTTGGAAAAGGTTTTGAGACGCGTTAGAGCGATGCCTCTCTTTCCGGGAAATTTTTCGATCTTTTTCAGGATTAAATTTCTATTTCTTGGAGCTTTGTCTTCTTCCTTGATCAATCCAAAAGTCTTTCCAGGAGCTAAAACCACTTTGGTTGTATTCCTTATCCTTCAATCTATCTCTAGGATTTTTTCTGGAATTTTTTGGAGCTCTAGGATATTTTTCGGAGCATAAATAATAATTCTAGACTTTTCTAGAATTATTTTAATTCTAAAATCAATTAATTCCAAAAAAATAATAAATATCTCGAATTTCCAAAATCTACAAACCCCGCATATAAATACATGCCAGTGTTCTCCTCGACGCAAGGGTTCCAGAAGTTCAATCCGTTTCCCAGCCGCCGCTCGTAGCCTCTTACATCTATCGCCGAAGTTCGAAAAGCTAGGTTTCCGGCAAACTCTCTGGCGAGCTATTTCAGCTAAACCATCGCATTCCAACATCGACCACCACCACCATGAGGTATCCCTCTTTGTCCTCTACGCTGTCATGTCTTTCTTTTCGCGAATCCATATTCGTTTGATCGTTTCCCTAACTAATCTTTGTCTTCTCCGACGAGGTCCTCCATTGTTGGCTCCTTTTCTTCTTCTTTCAGCTCTTGGCCGTGTCACTGTAGTCGCCCGTTCGCCCCTCGGGCCTGCCGTGCCCCTGCCCGGGCCCCACCTACGCCGCCTCACCATGTCCATGGCCCCACCGCCCTCCCCCGTGCCCCTGCTCTAGGAGCAGCCGCCGTCTGCATGTGCGGGTGGGTGCCTTCTCTTGCCGTGCATGCCGCGTGGGCACCAGCATGCCGTCGCGTGGCCGCTTAAAGCCACCGGCCAGGCCGCTCTGCCCAACCGAGCGTGCTCGGTCGGGCCCTCCCCTGCTGCTTTTCCTACAATCGACTGGCATAGAGGTTGTTCTGTACGACAGACACAAGGTAGAAGACAATATATTTACGAGTTTGCCACTGGTTCATATTACTATCATCGTTTATCCGTTTTAATTCCGTTTTAAGTGGTTCAAGTTGCATTAGATTCATGTCATCAAGATCTACGCAGTAGAGTTATTAGTTTTCGTGTCACATGTTTATGAATTTATTTTGATTAAAATATTAATTTGATTTATAATTATTTAATCGCTGTGTAATTTTGATCCCTCTGGCCGGTCATTATGACAGCGATGGCGATCATCGTAATGCCTGTCGCGGTAGTCATGGCGCCATTCTTCGTGGCAGTCATCATCGCAACGTGGGTGGCGATCTAAGCGGGAAGCGCGAGCAACGTCATCCTTGAATTGCCGATCGACTTCTTCGTAGTCGGCGTAGGAGTTCGCAACCTTTAGGAGTTCGCCGATAGTCTAGGGTCGCTTGCGGTAGAGCATGGAGCGTAGCTCCTGGTGGTGATGGAGTCCTCTGGTGAAGGCGGAGATTGCTTCACTATTGCTGATGTTAGGGATGGTGTTCCTCGTCTCCGAGAAACGCCTGATGTAGTTGCGCAATGGTTCCCTAGACATCTGATGGAGTTTCTCTAGGTCGTACTTCGTGCCAGGCTGCTAACACATTGCCATGTAATTTTCAATGAAAACTTTCTTGAGATCATCCCAAGATTCGATGGAGTCTTCGGTTAAGCCCATGAGCCAATTATTAGCTGATTGGGAGAGCATGACAGGCAAATAATTTGCCATTACATCGGCGTTTCCTTCAGCGGCACGTACGGTGATCTCATAAAGCTACACCCACTGCTCGGGGTTAGCTCTGCCATCGTAGGGATTGACCCCGAAGATCTTGAAGCCAGCGGGCCACTGCACGGCTCGCGGCCTGGCCATAAAGGGGCGTGGTCCCATTGACTCGACAGCAGGGAATAGTCGTACGTCGACGGGATCACCGTGTTGCTCGTCGTATTCCTGTCGGCATTGGAGCTCAACTTCATGGTGCCGAGCACGGTTGTTCTCAATGCAATTGCGTACATCAAGATGGGCGTTGATGTGGTCGCGGGCGTCACTACGCAGAGGTTGATTAACCTCCTGGTTGGCGTTATGAGCCGATCGGCCACGTGGATTTCGTGGTCCGTGTGATCCAGGGTTGACGGCATAATTGCCCCTGGATCTCCCTTGGACAATCTGGCCACTGTGGTGATGACTCCCCCCGTTATAGCGAGAGCCACGAGGGTTTCGACTACGTGCGGATGCAGTCGAAAAAGATGGAACTGGGTTCCGGATGTCGTTCACCCGGACCTGAGCTGCTTTGAGCAGCGCTTGAACCTTCAGCACTTTTGGCGTCTGTGGCAATCTAGCCAACTCATGAGTAGCCACGGCTATGTTAGCGCTCGGCGTTTGCTCCATTGGCTGGTTATCCACCATGATGAAGTCTTGCTAGAGATTCCAGGCGAGAGGCGGCGGTCCACCATGAGCAAGTTGAGCAGTGCGCTCAGCTTCCTCGTGGCGGCATCTTTGGCAGTCGGCGTTCTTTGCTTCATGTTCACGGCGTTGAACACTGGTTTCCCCATCAACAGCAACACTATCATGGCTAACCATGAAGAGTTCTCGGCTAAAACCTAGAGGGAAAGGCGGACAGCTGTTAGTGGAGCCCTCGGAGTATGGCTCGGGGCTTTCCTCCAGGATGGTGTTGAGCGATTCATCGAGAAGCTACCGGAGTTGCACCATGTTCACTGATGGCGCAGGGTGGTTGGCCTCAGGGAGGTCGATCCGATATAGGTCATTGATATCCCTATGTTTGGTGTGGTCAGCGAAGAGGTGGCGCACTACGTCTCGATAGATCGGATCTGCACTTACTAGCCCCAAGGGATAGGGCATCGGCGTGTTCTCCATCAGGGCAGGGAGTGGTCGGCGCTGAACGATACGCCCTTCTAGAGTCGCCGTGATCACCAAATCTTGATCTTGCCACCCTGGATGGCATGGACGAGCGGGGCACTCGGCATTAGTGGCTTGGTGACCTTGAAGCGTAGAAAACTCATCTCGCATAGTAGATTGATTTAAAATCGATTCCGCGAGAGAGAGGCAATCGGCTAAACCGTTGGTGACCTGATCGATTGAGTCGATCAGATCATCCTGATCAATGGTTCTCCTTGCTCGGTGAGGAGCCGAAATCGAAGCTCGAGGTGCCAACGTCGATATAACTAGCGCTGACATGTCTGGTGTAGGATTATCCTACGAAGTCTCCATGATTTCACCATTGCCATCGGCGTTGATGATCCAGGTTATAGATCCAATCGTGAACGACTGGCCTAGCTTGGGGAAGAACATGGAGTTTGGGAAGGTGACCATCTGGTTGGCCATGGAATCAGCACACACACACCCTACCTGGCACGCCACTATCGACGAAATATGGTCGGCAGTCTACCGAGGGGTATACCCACGATAGTAGATGTTTGGTGGAGGTGCGTGTGAAAGCAACCAGGTGGTGACATGGGCGCAGAGACAGTGATTTAGATAGGTTCGGGCCGTCTGATCAACGTAATACCCTACGTCCTGTGTATTTGGTGGATTATATTGATTGTGTATCAGGCGAGATCTAAGATGAGATTGTTTTGGAGGGGGGTCCCTACCCACCTTATATAGTCTGGGGGGTAGGGTTATAAGTCGGTTAGATCTAGATCTATTCGGCTATATGGGAAGTATTTACAAGGAATACGATATCTATCATATCTGAACAAATCCATATCTATCTTCAGGATTCTTTCCATAAGCCGTGGGATGCATGCCGATCTGTGCCTTGCATCACATGCCTTCATCTGGTGGGCTGGGCCATCCCTGATGATGTAGCCCATCTTCATAGCCGTGGGTACCTAGGGTTATACCCCCACAAGCCCCTATGGCCAGTTGATATAAGTGTTCTAGGGCATGTTGATGATATAGAACTGTTGAGACACTATTCTAAGAGCTCTAATCATCTCAAGTGCTTAAGATTAGGTGATTAGCGTAGTGGTTAGGTTAGTTAGACCATGCTTGATAGCGCTTGCTCTAGGTTTAGGCCTAGTGTTTAGTGATGTTTGCACACCTCAACCTAACCAGTGCTTGCGCGCACCAAGAGTTGTATATCAGAGGGGCTTGTAATCTTGCGAGATCACACCAACTGCATTTGTGGTATGGCCGCCACTATGTACCGGAGCGAACGAGGCCCGTGGCATTTTGGCCAGAAGCTCAATAGTGGAGACAGCAGGGAGCGGTCCAGGAGAGCTACACCAAATACCCACTTGCGCATGGGGAAGGCCCAGGGCCATCCACGAAGTTACCCGACTAGGAGATTGGCCCTTGCGTGGGCAACCTTGCGAGGGGCTCCAACAAGGACTAGGGGGAAGCTTGTGCACTTCTCGATACCTCAGTAAAAATACCAACATCGTCAAACGAGAGTTTGTATCTCTATCACATTTAAGCTTACGCACTTACTTTGCTACCTTGGTTGTGAGCTTTACATTCCTAGCTTAGTGATAGGCTAGTTGATAGGATTGGAACCTAGGTTGCATAACTCTTTTGCTATAGAGATAGCAACACACCTAGAATGACCTTAGAGGCACATAGATAGTTTATCTTTGCATAAGTTTTTGCTAAGGTTAAATTAGAGTCCATAGTTTTAGAGTAGTTTTTAAGTGACCTAATTCACCCCCTCTTAGGTGTCACGGTCCTTTCAGGTCCGACAAATGCCAGACTAAGTCCTCTTGGTCCGTCGCCCTCTTTGAAAAACTCCTGAGGCTTAGGGTTTGCTGTGAGACCCATCACTGATGATTCTAAAGATGATGGTCCCTCGAAGCCAGGGTCCGATGACACTATGAGCTCTTCTCTAGCTCACTTCTCTCTCCCTTTTTTCACATGTGCCAACTCCCAAGTGTTCCACCAACTTTGTGCAAGTGAGTTAGCATTTTCACAAACATTTTTCAAAGGGTTTTCTTCTCTTCTCAACCGCCACTCGATCCTAGCAACGCATGCAATGTTTGGTCGCTCAAGTGGCACTAGATGACCGATATGTAAACAAGTTTGCCTCTCCTAATAGTATGGCCATCTATCCTAAACCCAGTCATGCACTTCCCTACACAACTTTGATCGGTGAAATGAAATGCCCTACAAATATACATTTGCCTTGCGCATTCCATTCCATCTCCATCATCTTCATCCTTGGTGATGCTACACAAACATCCACCCACCATAAAAGCCACTTGTAATCAACAAGTCTTCCATGGCTTGATCACATGTAGATGATATGATCAACTTCATGTCATCGCATGGACTTATTGGTTCATCGATCGCAACTTCGCTTGCTCTTCATTGTTGCCTTGGTCCATCGGTGCCAAGTCCTTGCTCAAGCTTCTCCAGCACATGCGGTCTATCACTCCAAATCCTCCAACCCTAGCAACCCAGTCCATTGTAGCCAAGCTGTGCCTCTTGATGTTCTCTACCTAGCCATATGACTCCATGTCATGTCTCATATGCAATGAGCTCCTTCATCTCACTAGTTGAGCCTTGCAACATTTCCAAGCCATTTTTCCACCATGGTACATGTTGCTCACACTAGTGTACCTACGGACTAAATACATGTGTATTCTTAACATAAACACATTCGCCCACCTAAGTTGTCACTCAATTACCAAAACCAAACAAGGTCCTTTCAATCTCCCCTTTTTGGTAATTATTGACAACTCTAAAAAAATATGGAAATTAAGTTCATTCCTAGTTAGCACTTCACACACTTGTAAATTGCTAACTTAGTTTAGATTTTATGTTACTTATCCAACGTTAAGACCATTTGTTAAGATTTTGATAAGCATCATGAAACCTGAATTTGTAGTGATAACTCCCCTACATGTGTGCTCAAATGGATTGGTTTCACGCTCGCACACATGGACAGATATGAAATTTGTGGGAGTGTTACCACTACTAAGTGAAGCTAAGGTATACAAGATAGAAATATACCTTTGTAGGATGTATACCAAATGATCATCCATCCTTAGCATCAATCCTTGCTAGACACAAGTGAAACTAGATACCACGTGAGATCAATAATATAAACAAGGTTCTAGTTACCACTTGCTAAGTTAAAACATCATTTAATTCTTAGTCTAGCAATCATGTGCACACAAACTAGATACCAATTGATACACTAAAGGCAATATAAGCAAGCAAATGTAATGCACAATCAAATGCATCAAACATATATTCATGAGTTTTGCTCCCCCTACCTGTGTGCTTCTCTTGTTCGAGAATGTTGATCTCCTTCTATTCTTTAATCAAGCTCTTCATCCATTTGATATTCCTTCATGTCCATGTTCCATGTCCAACTTTTCTCCCCTTTTCTTATTTCCATATTAGATTCTCCCTCTTTGTCATATACTTTTATCTTTGTATAATGACATATCTTTGTACACACTTCTCCCCCTTTGTCACTAATTACCATAAAAGGGTTGCTCTAGGGTGAGGAAGGTTGTTAATTGAATCTTGCATATTTGATGGACACCACCTATATGTATGGCATATCACTTAGACATACCAATTGTTGAGGTTCAAAGTCTTGTAGGTGAGGAAAGATTCTTTTCTTGATTGGATCACTTAAAGTTGAGGATCACTTGTGGATATCTCCATTTGGATACAAATTGATAGTTGATATACATAGATACCAATTGTTACCTATTAGTAATTGAACATGATACCAATTGTAATTAATTGATGATTGGGCTTGACATCCATTTGCATGTTTGTCTCTTTATTCTTGAACTTGATTGTTTTCATGAGCTTCTTTTTCTTTGACTTGAACCAATTGATTTGCATAAGCTTCCAAGTCTGGTTTGAACCGTCTCTAAGCTTCTTCACATGCATTAGGTGGTTATTTTATTGAGGTTGTACTTGTCACTTATTTGCAATCCAAATTATATCAAGTACTTGGGTTCACTAGCTCTTGAACAAACTCATATACTACCACTATTATCAATCAATCAAGCAATAGTGGTAGTCTATGAATTTTAAACTTTCATTTGTTATGCATGATCCTATTAAGCATGTACTATATGCACTGACCGCATACTAGTAAAGAATGAAATGATCATGCATATTACAATGATACCTTTGCTATCTTGGAGTAGAGGATAGTCACATAGATTCTATTTTTGCTCCGCAATGGCAATGTGAAGTCCAATTATAACTTGGTGAAGACCAATCATCAACGTGAAATCTATTCTTCACCCATATGATTTGAATTCCCATTAATGATCAAGTGCACTATTTCTTGTTGTGGTTGTTTTGCATCTTCATTTCATCATTGCTTGCTTGGAGGGCACCAATTGATATGATGATATCAAATGTTAGAGTCATACCAATTGTTAGTTTATGACTTTCTATCAATTGATATTGATTTTATAACCTTGCTCTCCTTTTGGGGTGTATTGCTTGCTTTTCTTGATCAATCTCTTGATTTCTTCGACTTAGTACCACTAATGTCCCTTAGATCACCTTCTCCGTTTAGCCTTACGAGCCACATGGTCAGATATCCCATCTTGGGCGGGATCCCACTTAGGGCGAAGATGGCCTCTCTTGAAAGAACTTTTCATGATACCAATTAAAACTTCCTTGTTTGATTGATCTATATTTGTGGACTCAATTTGAAGTTCGATCATTGATTGCTTGTTTAAATCTTTTTCTTTCTACCAATTGATTTTCTATAATCACTTGAACTTAAACATCATCTTCATCTCTAGCTTGGTCTTGATCTTCTATTTGGAGTACCAAAAATGTGCCAAATACACTCCACAATCAAATGGCCTTGTACCCCTTCTCATGTCATGCTTGTACCTCAATTCAAAACCAAAATATGATCTCTCAATCACTTGTAAACTAGTTTCTAACTTGAGAGCCTTTCAATCAAAGTGACTCTTGATCAATCCAATGGTTGTCACTTTTCTGGCAGATTCTGTACTCTTGAATGAAAAAAATCATAAGTCCTAATGTACAGATCCAATGTAACACCCCAGAAGAAAAACAACAAAATCTTCTAGAAAATTACCACACTTCAGCACGAAAAAAGGAACATAACAACGGAGAATGCAGAAGCAACAACGATCATAAAGGTTAACGATAAAGAATCTTTACTGCTCACCAATCTACGTAACTCAAACCAACCAAACCATGAGCAATATTATTATTATTATTATTATCACAACACATGTGTCCCAAAGATATGTATGACTCATGGGTGACGTGCACACGTGCTGCTACTCCTGTCCCAAGCATGCATCCTCATAAATCATGTACCTGAGATGGGGAAACAAGCGTATGAGGTTTATGGAAAACCTCAGCAAGCAAACTGCTTCAACCAATTTATTTAAATCACAGTTTGATTAACCATCAAATTTAAGTAGCATAACAATAGAGACATCAATTGCTTCATAGAAATATAAATATACTTCCAAGTGCAATGCAATGCATGACTTCACTTCTACCCACACATCCCAAGGAGAGAGAGTGCGGGCTGCAACCACATTGCTCGTCAACGTGCGTTGCTGTACCGGTACTTACCGCACCAATTTGGCTACAGTTTCTTCAAATGCATATCAACGGGGAAGAGTGCAAATGCACATGTTGCAATGTATGCACTTCATAATTTAAAGATCATTACCACAAGATATAAAATATCATACTTCAGAGTAAATAAATATAAATACTTCAAATTTCAGATTTACCTTGCTAGTACGAGATATAGAAATTTAATGGAGGCAATTCAAACAACAAAGTTAAAGCATAGTAGACCACAGCGCCACGTTTACCTGTTTTTACTGTAGCATCTAGCAACTGTAGCATTTCGCGAGTACTGTAGCATTCTGTTTTTTCCCCCTTTTACCAACCTTTGCAACTTAGGCAACTTTGTCATCCAAATTCCAAATAATGAATGTGCGTAGCCAAACGGAAAGCATTCGACGAGCCCTACGCGTCCATGGCCTCTGATCAGATATGTGAGCAACCGATCAAAAAGTCAACTATTGGCCTCTCTTTAAAGTACTCGGTCAACCAAAAAAACTTATTCCATATTAAATTCTCATTTATGTCATATATGAACTTCCTGGATGTTAGATCCAATTACCACAAATTTTGGTGGAGATGTGCTTCACTAAGTATTCTAGCAGATTTAAAAATTTGAGTTTCATTTGACTTCATATAAGCTGCCAGCAATTACATCTTCCACAGTAGGTACATGATGAAAACTGCTGCACTTATGTTGACAAGATTCACTTCACCAAGAGGTTTCACATGTCCAATGATCATGAATTTTGCACAGCAATGACTCTTATAAGTGTAGAGCATGCCCTTCAAATTTCAAGACAATCCAATAATATTTGATCTATCAAACGTAGGCTTGAACTCAGCTCACTCAGTTTTCTAAATTTGGTCAGATTTCAATACTTGAGCTGTTTTTCTTCAATTGTAAATCAAATTTAAAACCAACTTGTTTGAATACTCTTACAAGACATATATCCATTCAAATCACTTACTAGGGGTAGTCTTATGAATTTATTTAACTCAAATTGATCCAAACTTGATTACTAGTCATTAAATCCATTCATTCATCTTATAGCAAGCAACATATATATATATATATATATATATATATATATATATATATATATATATATATATATATATATATATATCCAATTCAAGAACCTTATATACCCCAAATGTATTGATCAACGAAAATATTATACCTTGATAGCTCATGATCAACCTTTGCAAGTTTCAACTCAATATCTTTGCAAGTCTTCAAATATATTTAATTGAATCACCACAACTTGACCTTTGCACTTGTATTTGATAGCATTTGGACTTCACTAGTTGTCATGGCATTGGGATAGAATTGTGCTAAGTTTCAAAACTTGACTCAACATATGATTGGTATGAATTCAATTGAATCAAGCCTCCAATGCCAATGGTACCTACAAAAGATCATCCACTTTTTGATGGTACCCAAACTAAATTGGGTCCTCTCAAGTTAGGTGCAACATACTTTGGCATTATTGCCTTAGTATGAATAGCGGGATGTTTTGCAATAGCAACCAATGAGGTACCATTACCATCATTCCTAAGCATTATATTTGCATAAATTGAAATGGGCTTAGGAGTGTTAACTAGGGGACATGAATTAGCCATGTGTCCCCTTTCCCGGCATGTGTAGCATGTTCTCTTGGATTGAGCTTTCTCTTCTTTGCTCATGTCATGCTTCACATTGCCTTGCCTCTTCTTATTTGCTCGAGTCTTCTTCTCAAGCTCGTTAGGACACTTTGAGGCAAAGTGTCCCATTGCTTCACATTGATAGCATTTTATGTGAGCCAAATCTCTCATCTTTTGATTCTTGTTCATCATCTTGGAATCTTGTTTTTGCTTTTGATGCCACCTTCTTCCTCCTCTTCTTGTCATGGCCTCTGATCAGATATGTGAGCAACCGATCAAAAAGTCAACTATTGGCCTCTCTTTAAAGTACTCGGTCAACCAAAAAAACTTATTCCATATTAAATTCTCATTTATGTCATATATGAACTTCCTGGATGTTAGATCCAATTACCACAAATTTTGGTGGAGATGTGCTTCACTAAGTATTCTAGCAGATTTAAAAATTTGAGTTTCATTTGACTTCATATAAGCTGCCAGCAATTACATCTTCCACAGTAGGTACATGATGAAAACTGCTGCACTTATGTTGACAAGATTCACTTCACCAAGAGGTTTCACATGTCCAATGATCATGAATTTTGCACAGCAATGACTCTTATAAGTGTAGAGCATGCCCTTCAAATTTCAAGACAATCCAATAATATTTGATCTATCAAACGTAGGCTTGAACTCAGCTCACTCAGTTTTCTAAATTTGGTCAGATTTCAATACTTGAGCTGTTTTTCTTCAATTGTAAATCAAATTTAAAACCAACTTGTTTGAATACTCTTACAAGACATATATCCATTCAAATCACTTACTAGGGGTAGTCTTATGAATTTATTTAACTCAAATTGATCCAAACTTGATTACTAGTCATTAAATCCATTCATTCATCTTATAGCAAGCAACATATATATATATATATATATATATATATATATATATATATATATATCCAATTCAAGAACCTTATATACCCCAAATGTATTGATCAACGAAAATATTATACCTTGATAGCTCATGATCAACCTTTGCAAGTTTCAACTCAATATCTTTGCAAGTCTTCAAATATATTTAATTGAATCACCACAACTTGACCTTTGCACTTGTATTTGATAGCATTTGGACTTCACTAGTTGTCATGGCATTGGGATAGAATTGTGCTAAGTTTCAAAACTTGACTCAACATATGATTGGTATGAATTCAATTGAATCAAGCCTCCAATGCCAATGGTACCTACAAAAGATCATCCACTTTTTGATGGTACCCAAACTAAATTGGGTCCTCTCAAGTTAGGTGCAACATACTTTGGCATTATTGCCTTAGTATGAATAGCGGGATGTTTTGCAATAGCAACCAATGAGGTACCATTACCATCATTCCTAAGCATTATATTTGCATAAATTGAAATGGGCTTAGGAGTGTTAACTAGGGGACATGAATTAGCCATGTGTCCCCTTTCCCGGCATGTGTAGCATGTTCTCTTGGATTGAGCTTTCTCTTCTTTGCTCATGTCATGCTTCACATTGCCTTGCCTCTTCTTATTTGCTCGAGTCTTCTTCTCAAGCTCGTTAGGACACTTTGAGGCAAAGTGTCCCATTGCTTCACATTGATAGCATTTTATGTGAGCCAAATCTCTCATCTTTTGATTCTTGTTCATCATCTTGGAATCTTGTTTTTGCTTTTGATGCCACCTTCTTCCTCCTCTTCTTGTTCTCTTCTTCTTCCACAAATCATCACTATCTTCATGGTCGATCTTGATTTGCTCTTGTAGCTTCTTTTTCTTCTTATCTTGTGGCTTTGGTTGAGGCTCTATTTGTGCCTTCACCAATTGCTTGGTTGGGCACATTGAGGTGAGGTGTCACCAAGTGCGGCACTTGAAGCACTTGATATGCTTGAGCCTCTCTTCGTCCTTCTTCAACTTGAGTTTCTCTTTATTTGGGCATGTTGAAGCTAGATGGCCCATCTCATAGCATTTGAAGCACATGAAATGAGCAAACCTTTCTTTCTCTTCCTTCTTCATTTTCTTACCCAATCTTTTCCATTTGATCTTGATCTTGTTGAAGCCAAGGCCACTCATGTCACCATAGCTTCTTTGATTCTTCACTATTTGCTCATGGGTGAGTTTTGATCCATTCCACCTCTTTATCATATTGCCCAAATCCTTCACTTGATTTTTGAGCTCTTTTTTCCTCTACAAGGTTAGTCTCATATTGTATAAAGGATGAACAAGCATCTATATGTGAAGAACATGGCATAGCTAATAAATCATCACAAGAGGTGGATACATGCTTCTTGTCTACATCACAAGGGTTAGCAATATTTTCCAATTGATCTTCTAATCCATGTGATGAGCTCTTAGTAGTTTTATTTTTTTTATTAGAAAGCTCATTAGTGAGAAAAGCATGGTCTTGTACTAAATTTTCATGAGCAACACTAAGTTTCTCATGAGTCAATTTTAGCTCTTCATGTGAACAAGTAATAACATAAAGTAGATGTTTTGTTGTTCACATGCAGACTTTAGAAATGAGTTTTCACTTTCTAGTTTACTTGTTTTAGCTATCTCATTTTCTAAAGCGATGTTCATGCTAGCAATTTTATCTACAAGATCATCATATGAATGCGAATGATCAATCACATTGCAATTTGATACCTTAGTGCGATTGTGTGACATGAAGCAATGTGGTGATGGCGATGGGCTTGTAGAAGCATCACTCTCATAGCCCGAGCATGAACCATTAATCAACTCAAGTGATCTTATGGTAGATATATCATCATCATCAGTTGAGCTTTCGCTTGAGGTGGAGCACTCATCAATGACCTCCTTGTCATTAATGTGCTCATCACCCTCAAGCTCCATCTCCTCCTTGGGATCATCCTCCTCCTTGAATTCACCATCATCACACATGGAGGAATCATCATAGAAAGCTTGGAGTGCCATCCATATACCATGGGCACTCTCGATGTCACACACACACGGTCAAAGACCTTATCACTCAAAGCACACATCAAATAATTAGTAGCTTGTGCATCGAGTTGTAGGCAAGCCTCTTGCGCTTGGGTTAGATTGCTCTCATCCAAGCCATGAGAAAGACCTACAACTATGATCCACCAAAACTTAGGACCAATCGCACAAAAATGATCAAGCATGTGGAGTTTTCACTATGCAAAGTGTGTGCCATCAAATATGTGTGTGTCACAAACAACCTCTAGCCCATTAGTTGACATCCTTGGCTCTTGGGTTGGTTAAGACCACTTAATTAAGAGCACCTAGTTCTGATACCAATTGAAAGGATCAAAGAGCTAACTAGAGGGGGTGAATAGTTGTTTCTAAAAACTTTAGTGCCTCAGTTAACTGAAACAAATATGGAATTAAACTAATCGGTCTAGCCTCGACTACACCCCTCTATCTATGTTCACAAGCACCTTACAAAGATCCTAATTATGCAACTAAGGTTCCAAGCTAGAGAGACCTCACCTACACAATTCTAGTTAGCAAGGTCACATAAACCTATGCAACTAGTACTCTAAACACAAGGGAGTTCCTACACATACTAGTGAGCAAAGCGCACAAAGCCTAAGCACACTAGCACTACTCAACTAGCAATGCTACTGAAGCTAAACTAGAGAGCAACTACTTTACTACACAAGTAAACTAATTACAAAAGCAACACTAAATAATAGCACAAGTATAAATAAGCAAGAACAAGCTAGTGTTGGAGATTTGCAAACCAATGTGAAGACAAGTGTTGACATGATGATTTTTATCCCAAGGTTTGGTGGTTTGCCAACCACTTAATCCCCGTTGAGGCAAGCTCAAGGTTGCCACTGATCCTCTTGCTAGTGGTGACCCTCAAGTCACACTTTCCCACATGGAGTGCTCATAACACGAGCTCTAGCACTTGATTAGATGAACCACTTGACGCACTTTCTACCTCACATCTACTAGAGTTGCTATTCGAGATCTCCCATAGGGTAAGCACAATAACCCTCATAATGCGGTCACTCTCTAGAGCACCACAAAATCTCCGTGCATGCTACGATGGAGTCCACAACCACCAAGACATCTAGGAGGTGGCAACCTCCAAGAGTAACAAGCACATAGGCTTGCAACTCGATCCCCTAGTGCCACTCGATGCAAACTCTCAATGCAATGCACTAGGAATCGCTCTCACACAATCGGATGTGATCTCTATCAAGCGTATGTGAGTAGATGCCCTAAGTTAAGAACAACACTTGGGTAACACATCCCCAAGGTGCTCAACACCTAGCCATGGCTGGCCAAAACCTCTATTTATAGCCACAATGGCCAACTAGCCGTTGCCCTTCAAGTGGGCACCACACGGGGTCGTCGGACCGTCCGACACCCCTGCGTCAGACCATTGCGCATGGTTTGATGGCCTCTACTTCTGCCATGTGTGACTATCTGTTTGAATCAGACCGTTGCTACCCAATGGCTCCTGCTCAAGCATGGTCCGACGTCACTGGTCCGATGACCATCGGACCAACGAATCTCTCGTCGTCTTTGCATATGATCGTACATTCGGCAGATAACAAATAATGTCTTAATTTGACACAAGAAAAGTATAAACACAGACATAATTTTTCGATGGCCGAATACCTCGTCTCAGCATCCACTAATCTTCTGCTCAAATAATAAATAACACGTTCTTTCCCTTCAAATTCTTGAATAAGAGCTGAACCGATAACAGTATCATTAGTTGACAAATACAACCTGAAAGGCTTCCCGTGTTGAGGTGGAACTAGCACTGGAGGATTTGTTAAATATTTCTTAATTTCATCGAGGGCTAACTGCTGCTCAGCTCCCCATACAAATTCCTGATCGGCTTTCAATTTAAGTAATGGACTAAAAGCCTTGATCTTACCCGACAGATTAGATATGAATCTTCTAATGAAATTAATCTTACCGATCAAAGATTACAATTCAGTTTTATTGGCAGGAGCAACCACCTTGTTAATTGCATCAATAGACTTCCTACTGATTTCGATGCCCCGTTGATGCACCATAAAACCCAAGAATTGACCTGCCGATACACCAAATGCACATTTATTAGGATTCATCTTCAATCCATGCTTCCTTGTGCACTCCAGTATCTTTCGTAGATCAGCTAGATGTTTTGTGATATCTCCAGACTTAATTACTACATCATCAATGTAGATCTCCACTAATGTGCCGATGTATTCATGAAAAATAAAGTTCATAGCTCTTTGATAAGTAGCGCCGGCATTTTTCAAACCAAACGTCATGACTATCCACTCAAACAACCCTACATGACCTGGACATCTGAAAGCAGTCTTGGGAATATCTTCTTCAGCCATGAATATTTGATTGTAACCTGCATTACCATCCATGAAGCTGATAATTTGATGTCCGGCTGCAGCATCAATCAACAAATCAGCAATCGGCATTGGATAGCCATCCATCGGTGTGGCTTTGTTGAGATTCCTGAAATCAATACAAACACGAAGTTTTCCATTTTTCTTATAAACGGGAACCACATTAGAGATCCACTCTGCATATCGACACTGCCGAATAAACTTTGCCTCAATTAATTTAGTCATTTCGGCCTTAATGTCAGGAAGTATATTAGGGTTACATCGGCGTGCTGGCTGCTGATGTGGCCGAAATCCAGATTTGATAGGTAACCGATGTTCAACTATCGATCGGTCTAATCCAGGCATCTCAGTATAATCCCAAGCAAAACAATCTTTATACTCTTTTAACAAATCAGTTATTTGCTGCTTACACTTGGAATCTAACTTAGCACTAATAAAAGTAGGTCTTGGCCTATCGCCATTACCAATATCTACTTCTACTAAATCATCTGCCGATGTGAACCCTTGACCTAATTTTCCATCATCGGCAAACCTATCCATTAAAACTCTTCTTCAGAACCGACTGCTTGGATCGGTGGAATTTCATAATCAGCAACTCTAAGGAACTCTTTTTCCCAAACTTCTCCTGATATGCATTTAGTTCGCTCATAAGTATCTGATTCTGCTGATGCGATGATATAAGAAGAATCACCAGGGACAACCTCAATCTTATCCCCAATCCACTGTACGAGGCATTGATGCATTGTAGAAGGAACACAACAATTAGCATGAATCCAATCCCTCCCTAGAAGCAGATTATATGCACCCTTGCCATTAATAACAAAGAACGTCGTCGACAAGGTTTTGCTGCCGATGGTCAATTCAACGCATACTGCCCCTTTAGCCGGTGACACATTGCCTTCAAAATCCTTCAGCATCATATCGGTTTTGGTCAAGTCCTGATCTCCCCTACCAAGTTTCTGATACATCACATAAGGCATAATATTAATCGCAGCCCCTCCGTTGATAAGTATCTTAGATATAGGCTGCCCATCAACTCTGCCTTTCACAAACAAAGCCTTAAGATGCTGTCTCTCGTCATCGGTAGGTTTCTCAAAAACAGCCATCATTGGATCTAGTGTCAACTGAGCTACTTGATCAGAGAGAACAACTTCTTCCTCATCATCAGATAGTGCCAAAAACTCCATCGGCAACATGAATACCATATTAACATCTACCGATGGACCCTTATTTTTGTGTTTTACCTGCCACTGCTGATGACCGGACCTCTCATTGGAGGAATTTTCCTCTTGGTATAAATCCTCCTGACGCTCACGTTGCATCCTCCTTCTCTGTGTCTTTGTCAGACCCTCCGGGCACCATCGAGGAAACTTGGTTTTCCAAACCGGCTGATAATAGGTCCTAGTTGATTCTACACGGCGTATATTAGGGTCCTTGTAGAATATTTCCTCATCGGGAACTCTTGCGTTTGCCATTTCCTCAAGCTCCTCTTGATTCCTTGGAAAATATCCAGCGTGTTTACCAAGCCTTTCATGTACACTAAGTCTGCCCCCCAGCCGATCATGCACTGATGCTCTGCCTCTAATCGGCTCATTGATAAATAAACCCTGATTGCCAGGTTGAAACCTCCTTTCTGACCGATTGACCCCATAATAACCATTGCACTCAGGGCAATTTTCAACAGTTGGCAATTTAATACCTTCTTCCCAGCAATGGATGAAGAACGGACACCTCCAATGATCTTTATGTCGATTCCATTCTTCCTGACGTCTCACTTCTTGCTGTTGTCGATATCGGTCATTACGCTGACGCCAACCCTCCTGCTGCCTTCGATGAGTAATCACAATGCCAGGTCGAGGAGGATTTTTGGAACTACTGCTTTCTCCTAGCAAACCCTTACTTTTTGCATCATCGGTAGTTATCCGATGTTGGGGATCCACTGATGCGTTTTTCTCAGCAGCCTCTGACGTCAATACCTTGGTCTTTCCTTTGGCATCCAACATATTTGCTGGAAAAGGGTGTTGATCAATTTTCATCGGCTTCTGGGCCTTGGAAGTACCAAACTTAATTCTCCTAGATTCAATAGCCGATTGTAACTGTTGCCTGAACACCTTGCACTCATTTGTACTGTGTGAAGTTGCATTGTGCCATTTGCAGTACAAGATCTTCTTCAACTCTTCTACCGATGGGATCACATGATTAGGTGACAGCTTAATTTGGCCCTCTTAAAGCAGAAGATCAAATATCTTATCGGCCTTGGTGATATCAAAGGTAAACTTTTCTGGCTCTTTCTGACCAAAGGGACAAGATATCGGCTTTTTATTCTTAACCCACTCAGCTAAGCCGATAATTGGTTCTTCATCAGAATCAGAATCTCCTACTTCTTCAACAAATGATACTTTTTTACTCCAATTCTTTTTAGGTTCAAAAACCCTAGTATCTTGATCAGAGATCCTTTGCACAAGATGACTGAGGCTTTCAAACTCCTGAGAAGCATATCTGTAACACCCTGGGTGTTTGGCTTCCACTAATTGCATGTCATTCATAAACATGTGCATTAGCTATGTCATCATGTCATTATCTGTGAAACATACATATGCAACATTTTAAATTGTATGTGTTTCATGCTTAATTGCTTAGAATGGTAGTAGTGCAACATGTGAAACATTGTATTGAAACATATGTATGAATTGCTTGTTTTACTTTCTTTATCACATGTGATCAGTAGAAGTGGAATAACGACTTTGTAAAATGGTTGATCATGGTCTAATACACCTTAACTACATTTAGTTTACTTGTTGGAACATTGTTCATGTAGGTCAAAATGACAGAATTTCCCTTGAATGGAGGTTTGACTAGGATTGACCCTAGGAGTCTCACTGTTTGACTGTTTAAAAAGTGTAACTTAGAGTCTATGCATGTTTGAGCAACCTAAAGCAAAGTGGTAGGAAATTTTATAAGGAACAAAAGTTATTTTGTGACCAACTCATGGAAATGTGCACAACATGCTCTAAAGGGTCCCACAAGCCTGTTTTGGGGTTTGAATCCACACTTAGAATTTTTCTAAGTATGAAACTGAGTTTTCAGTTTTATGAACTCAGCTTTGGCATAAATTTTCTCTCTTTACGTTGCAAATTAGACTTTAGTCTCTAAAGGAGTTTTGTAGCTGGTACATAGGGCTTAAACTTTTGTTTAGGAAGTATGCGCTACTGAGCTATGGTTTAGGAGTTTGATCGACGCCAAATCTCTCCGTCAGTCGACTGATCGCGCGTCTGATGGCTGTCTCCGCCGGGCCGAGTGGCCGACCGGCCTCAGGCCGTCGCTGCCGCGTGGACACGCCGTGGAGGCCGTACGCCGGCGCTGGCCCCACTAGCCAGGCCAGGGCGCGCCTCAAGTACGCCACGGCGCCCCCAGCTCACCCACCTCCATTTCCTTTTCCCTCTTCTTCACCGTGCAAGCCGAGGCGGAGGAACGCGCTGCCATCGCCGCCGCGCGCTTCGTCGAGCTCGCGTGCGCTCGTCACCGCGCCTCGCCTCATTCCATCTCGCCCACGGCTTCACCGTCTTACCCTCGACCTCGTCCACCTCATCGTTGAGCCGGAAAGTCAAGGTTGAGGCCACATTTCCTCTTCCTCCGCGGCGGAGCGCCATTACCGCTGTGAGCTCCGACGAGCTTCCACGAGCTCACCTCCGCACCTCAGCTCCCTCCTCTCTTGTCTTTTCATTCCCTAGGACACGGTGATGCGCGTTTTGAGCCTAGACCGCTTGCTACCGACCGGAGATGGCCGGCGTACCGCCGAGCCCCTCCGCCGTGCCGCCATGGCCGACGGCGACCCTGCTCCACTCAACCCTAGGTCTCATAAGGGCTACCTTTAGACGCGGCTTGGCGCAAGGAACGCGTAGGTGACGACCTTCTCACCGGTGATCTCGCCGCCGGCGAGAAAACGCCGGCCGAGCCACTCCTCTGCCCTGCTGCGGCTGACGCTGGGGACCCGGCTGTCAGGGCCAAGCGCTGCGAGCGGGCCGGGCCAAGCCGGTCAGGCCGCGCGCGGGTCAGCAGGCCGGCCCAGCAGTAAAGTTTCATTTTTGTTTTTGTTTTTCTTTATTTTACAGATTTACATATGAATTTGTAAAATGTATATCTCAAGTTCTAGGGATCTAAATGATGTGCTTCAATTTTTGTAGTGTTCTTTGTGAAGTCTAGTATTTAACAAAAATATTATATGAGCACATGTTTTAGAAAATTTGGATGAATTAAATAGGAGTTTGAAATGTGTTTTTAGAAGCATGCAAACTTGTTTGAATTTTATCTTGAGTTTCTGTGGTCCAAAAATTATGAAATTTTGTGGGTCCTCTATTCTGGTTTATTAGAAGCTCTGGTAAAAATTTCAGAGCTAGTGCATGTGTAGTTTTTAAGTTATAGAATTTCCTTTTATTAATAGGTGGATCTTGTGTGAATTTTCATAATTTTTCTATAGATCCAGTGAAGGTGAAATTTTATGGGTACTATTATTATGCTATAATGATGCTAGGAAAAATGTGAAATCTGTTGCTTGACACTTTTCATTAGGATTTCTTAATTATGCCATTTTAAGCTAGTATGCCTTATCATTTTTGTGTAGACTGTTATACTTACTCAATGGCTTTGAAATTTTTATGGTAGTCTATGTGAAGCATGAGATAGCTACTGTAATTTTTGTAGATTTTTATGAATAGTTTTAATATATATTGCTTAAATCACCTAATTAACTAAATAAATTGGAAAGGGATATTAAATAATTTATTCAGAAGTTGGCACTATACTTTCTGATGTTTCTTAGGTATGAAAAACAAGTTGGTAAACTTTGTTTGGTCAAATTGGGCTTTTGCATCATCATTAAATAATTAAGTTAGTAAACCTGTCAATTCTGGACAGATTCTAGATTTTCTGGAATTGGATTTGGTCAACTTCAGAATCATGCCTTGATGTTTACAAATAAATTGTAGAGAATTTCATAAGCTTTCCGGAATGTCCTCTTGCAAGTCAATTGGAGTTATAGAACTCTAGTTATGATAGAATTAAGTTACTACTTGTTGCATATGAAGTTTTAACTGCTATTTTAAGTATGTCTTTACTATTCTAAGTTCATGGTACTGTTCCCTAGGTGTTAGGCCTTTAACTGAAGATGAGCATCTTTATCTTAGGTTATGCAAATTAGGTAAGTTGCTTTTGTTATTTAAGTTAAGTTAGATACATGCTTAAAGTGATTTGAATAGAGCTAATTACTCGGTAAACGAGTGTCCAGTGACGTTTTCATAAACACCCATTGTGATCCATTCATCATGAGCATCATGTCATACCTTATGCATCCATGGTATTTATCTTTTGCATCGGCATGCAATAGGTGTACCGGAAGGAGTAACCCTGCTGGAATTCGAGGAACTGAACGAGCAGCAGCCGACACCGGAAGTTCAGGAGGAGCAGCCTTCAGGAGAAGTGCCAGACGAGGTCGCCGTTGAGTGCCCTGACCACCGTCCTTGCAACTTTGTGAAAGGCAAGCCCCGGAGCATATTAAGCCTCCTATTTTCCGAACTGCAGTTACAGTATTATTATTACATATATTGTTGCATTAAGTTTAGGTGTTGGATGCAAACACTTGCTGCATTGGTTACCATTCCTTGTCCAGATATTGTTACCCTGAATCCTATGTAGCTCAGGCTCGAGTAGTGCTTAGCCCTGCTTTAACGCGGTAGAAGTCGGGTGATTTCCTGTCACCTGCGAGATATAGGAAGATACATGTGGCACGGTTGGCTATATTTGCTATCGTGGAAAAGAACCAGTCTTAATTTGAAATGAAGACCGGACGGAGGCTTGCCGGTTTGCAGTGACTCCGTCTGTGTCGATTAAGGACTGGATCTTGGAGCCTTTCCTATTCATGTTGAACGCATGCCTCTCTCTTAGTTGGCCGGCCTGAAGACCGACCGCGAAGCCGAGTAGCTCACCTCAGGCCGGGAGTCGATAAGTATAAAGTGCGCCTCAGAAGGGAGCCGTAGGCGTGAGTCCAAGGGCAGGTGATTTAAAAGTCCTGATCGTCCTGGCAGAAGGGTAATCCCTGAGAGTGCTGGCGCTGATCGAACCCGCGAATTTGGTTCCTGAGATGTTCCAAAGGTGACCCACGGCTACCCTTGCAAAGTATGCCAGGGTGAGAGTTAGGAATACCCCCTCAGCTGAGTTGTAATTCGATTCGAGTCGCCGTCTCTCCCGGTTAGTGAGAACTTGACGGGCTTATCTCCAATGTAGATACACTTAATGACATAATGGTTCGGAAATGATGATATGATGATGACAGCCTTATTATACCTGCTATGGTTAATATTGTTTGCTCCTAATAAGTGAGTGCTCTAGTACAGGTGCTAACCTAGCGGGCAGGTAAATAATGATAAGCTTGATGCTAGATTTAAGTTGGTTACTATAATCTTAAGCTCTTTTATGCAACTGTGTCAAGCTAGCCCACCTGAAAAGCCTTGCATGATCCTTGGTGTCTTTTATTTCTGGTTTTAGATGGGTAAGTCTAGCTGAGTACCTTCTCGTACTCAGGGTTTATTTCCCACCTGTTGCAGATGACCAGTTCTACTTTGGTTGCTGCAAGTACTGCCTTCTCCCTGCTGGGGATGAAGACTAGACCGTTGGGCACGGTCTCTACCAGTTCTCGTACCTGATAATGCTTTTGTGGGACATGACTCTGATCTTGGCAATGTATTTGAAAACTATGATGTTTTGTACTAAACTATGTTGCTTCCGCACACTCAAACTTGGTTTGTAATATTTATTTGAACTCTGATGGATGTAATCCGAATGCTACTTATGAAATGTTGTAACGAATGATGTGTTGTGTTGAATCATTACGATCTTGGTTTGTATGTCGAGAGTTGGTTGAAATCCTTCGTGATTTCCGGACTACCGGGATTATGGGAGCTTAAGTACAGGAATTTGATCGCTTCGGTGATTGTTTTTGTACTTACGTTCTTATGATTTGGTCGGTTCTGTTACAATATCTGTCTTTAAGATGTGGCAATAACCCTTGGAAAGCCAGATCGGCAAGCTGCCGATCATCCAGCACCAGGCTGTAGCACTTATTTTTTACATCTCGTAGCCTTTGCACAAAGCTTTCTACCGATTCATCATTACGCTGTCTCAACTTTACTAAATCGGTAAGCTTCTTTTCATGGACTCCAGCAAAGAAATACTTATGAAATTGTTTTTCTAGATCAGCCCAAGTAATAATAGAATTTGGTGGTAATGAAATGAACCATGTAAATGCCGATCCAGACAAGGATGATGAAAATAATCGAACTCTTAATTCATCTCTGCTAGCTGCCTCTCCACATTGAATAATGAAGCGATTGACGTGTTCCATTGTTGATGTATCATCTTGCCCAGAGAACTTAGTGAAATCTGGTACCTTGTACCGATTTGGGAGAGGAATTAAATCATATGCAGGAGGGTATGGGGTCCGATAAGAATAAGTATTGACCTTGGGCTTTATCCCAAACTGATCCCTCATAATTTCTGCTATCTTATCGGCCCACAAAGCATCAGCCTCCTACTGACGAACTGGCTGAGTTTCTACAGGAGGTGCCTGCTGATATCCCTCCACATATCTTTGTGACCCACGATCTCCAGCAATCGGCATATTTGCCGTTACTTGTGGTCCATTAACCTGCTGGAAAGGATTCATCGGCTGAGCTGCCGATGCTTGATTCTGGAAACCAGCTTGCATATGACCTTGTTGAATACCTGCAACCTGCTGATTTTGCTGAACTATATGTTGAACAGGTAACTGTCCTAACCAACCATTATTAGAACTCATTGGTACAAAACTTACCGATGGCTGGTAATTTGCTGACATTGTTGGATAATTATAACCAGCTTGAGGCATGAACTGAACCCTAGTTTGACTCATAGCAGGGGCTTTCTGCTGCATCGGCAGTAAGCTTGCCGATGGACTTGAATTGGGTGTTTGAACCAAAGGCATCTGGAAACCTCCTGGAGTTGGTTGCATAGTAGTTGCTGCGGCAAATTGAGGCACTTGAGCCATCAGCGAAACAGCTGATGGTATAGGAGCTTTTCCTACTGCATCAAACACTTGAGGTAACCCAGGATTGAAAGCAGATGACTCCGGAGGCATACCATATCCCCACCAATTAGTAGGAATCTGGCTATTCTAAGACACAGGGCCTGACATAGCTGATGCCGATAGATCTGTATTAAGCTGAACTCGTCCGCCTGGTAGTACCTGATCTGATCGTATCGGTGTAGATTGAATATTAGGTAAGCCTGCCGATACTGGAGGGGAAGTAACTTCTATACCCACAACGGCCGAGGGAGCCGATGGAGTATTAACAGATGCTGGCTCTGGTTGGTGATAGGCAGGCCCAACGTAATGTGGTGCCGCTTGTCCTTCTTTGAGAGTTCGAACCACAGCATTATGAACAGTATTAGACAGCACATTGGAATGATTAATCCAAGCATGATTTACTGCAGAATTAACCATCTCTTGAAGTTTACCAGGATTGGAGTCAAAGGTAACCTGCCGAGGCAACGGCAAATCTTGCTTCTGGATGACTTGTCCACTCTTGTTCAAGCTAAACGATCTCAGACAAAGCTGCTTGTATTCTTCTACAGCCTTTTCCATAGCCTGCCTCTCCTCTTCCTTGAGATCTTCTTCTGATACCGCGATAATGTTCCCTGAATCGATCTCGGGATTGAACATATTGATCGGATTGATTTGTCCCACCGAGCGTGCCAAAAGATGTGTTGATGCAAAAGTGGATCTGCAAACACAAAGGGCTAATACCCGAATCGATATCCAAAGCGTGCCAGTCGATTTGACCTGTTAATCGACAAGGATGAAGATACGAGCACTTTGGTCCTGACAACAGCGATACGCCCGGAAGTCACGGCTAAGAGGTACTCACGCGGAACTCGAGAATCGCCGAAGGTCGCATTGAAGCTATGCAACTCGCCGAATCAATGAGAACTCGTAAAAAGGAAAAATATGCAAATTGACGAAGTCGCCGAAAAGTAAGTAGATGCAAATAGGAGTAAAAATTGGTTTTGATATTGATTGATATATCTTCATTACATTGCCCCTCACTCCATATTTATACCCTGATCTAAAGAGACACAACCAAACACAACTAGGACACCAAGCCCATATCTAAGGAAACACGTGACTCTTACATGAATCATACTCTAACAAATATAGAAAAGGAAATCAACTCCTATCTATTTCCCTGTCCGCCTCAATTACGATGGAAATCTCACCGTCCCCCTTTCCATCGGCATACTCCCTGTTTCATCGGCAGTAGTCTTCAAGCCGTCCTTCATCGGCATCGACAATAACATCTCCAACCTTATCGGCAACGCCCGAGTCTAAATCAACCTTTCCACCGATCACCACAATTCATCGGCAACCATCTTTACAAGCTGATTCTCATCGGCTGTCAGCGTACACAGTAACTTTCCTCTGCCGATTAGCCCACTCTGATCATTTTGACACGTGCAAAAAACGGTGTCAACAACTTGCAAAAGTTCCTTGGAAAGGTGAACTACTTGAGAAGGTTTATTGCTAACTTGTCTAGGAAAATTATTCCTTTCACCCCCATACTTCATTTGAGAGATGCATCTAAATTTACATGGGGGCAAAGCAACAAGAGGCTTTTGAGAAGATAAAGGAATATTTGTCAACACTGTCGGTTCTTCGCGCATCTAAAAGGGGGGTTCCTTTCAAATTATACATTGCTATCGAAGAGAAGATCATCGGGGCTGTTTTGACTCAAGAAGATGAAGGTAAAGAATGTGTGATTACTTATATTGGTCGTCGTCTTCTTGATCCCGAGACATGGTATGCCCATGTTGAAAAGTTATGCTTGTCACTGTACTATGCTTGTGCTAAGATGAGACATTATTTGTTGTCTAGTACATGTGTCGTTGCATGCCAGGCCAATGTGATTATGCACATGTTTTATCGGCCAATCCTTAGTGGAAGGATAGGCAAATGGGCATATGCGCTAATTGAATATGACTTGACTTTTGAGCCATTAAAAACTTTAAACGGTCAAGTCCTTGCTAATTTTATTGTTGAGCATGGTATTGATTTAGGAGATGTGATCAATTACCTTACTTCTACCCCATGGAAGCTTTATTTTGATGGATCGGCTTGTAAAGAAGGCCAAGGTGTTGGCATAGTCATTATTTCTCCTAATGGTGCTGAATTTGAGATGTCAAGCCAATTGAATTACTATTGCATCAACAATGAAGCCGAATATGAAGCTCTTTTATTCGGCTTGGAGATATTGTATTCCATGGAGGTAAAACATGTTGAGGCCTATGGTGATTCCTTGCTAGTAGTGCAGCAAGTGGCTTTTGAGTTTCAATTCTTAGAGGGATCACTAAATGCTTATCTTGATATGTGCCTTGATATTATTGCTTCTTTTTGCAGAATTTCAAATTTGGCATATTCCAAGGCATGAAAATTGTAAGGCCAACATGTTAGCTCAACAAGCATCTGGCTATGACATTAGTGGGCATAACTTTCACATCAATGAACAGCCGATGCAAGAAAAGTTTGTTGTTTTGTGTGCAGGTGCAGCAGAGTCAGCTCAGCTAACTCCAGAGGTTGGCCAGGTCGATTCCCCTCTAACCAGCTTGGCTATCTCGCCCAAGAAGCTTCCAAATCGGCCCAATTTGGTTTCTAGTGGTGGTGTAGCCAATTTGGAGGATTGGAGAACTCCCATATTGAAATATTTACATGATCCAAACACCAAAGTTGATAAAAGTGTTCGGCTAAATCCGTTCAAGTTTGTGTTGCACAATGATGAGCTTTACCCAAGAACTGCCAAAGACTTGTTGCTTAAGTGTCTGGAATATGATCAAGCAAGGATGGCTATGGGAGAAGTCAATGAAGGTATTTGTGGTATGCATTAATCGGCCCCGAAGATAAAGTGGTTATTGTGTACTATGATGGCCGATTGCTTTCGTTACTACAAAGGTTGTGAAGAGTGCTAACGGTTTAGGAATATTTAGCTGGTGCCTGCTGCTATGCTTCATACTATCATCAAACTATGGCCTTTCCATGGTTGGGGTGTCCTTCATTGGCCAAATTCATCCCTCATCATCAAAGGGACATCGCTTTGTCTTGGTTGCTACAGATTACTTACACATAAGGAGGTAATTGAGTTTATTACTGAGCATATCATACATTGATTTAGCATCCCTCAAACATTAACTACAGATCAAGGGACATCATTTGTGTCAAAGGAAGTATGAGATTTTGCTAAATTATATAAAATCAAATTACTCAATTCATCTCCATACTATGCTCAAGCTAATGGCCAGGTTGAGTCTAGTAATAAAACTTTGATCAAACTCATCAAGAAGAAGATTGAATATAATCCGAGGAGGTGACATGAAGTTTTTTCTGAAGCTCTATGGGCACATTGCATATCAAAGCATGGTGCCACAAAGGTCACTCCTTTTGAGTTGGTATATGGTCAAGAGGCTGTGTTGCCCGTCGAAGTGAATTTGGATGCATATAGACTTGCTAAACAAAATGAGTTATTTGCTGTTATGTATCATGATATGATGATGGACAGTATTGATGAGGTGTCTGATAAAAGATTAAAAGCTCTCAAGGAGATGGAGAAAGACAAAGCTCGAGTTGCCAAGGCATATAACAAGAAGGTGAAAAGCACATCATTCCAAGTTAGAGAATTAGTGTGGAAAACCATATTACCACTTGGGACAAAGAACAACAAGTTTGGCAAGTGGTCACCAAGTTGGGAAGGTCCTTATAGAGTGATCAAAGTGATATTTGGAAATTCATATCTACTGGAGACATTGCAAGGTGAAGGTCTCCCAAGAGCAATTAATGTGAGGTACTTGAAAAAATAGTTTCCAAGTGTTTGGCAAGTAGCCTAAGTGCTCACCAAACAATGGCCGACACATGTATCGCCCTTAGAACAAAATTGGCTGATGTATTCATCGCCCTTAGTCACTGATTAGCCGATGAGTTGGGTATCGCTGCTTTCAGTTGTGAATTATATTTTTAGGTTCATGTCTTCATTCACCTAAAAATAGGGGGCATATGTTGACATCCAAAAGTGTCTTGATTTGGTTCATGGACATCACCAACAAGTTACAAATACATGTTTGTTAGCGGCCTAGATAGACGATGCAATCGGCAATTAGAGTAGGAAGATTCGGCTGCCTGGCAGCGATACTTCTCATCGGATGTCTGCGCTCTTCATCGGCTGCCTAGGCAGCGCTACTTCTCATCGGCTGCCTGCGATACTCTTCATCGACTGCCTGGCAGTGCTATTCCTCATTGGTTGCTTGCACGACTCCTCATTGGCTACCTGGCAGCAATTACGAATCCACTGAAGGCTAAGCCGATTCCTCCCTAGAAACTAACTCGTTTCCAAGTCAGTTTTTTATATGTTTTTGACGTAGGAAACTTGGAGAACACATTTTGGATTTGTTTCCTACTGGTATAAGACCACCCCCCCCCCCCTCTATATATATAAGAGGATCATGGCCGATTGAGATCCCATCTATCCAATCGTCAAAAAATCAATCTACCAACCCTTTTATCCTTTTTCCAACCCCTCTTGCTGTTCGTCGTGTCTCCCGGTGAGATTCAGTAGCATTCTAGTTGGCCTTGCTGGTCCTAAGGCACCCTCCACATGCTTCTCCCTAACGGGTCTTCCTAGGAGAAGTTTGGAAGTCTATCCAAGCCAAGAACACGCTCAACATTGGCCTAACCGGTCTCTAGATCGATTTCGTCGATCACGTTGTGTTCTTGCTGTGTTGTAGGTTGTGTGCAACCTCTTGGGCATGCTAGCCCTGCTAGTGTGTGATTTGAACACCTTCCAGCATCAACACTCTCATTCCTTGATTGTTACTCAGGCTACCATCAGATTGCCCTCAAGGAAGAAGACCAACCGAAGACCTCCTTCATCATGCCTTTTGGCGCATACTGCTACACCACCATGTCAGTTTGGCTTGAAGAATGCTGGAGCAACATACTAGGCAAACTATCTAGGAGTGCCTAAGTCCTCAAATCAGGCACAATGCAGAGGCCTACATGGATGATGTGGTTATTAAAAACCCAAAGTCTAGAGACCCTAATCCAAGACTTGACTGAGACTTTCACAAATCTTCGACGATATCGGTGGAAGCTCAACCCGACTAAGTGCACCTTTGGTGTACCATCAGGGAAGTTACTCGACTTTATCATAAGCCATCGTGGGATCGAAGGCAGTTCGAAGTAGATTGAAGCAATTACTCAGATGGGCCCCCCGCAATCTGTCAAGGACGTCTAGAACTTGCAGGGTGCATGGCAGCCCTTAACAGATTCATTTCAAGGCTTGGCAAAAGAGGACTACCCTTCTTCAAGCTACTCAAGAAAATAGGGGAGGTCGAGTGGACCGTCAAGGCAAACAAGGCTTTCAAGAGGCTAAAGACATTCCTCACAAGCCCTCCAATCCTCACTTCGCTAGACAAAAATGAGACTCTCTTGATGTATATTGCGGCTACAACTAATGTAGTCAGCACTGCAATTATAGTAGAAAGAGCTGAAGAAGGCCATGTTTATAAAATACAGAGGCTAGTTTATTACATTAGCAAGGTCCTATCAAAGTCCAAAGTCTAGTACCTGCAGGTTCAGAAACTACTATATGTATTACTCATCACATTCACGCAAGCTCCGCCATTACTTCGATTCACATGAGGTATTGGTAGTAACCGACTATCCCCTTGGAGACACCTTGCATAACCATGATGCCACAGGGCGCATTGCCAAGTGGGCAAGTTGATTTTGGAGAACTCCATATTGACTTCATGCCAAGGAAGGCCATAAAGTCTCAAGCATTGGCCAACTTCTTGGCAGAGTGGACAGAAATCCAGCAACCAGCATCAACAAGAAAGCTGGAGCACTAGACAATGTATTTTAATGGGTCTCTAAAGCTCAGAGGGGTGGGAGCAGGAGTTCTATTCATCTCACCATCTGGTGAACACCTCAAGTATATCTTGCAGATCCTTTGGCTAGCCACCAATAATGAGGCCGAGTACGAAGCTTTATTGCATGGGCTATGCCTGGCCGCTTCACTCAACATAAAAAGATTACTCGTCTACGGTGATTCCTCGGTGATCATCAATAAAGTCAACAAAGATTGGGATTGCACTAAAGAGAATATGAATGCCTATTGCTTTGAGGTCCACAAGCTCAAAAAGCACTTCCACGGGCTAGAATTCCACCATGTGGTGCGCGATCTCAATGTTGCAGCCTGACGGTCTAGCCAAACTTAGGTCAGACATGGCCACAGGTACTAGGTAGAGTCTTTGTACAAGAGCTCATAAATCCATCCATTAAGGAGCAAGCTAATGATATTATTGATACACCAATGCCAGACAGACAGATTATGGTAATTGCACCTAGATTCGATGCAAGTATTTATCGACTACATCAAGAACCAAAATCTGCCAGAAGACAAAGTCATTGCTAAACAAGTCACCGGAAGGAGTAAGAGCTATGTACTAGTTGGTGGCAAGTTATATTGATGAGGCGCATCATCTGGAGTACTCATGAAGTGTATAACACCCACAGAGGGTAAAGAAATACTTGAAGAAATCCACACAGGGTGCTGCGGCAATCATGCCGTCTCCAGAACCTTAGTCAGCAAGGCATTCAGAACCGACTACTACTAGCCCATGGCAGTTGCAAATGCGGAAGACCTAGTGCACTGGTGCAAGGGCTACTAATTCTTTGCTAGACAAGCTCATGTTCCCGCGCACAACCTTATATGTATTCCTGCCATCATGGCCCTTCTCCTGCTAGGGGCTTGACATGGTTGGACCACTTAGCAAGGCACTAGGAGGCTTTGAGTTCATCATCGTCGCTATTGATAAGTTCACGAAGTGGATCGAGTTCAAGCCACTGGTTAAGTTTAGTTCAACAAAGGTGATTCAGTTCCTACAAGACATCATGCACCACTTTGGCATGCCCAATCGGATCATAACCAACTTGGGCTCACCCTTCACCAGCATAGAGTTCAAAGCATGGAGCCAAGACTATGGCATCAGCATTGATTATGCCTTAGTAGCTCATCCATAGGCCAATGGGCAAGTGGAGAGAGCCAACGGCTTACTTTTACAAGTACTCAAGCCAAGGCTGTACGAACCACTGAAGAAGTATGGCAGAAAGTGGATGCAAGAGCTACCCAAGGTAGTCTGGGGGCTACGCACTTAGCAGAGCAGAGCGATAGGCTAGTCACCCTTCTTCCTAGTGTATGGCTCAGAAGCAGTTCTACCCGCCGACTTGATTTGGAATTCCTCGAGAACTGAACAATACAATGAAGGAGAAGAAGACTCTACTCGACAGTTGGAGATCAATACTCTAGAAGAAGCCAGAATCATCGCTTTCCAGTTGACTATATATCTACAAGGACTTCAGCACTATCACGACAAGCGCGTTCAAACTCAGTCGTTGAATGTCAGAGACTTAGTTCTACGCTGCATCTAGAACACCATAGGGCTCCACAAGTTATCAAGCCAATGGGAAGGACTGTTCAGAGTATCCAGGGTCACAAGACCCAGATCCTATAGACTTACCATAGAGAACAGGGCAGAGGTCCCTAACTCATGGAACATTAAACATATGAGGAAATTCTACCCGTAGAGAGTTCTTAGTCAAAAGCCGACCAATTAGGTCGCAATTGTAAAAAACAGTTATATCTACTGGATAACAATAAAGAATATTTTGACACCAGCTATATTATATGTGTCAACGCAAAATTCTGGTTAATGCGCAGGACACACGACAAGCCTGGGAGATCTGCTTAGCTCCAGTGTAGGTCCTGTCAATTTTGGGGTCACGGACGTGCCAGTCAATTTGACCTGCAATTGACAAGGGAAAAGATAATCAGTAGTTTAAGGTGGAATGTGTCGGCTGGTGATCCAGCAGTCCCACAGAGCCATCGGCTAGAAAGCCGATAGAGTGTATCAAGCCATCGGCTGGAGGTCCGATTGTACCAACATGCATCCATGTGTGAATAAAGTAAAGCAATCGGCTAAGAGAGCCGATGGATACATCTTATAATTTGAAGTAAAGCATGAAAGCACGAGTGGTTCATTAGAAAAACTGACAAGATCATAGAATGAAATATATTCCTTATTTTCCTACAAGTAAATCCATAAACTAACAAAGTCTAATCTATCGTCACCACCAATTAGGTTGAAACGATGCAGCGTTGGCAGCAGGGCGATAAACTAGAATTCGTAGGCCAATAGATCTATTTATAACAAAATAAAGTACAGAAGACATGCTATGGATAATGAAAGCACAGGTCATCGGCTATAAAGCCGATGAGGCATAGTGTGTGAATAATCCTCTGTTTTCCTGATAAAGAAATCCATAAACTAATAGAATATAATCTATCGTCACTACCAATCAGTTCGAAACAATGCAGCATTGGCAGCAGGGCGATAAACTAGAGTTTGCCAGCCGATGAATCTATTTACAGTAAAATAGAGAATTAAAAACATACTATGTATGACTAACACTAAGACACAATCGGCGGATAAAACAGTCTGTTGTCAGGTTTAAAGATTAGCGTGATGATGCAATAAAATGACATATTAGAAAGATGTAAGCCGATGTGTCTTAATCTAGTCGGATAACTAATTTTACTAAATCTAGCAAGAGGTCATAAGATGCAGCCTTACGAGATTAGATACGAATCGATAACTTGACTAATACCAAATGAGGCAAGAGATCAAACTTAACTAATGTAGACTTACAAGATTAGATATAAGTCGATGACGGTACTTACAAGCAAACCAGAGATCAAACTAATGCAGCCCTGCTTACCGAAGAACTCGTCGATATCTACGTTACTCCTACTCCTAATGCAATGGCGTGAAGCCAAAATAAGTTGTGTTGATCGAGAGATAAAAATCTAATACAATGGCCGGGGCTTATATTTATACCCTGGGCCAATACAGAGTCCTGGTCGGACATGACTAGACTACTCACAAAATAATCTAATTTACATAAATTGGGCTCCACAATTTCCTTTCTGATGGAATCTGACTTGGTCACACCTGAGCTGATGTCGCCCTTGTTGCAGTCTTCATGGTGCTTTTCCAAATTTCAGATTTTGACGTCCTTCTCCAAAATCTGGTGCAAACACATGCCCCCTAATTTTAGAATAAAATAATTTTGTTCCAAAATTCCCTCAAATTATCATTACTGCTGCTATACTGCTCCGTGGGCCAAACCGGCCTTATATCTATCCTGCCATCATTCCCGTCTTCTATCTTTCGTCGTTCCTCCTCCCTTCTGCGCATCATTCTGCTACAGTAACCATTGCTTCGAGTCGAAAACCCGTTGACAAAACACAAACTCCTTCTCCGCCGCCGAGTTCATCTCCCGCTACTAGTGTCACCACTTCCTTCTCCACCAATGGCGACTTCAACTGACGTTCTAGCGGTATGCTTCAACTTCTTTTTCAATTACTGCACTATTTCCATTCCTGTTTCCAAGAACCCTAGATTATACCCCTTCTTAGATTTAATTCTTCTTTTCTTCTCATTCCCTATAGGATTTGAGGGGCAATATCTTGATTCTGGCCAAGGACTACCCAAATATATACTTCTTAGGTCTGATGGGAGATCCCGACCCGATAGATTTCATCAACTTAGAAACTCAGAGACTCCTCTTTAAAAATTTCAAATGCAGTTACCGGACTGGTCAGGTAGCTTCAGGTCTTGGCCCAGTCAAGTAACGGGATGGAGGAATTGGTATCACCGTGTATTGGCCTCCAAGAAAACCTTCTGGGATGCTATTAACCTTCATCAATGCATCACACTCTCATTAGCCAATATGGAGAAGAATGAGCCGCTAATCATATCGGCTTCTCATTTCTGGTCTGATGCTTTGAACGCTTTCCTTTTTGCTCAAAATGACCATTACACTAGCTGATGTAGTACTGTTGACTGGACTTAACATCATAGGGCCAGTTACTCCCTTCAACCTTCTGAACAAACCAACACATCGGCTTCAGACCAAGGATGTCGGTGGATAGGCTGGCTATGTTTCTGCTCATACTAAAACCAGGTCAGTTGATGATAGAGAACACATAGCCTTCTTGAACATGTGGTTAGAGAAGTTTGTTTTCTGTGGATCAACTCTTGGACCAACCAGTAATCATCAAGGTTTAGCAGAATGCCTAGCCCAAGGTGACATCATTCCACTTGGTAAATACCTGTTGGGAGCAGCCTACTCATTATTGCATCGAGTGGCAGTAAAACTATCATCTTGTGAACCCATCGGCAACACAGGTGGCCCTTGGTGGTTCATTCAACTATGGCTCAACTTATATACTCATCAGGCAATGGGCCGAGATCTAAAAAATAGCATATTCCCAACCTCAGAATTTGCAGAGGAAGCCAAAGAGACAACCCGCCGATGTATATCACTTGGCGAAGCGGCGTCGGCTCTTCCGGGCTTGTCAGCTACTAGGACTAATACAGCCCAAATCTTTAAGAGATTTTACCTTGGATTCACCAAAGAAAGCCTCATTTGGTTTCCTTATAATAATCACTATGATTATGAGTTGCCAAGCTTTAGATTCTCGAATGCTTGCGCTGAAGGAGCAGCTATTTTCATAGTTTTCATTCAGGAATTCTCCCTGTCGGCTTTAACTCTGGCCACAATCAGCAGCAGTCTTACGAGTTCTACTATCCATCAGTAGCTGCCCGTCAACTAGGACTCAGACATTTGCCGGCAAGCTCAAAGCAAGACAAGTCATTAACAATGCTCTGGAATTTGATAGAGTGCATATGCTGGTATCGGCAATCCAAACTGTGGCAGAACCGCCCATTTAAAATAATCATACGCTTACTCGCCCGCCATTAGGCACTAAGTAAACGATGATTAACTTAAATCTGGTCGTATGTCGAGCCCACCATTTAGGAGAACTCAAACCATCCATGTTTGTTATAGGATCCATAAATGGTTAGTGAAATCCATAAGTTATATTACAAGCCTCCATTAGAGTACAATACATTATCCAAATATAGAACAGAGTTCAGAATAGCAGCAGAAATTAGAAACAATATTACAACAATAGAAGTTTTCTTTTACATCATTAAAAACTTTAATCTACGGCCACCAACTTGACCTCAAAGGGGGTGGAAACAGAAGTCCTCGCTGTGCCCTCTAGACAGGACTCCACCAAACGAAAGTGATAGGTACATACTAGCACGATCTTTTGCGGAAGGGCCCGCAACAAGATCGACACCCGCTTATGTGTCAGTGCCAACATCTGCAGAAAACAGGGTAGAACAAACCCCGAGTACATGATGTACTCCGCAAGACTTATCCGCCTAAAAGGGAAAGGATTCCCGACTCTCAAGAAAAAATGTTGGGGCTCTTTGGCCAATTGTTTAGTGTTGTCTTTGCAGAGAAGCTTACTAATGGTGTGTCCTTATATTCGAAGTTTTAGCAGCCAAGTTAGGTTCATTAGCTAACCATTCTAGATATGCACTTGTACTACTTTCAAGCAAGTGGTAAGCAATCAGATTATATTCTAGTAACGAGCAGCAACCTCGTCATCATTCTCATGTTCTAGTTGTGTTAACTACGATGGAAGGAACACGACAAGTGGTATCCATATCCGAGGAGAGCGGCGATTGCAATCGATGTACATCCAGCTGGGAAATCCCGAACACACGCCCGTACTTCTCGAGAGAAGCGAGAACAGAAACCACCGTTCCTATCGTACAGGACTAAGGCCTGAAGTGACATGACCACCCCAGGGAACCCACCCTATGAGGCCCATCCCGCGACTAAGCGACGGGTTTTCCCCTCATAACTTTGATCCATGGACATCCCCCATCCCACGTCATCAAAAGATGATTAGTGAACCACCCCGGTGACAGAACACCTTAGTTGTAAGACAGTACTTGGCTTCACGGTCAACTATTAACCTAGGTCCCTGTTATGTGTCGGTACCTTCAAACTTGCCATGTGGCTACCAATGGACGGACCTTAATCGACACAGCAGGGTAAGAACCAGAATCCAGGACCTCCATGCCCTGTTGCTTCACAAACACCGTGCCCCGCTGGTCTCAATTTATTACACCCACAATTCCAGACAAAAGGTACGAAGTGTAGAACTGTCATGAGCAACAGCAGGTTGCTCACATCTACCGAGTCCCTAAGCAATAGCAACTACTCGAGCCTTATCAGCTAGTAGGACTCATAGGTCGGAATATTTATGCATGTAGGTTCCAGTCAACTCCTATACCTAATGCAGCATAATTAGAAAAGTGTTTTTAAAACATTAGGTTATGCACCGGGGCTTGCCTTGGGTCGAAGTTGGGTCAGAGGAAAAGTCAGTAGCTTTCAGAAGCACCAGTCGACGAGAAGACCCTCCTCGTCGTAGTCCTCAATGACTTCCTCAAACTCTGGCTCCACGTAGTCACTACGGTATCTATATGCAAGCAATAATGCAACATAAAATTAATTCTCCTACATTAGACCAAGTACTAGGACTGAAAGTAGCATCAATGGATAGATCGCATCTTAGGAACCCACGGAGACTGTGTTTCGCATTTTTCTGATTTTTCTAGATTTTTTGCGAATTTTGGAAGCTTTTGCAATTAAAGACTTCTCGGCTTTTGGCCCAGCCCGGCGGTAATAACTTGCGCGGCGGTGGGCCCACCTGTGGTGGCCTAGCAGCGGCGGCAGTTTGCCCACGCACCGCGCATGCGCGGCCCAAGCGGCAGCGCAGAGCCCGCGCGGCTGTGACAAGCCCACGGCGCGACAGTGGCGCACAGCGGCGGAGGCTAGCCCACGGCGCTAACGGCCCATGGCCGAGGAAGCGAACGCGGCCCAGAGGCTGGCTCGGCCTGCTCTCTTTTGCAGAAAGGACCCCAAAGATCTAGAAACTATAGAATGACCTCTGCCACTGTTTAGCACTATTTATCCGAGTCACTGCCTTTGCAGCTAACACCCTGGCATTCCTTTTATTTGCATCGGCAAGTACTTGCTATGCCGCTGCGCAGAAAAGGTGGCCGACGGCCTGCTCCGACTGGCCACAGGCGGCGCGGGTGATGACAGAGGTGGCGCGGTGGCTCAGTAACGCGGCGGCGGCATACGGCGGACACGAGCTGAGGCTCAGGTGGCACAGCCGCCTAGCAAAAACGCGTGGCACATGGCGGCAATGGCTTTGGAAAAAGAGGGGACGTGGTTCTCACCGAAAAGCAGTAGCGGGTGCGGGCGGAAACAGTCGGCCGAGATAGGGAGAGGATTTTTTGGCTCAAGAGCGAACGCGTGAGAGAGAGCGAGGGGCGGGGAATGGCGGCCGGTGGCCGACCTTTATACGCGCAGTGGCGTGGGCCTCTGTCCTGCGGTCCAAAGGGGGTGCGGCTCTGACCAGTCGGCCCCTGTGGCCATAGCGCCGGCACAAGGCGGGCTATAGGCGCACAGGACACCCATCCGTCCCTGTGCAGGGCATGGCGATGCGATGGCACGGCGACGACGATAGCGACGGCGACAGCGCAATCACGTCTGTCAGCGCGACAGCTACGGGCCTCCTCCGGAAGACCCGGCGATCGCTCCGTCCTGAAATCACGCCGGCCGGCACGGAGGTGCGGCGGTGCGTGCGCAGGTGATGCCGGCGTGGAGCGGCCGTCCTCCCTCCGCCGCATTTCACGGGCGCGACGTGCGCCGGAATGGTTGGGGAGAGAAGAAGGGGGGTGTGCGGCGTCGGGCGCTGGGCTTCGGCCTGCTAGGCCTTGGCCTGGCGGGCGCGCAGCCCATGCTGCTTGCTGCCACTCACGCGCTGTAAGATGGGGAGAGGGAAAGCGCGTCGGGCCACCGGCGCTAGGCTTCGGCCCAAGCGGCGGTTGCCAGCCCGTTCCCTTTTTTCCATTTTTCTTTTTCCTTTCTCCTTTCTTTTTTCTTTCTTTTTCTATATAAAACCAATTCCAAAATTGTTTCTTCCCTTTTTAATCCAAAAAGTATACTTTTCCAAGAATATAAAAGTTAGGGTGCCACTCCCCCAACATTTCTTGATCATTTCTAAAATCTCATGCATAACTTTTATACCAAAACTCATAATTCGATCTTTTCTTTATTTTCCTTTTCCATTTTTCTTTTTCTACCATTGGTAGAAATTGGATTTGCTTAATCGTAATTAAACACTAGTAGCGGTAATACTGGGGTGTTACAGCCCTCCCCCCTTAAACAAAATCTCGCCCCGAGATTTGTGGGTACCTCGCTGACAAGGGGAGAGGTGCTAACTCAAGCAACTCCGAAAGGCAACATTTAAAAAACTATTCCGTAAATAGAATCTTTTCCCCTTACATGGAAAGTTACAAAAGGAAAACCAACTAGCCTTCAAGGACCTTCTTGAAACAGGTGAGGGTAGTGCTCCTTCAAGTAGTCTTCCTACTCCCAAGTAGCTTCTTACTCAGTGTGGTTGATCCACTGTACCTTGCAGAACTTAAGCACTCCGTTGCGAGTAACTCGTTCTTTACGATCTAGAATCTTGATGGGATGCTCGAGGTAGGTAGCATTTGCTTTCACTTGAAGACCCTCAACTTCAATGACCTTTGTTGGGACACGTAGGCATTTCTTCAGTTGTGATACATGAAAGATGTTGTGTACGGCAGATAAGATTTCCGGGAGTCAAAGACGATATGCAACTGGTCCACACCGCTCCACAATCTGGTACGGTCCAACGTACCAAGGGGCGAGCTTTCCTCGTACGCCAAAATGATGGACTCCTTTCATGGGTGATACCTTCAGGTAAACATGGTCACCCACCGTAAACATCAATGGTCTACGCCTCTTGTCGGCATAGCTCTTTTGTCGGGATTGTGCCGCTTTAAGATTTGCTTGAATCATTGCCACTTGCTCCTCTGCTTTCTTGACCAAATCAATCCCAAACAAACTTCTTTCTTCGATTTCCACCCAATTCAATGGGGTTCTGCATCTTCGGCCATATAACGCTTCGAAAGGTGCCATTTTCAAACTCTCTTGATAGCTATTGTTGTATGAAAATTCTACCAGGGGTAACCATTTATACCACTTTTCTAGAGATGTCAACACACAGGCTCTTAGCATATCTTCAAGAATCTGATTAACTTGTTCTGTCTGCCCGTCCGTCTGAGGATGATATGCGGAGCTCCGAATATGTTTGGTTCCCAGAGATTTATGAAGCTGTTCCCAAAAACGAGAGACAAACTGGGAACCACGATCTGATACGATGGTCTGAGGAATGCCATGCAGGCAGACAATCCTTTCTAAATAAAGCTCGGCATAGTGGCACACATGGTGCTTAGTCTTTACCAGAAGAAAGTGCGCCGACTTGGTGAACCGGTCCACTATGACCCAAATAGAATCATATCCCTTGGCAACTTTTGGAAGACCTACAACAAAGTCCATGGATACATCCTCCCACTTCCAAGAGGGAACCTCCAATAGTTGTAGGGGACCTGTAGGACTTAGGTGATCTACTTTGACCCTTCTACATGTGTCACATCGAGCGACAAAACTAGCAATTTCTCTTTTCATCTTGGTCCACCAAAACTTGAATCTTAGATCTTGATACATCTTGTTACTTCCTAGGTGAATGAATAGCTTAGATGAGTGGGCCTCTTCCAAAACTGCCTCACATAACCCTTGGTCCTTTGGGACTACCATGCGGTCTTTAAACCATAGGACTCAATTATCATCAAATCCGGAAGCAAGTAGCTTTGCCCTCCTGTATGCTTGCCTTGACATGGGCAACTCCAGCATCATGCTTTTGTGCTTCAACGATTTGCTCTTGAGGGTAGAGACTAAAGTGAGGTGAGCTAAGACCTCCGAATGAGAAAATTTCCAATCTTCATTGTTGAGTTCTTCTTTCAATTCATCCCTCGAGCGGTTGCTAATGACCCCAGGCTTACGACTCAATGCATCAGCAACTACGTTGGCCTTGCCTGGATGATAGTGCACTTCCAAGTTGTAATCCTTGATTAATTCCAACCATCTTCTTTGCCTCATGTTCAACTCAGCTTGGGTGAAAATGTACTTCAAACTCTTGTGGTCTGTATAAATATGGACAACATTTCCAAGAAGATGGTGTCTCCAAATCTTCAATGCGTGGACAACTGCAGCCAATTCCAAATCATGGGTCAGTTAATTCATCTCGTGAATCTTCAACTGGAGGGATGCATACGTGATGACATGACCTTCTTGCATGAGTACACACCCCAGACCTTTGCCAGAAGCATCGCAGAAAACATCATATGGCTTGTCGATGTCGGGTTGAGCTAGGACAGGTGCAGAAGTCAACAATTTCTATAGAAGTTGAAAAGCATCCTCGCAAGCTTGTTCCCAAACAAACTTGGTGTCCTTTTGAAGCAACCTGGTCATAGGCTTCGCAATCTTCGAAAACTCAGGGATAAAATGACGGTAGTAACTTGCCAAGCCTAAGAACTAGCGAATGTGCTTCACTGTCCAGGGAGTTTGCTAATCCAACACATCTTGCACCTTACTCGGATCCACTGAGATACCTTCCGGAGTCAACACATGTCCCAAGAATTGCACTTCGCTCAGCCAAAATGCACATTTACTGAGCTTGGCATAAAGTTGATGCTCACGTAGTCTTGTTAGGACTACGCAGAGATGACGAGCATGATCTTCACGATTCTTGGAGTAAACAAGAATGTCATCAATGAAGACCACAACAAATTTATCCAACTCCGGCATAAAGACTGAATTCATCAAATACATGAAAAAGGCTGGAGCATTGGTAAGTCCAAAAGACATAACCAAATACTCAGAGACCAAACCGGGTAGAGAAAGCAGTCTTGGGAATGTCTTCAGGCTTAATCTTGATCTGATGATATCCAGAACAAAGGTTAATCTTTGAAAAGACCTTGGCTCCAGCAAGCTGATCGAACAAAATGGCGATGCGGGGCAGAGGATATTTATTCTTGACGGTTACCGCATTCAAGGGATGGTAATCCACACACATCCTTAGAGTCTTGTCCTTCTTTTTGACAAAGAGTGTCGGACAACCCCATGGTAAGGAACTGGGGTGGATAAAACCCTTATCCAGAAGCTCTTGAAGTTGAACTTTTAATTCCCTCAACTCGTTTGGCAGCATACGATATGGCCGATGAGAGATTGGGGCTGTTCCTGGAGCTAACTCAATAGAAAACTCCACTTCTTGATCTGGTGGCAAGCTAGAAAGATCTTCTGGAAAGACATCTGGAAACTCACTGACAACTGGGATAGATTCGAGGCCAGGGGAAACCGTAGCGGTGACCATGGCGTTCACCCTCTCTGACTGTGGACGAATGCCTGGCAAGTAAACTGGTATCATAAAGTCTTCGGATGGGGCCTTCAAGTAAAGAACCCGGGACCCAAGGTCCAAGACAGCATCTTGTTGTCTTAGCCAGTTCATGCCCAAAATCACGTCTATCCCCTGGTTTGGTAACACTAGCAGACTGGGGAAGTAGGTATACCCGGACAACTCAAGGGAAATACCATAGGTTGCCTTGCTTGTGCTTAGCTGGGCTCCTGGGGCCCTAACCTCATATTGAAAGGGTGTAGGCTTCGTAGATATCCCATGTCGACTCACAAACTCTTGACTTATGAAGGAAAAGGATGCGCCTAAGTCGAACAAAACCATTGTAGGATGTGAATGGACAGGAAATGTACCTGCCATGACTGGTTCGGCTTGAGGTACTTCCTCCACATTCATGAAGTTAACTTGCCCCACTCGATTCATTGGGATCTTCTTCTTGATGACCGTCCTCTTGACCAAGCGGTTTCTGGGAGACGGCTGATTACCCCTCTGATTTAGAGGACATTCTTTTGCATAATGCCCCTCCTTGCCACAATTGTAGCACGGCCCTGACTTGATGGGTTGCTGCTGACGCGGCTGCTGCTGTTGCTGTGGTGCACGGTACTGCCCAGTCGGGTTCTGGTGCTGGGACTGCCAGTTACTGGCAGGACGGTACGACACCTGCCTTGTTACTTGAACTTTTTGCGGGGGGTGGCTAGAGGATCCGACAGTCATCCGCTTCTGTCCCAATTCAGCTTGAATTCCCTTGTTAAGCGTCTCCAGCATGATTGCCGCATTCATCAGTTTCGGGAAAGATGGATAATTCCCCGGAAATAGCTCCTTTTGCGTGGTCATTGGCAGACCATGCAGGAAACACTCTCTTTTCTTGGCATCGCTATCCACATGATGTCCAGCGTACAAAGCCAAATGGTTGAATTTTTTGGCATACTGGAACACCATCATGCTCCCTTGCTTTAGCTCCAGAAATTCTTTCATTTTCCTAGCCACCAGACCAGCAGGGATATATTGCTAACGAAGGGCAACTCTGAATGCCTCCCACGTCATCTGTTGACCTGCTACCTGGGACGCTTGGAAAACTTGCCACCAGGCACCAGCATCTCCCTGAAGCTGTTGAGCGGCGAAAAGAACCTTCAGTTCATCATTGACTCACAGAAGTGCAAACTTCTGCTCCATGGTGCATAACCAATGCTCAGCTTCCATTGGCTCAGCGGCACGTGAGAAAACCGGAGGGTGCATACCAAGAAAATCCTGGTATGAGCTATTTTGGTTCGGGTTCCTCCCCTCAAAATGTCGACCCGCCATTGCCTAGGCGATGGCGTGGATGGCGCGGTTAGTGTCCGCATTGCCGGCAGCTATTGCTGCCAAGATCTCGGTCACAGAAGCTGGGGGCGGTGGTGGAACTTCCTCGCCCTCATGCCCGGGCCCTCCATTGCACGAACGGGTGCGTCCAGCCATTTCTGCCTGCGGAAAGACAACCACAGGTCCACAGTCAGTATTCAAATGGCTTATGGATACAAGCAGGAACTGTCCACCAATAGGTAGAAGCATCCAGGGCATAGAAAAATACGAGGAACCAACACCCGATAAAGCGATTGAGAACGAAAGATTCACACAAGATTGAAGAAAAACGAACTAGATACAAGAGCGTGGATAAAGCTTGGGCAACACACAACACTTTACTGGGATTAGCTTTCATAACCATTGTCGATATATTACAGGCTATCTTACATCACTGCACTCTATACAACAGATTACTAAAACATCTATCTTATAGAGCTCGCTACATTACTCTGGGGCTATGATACACAACAAACTACTAGAGCACCTCCTCTACTGACATGCCTAGACGTGGCCATCGTTGATGATCTCGATACCGTCTCCTGTCAGCAGCTCCACTGCCCTAGCTAGAAAAGGAGCCGGTACCAACAACCTGTAGTGACCACCCGGCACACATTACAGGAAACCGGGACTTTGCCCAGTGCTCAAATCTTTGCCGAGTGCCAAATATCGGGCACTCGGCAAAGGCCACCTTTGTCGAGTGCCGCACTCGGCGAAACTTGGCACTCGGTAAATAGGGCTTTGCCGAGTGTCTGGCACTCGGCAAAATAAGGCACTCGGCAAAGCCAAACTTTGCCCAGTGCCAGGCACTCGGCAAAGTTGGGCACTCGGCAAAGAGGCGCCCGGGGATAACGGTACCCAACGCCGTCCTCTTTGCCGAGTGCCTAGGGCTAGCACTCGGCAAAATATTGTCTTTGCCGAGTGCCTAGGGCTAGCACTCGGCAAAATAATTTTTTTTTTGTTTTTTGCCACCAACTTTTTTTCTTAGATTTGTATTTGTACCATGAACAACATATTCAAATTTGGCACAATTTCATTGCTGTTTGCTATATTTCTTCACTTTATTTCGTTTTCTTGCAATTTTCCAGAAAATGTAGGTTTGAACTGCAGGTGCATCGAATAATAGTTTTGATCCATTCCAAAAATATTATTCTTGTTTGTTAGTGTCACTTTATGCTAAATCTAGGAACTGTCTCCAAATTTCGATCAACGTGCTCACGGGGCAACATCGCGAACTTGCGTGCGAGTGGTTATTTAATTCTATAAAATTCAAACGAATCCCGAAAATCATGAAACTTGGCGAGATGTCATGATATCACATGCATATGCGGTGGTAAAAATTTGAAAACGTTGGAGGACGTCATCACGTATGGTGTTCACATGTGTTCACAAACCGGGGAAGAGCGAGGCCAGGACCATGACACTCACCAGGGAGCAGTACCTCGCAGTAAGTTATAAAACATTGTTACTGACTCATTCTATGAAGAATAGGTAGCCTTCATTTTATATTCTAACATTTCTAATACTGGATGGCATGCAGATGTGTCCTTCTTGGTGCGCCACCCACAGAGACTGTTGGGTGGCCATCGTGGACAAGTGGGTCTCCGATGAGTGGAGGGAGAGGCACGCCCTCCGTCGGGAGTGCCGCCTGCAGATGGGTGGGCCGGCGCACCACCAAGGCAACCGGCCCCTCAGTTCGTACGCCCAGGCCTGGGTACACGCTACGCACTTATTTATTTATTTGTTCTAACGCTCAATTCTCATTACTTCTAATCGTCTTTGTGTTTTCCTCGCAGTCCCAGTCGCATGATGGCCAGGAATGCAACGAATTCATGGCGTACGCCATGGCACACAAGGGCAAGGCGACAGCCCCGGACACCGTCTACAACCCGGAGGACGGGCCCGAGGCGTACAGCAACACGAGCGTCCACAGCAAGCTCACCGACTACGCCTCGGCGGCCCGCGAGCGGCATGGGGAGGACTTCGACCCCGCCACCCAGCCCCTTGATACCGACCTCGTGATGAGGCTCGGAGGAGGGAAGCAGCACGGCCGGTACTGGATGGCCTCCAACATGGTCGACTCGACCTCTGTGCCCAACCTCGCCCAGATCCGAGCACAGAGCACGAGCTCCTCCGTCCCCATTCGACCTCGGCAGGCGAGCACACTGCAGCAGATGGCGGCACTCCAGGTTAGTTCTATTTCATTCGCCGTTCATTACTTTTACACATGTACCTTGCATTTGCATTGTTTAAACGTTGGTGATTGAATATTGCAGGCCACTGTGGAGAGGATGGAGGCCGAGAGGGAGGCCGAGAGGGTCGAGAGGGAGAGGGAGAGGGCCCAGAGGGAGGCCGAGAGGGCCGAGTGGGAGGTCCTGAGGGCCCAGAGGGCGGCCGAGGTGCAGAGGATGCAGGACATGTTCTCATTCATGTCGAGCCTCGGAACCACTCTCCCGGGTGTGGTGGTGCCCCAGTCGCTGCTCGCTCCAGTTGTGCCTCCTACTCCTCTGGCTCTAGGCACTCCGGTGAGTATATATATATGGTTGATCAAGTCCTTTAGCTTGTGTAGATACTAATGAATTCAATTCTCCTTTGTGCAGCAACAGTCGTCGGCTTCGAACCCGACTCCTTCGCCTCATCACACACACCCCGGCTGGACAGGTCCACCACCGCACGAAGGTGCCCCTTCAGGCTCCCATTGGGATCAGTGGCAGTAGGTGGTGCCCCTTCATGTTTCATTGACTTTTTTTGATCTAGGACTTGTGTTGGATGAAGACTTCTTAGATGTTGTCATGGATTTGTACATTGGATGTGCGTGTGATGGATTATGCAGGAGGATGTGCTTGTGATGGATGTTGGATGTGCTTGTGATGTATTATGGATGTATGTGATAGATTATGTATGCGTTTTGTGTGATGCTAAATGCCTGTGTGCTGTCTCATGTATTATATATAAGTTTTGCGTGTTTGCTTTCGAAGGAAAGCAACAAACAAAAAAAAATAGCAAATTTTCCAGCTTTGCCGAGTGCCAACACTGGACAAAGAAGTCTTTGCCGAGTGCCAGGGGTGTGGCACTCGGCAAAGCTGGAAAAAAATGCTGCAAAAACAGCCACTTCCCCAGTTTTGCCGAGTGCCACAGCCTGGCACTCGACAAATAGGTCAATTTTTGCCGAGTGCCAGGTGGTACCACTCGGCAAAGACTATTTTTAAAAAGATTTTTTTTTAAAAAAATGGTTTCTTTGCCGAGTGCTGAGCCCTGGCTCTCGGCAAAAATTCAAATTTTGCCGAGTGCCAGTCCCTAGGCACTCGGCAAAGCCGGCGTCAAATGTTGACGGCAGTTATTTTTTTGCCGAGTGCGGGCTTGGCACTCAACAAAGACTTTGCCGAGCGTCGATTTTTGGCACTCGGCAAAGAAATTTTTGCCGATAAAATCTTTGCCGAGGATACCTTTGCCGAGTGCGGCACTCGACAAAGAGGGCGTCTGCAGTGGTGACATAGGGGTAGAAGGGGTGGTAGTTTGATTGGACCTCCTCTGAGACCGCTGGTAACTGCTCCTCCTCAGGTCCTGCAGGCACAAGGGCAAGCACTGGTGGAGGTGAATTAGCCTCCAAGGCAGACATGGCATTGGAGCCCTCCTCCTGCACTGCTGGCGCTGCCTGGCAGCCTGGGCTGCCATCTGCACAAGTTCTTGATTCTGCTCCATCAGCTGTTGCACCTGATCCTGAACTGCTACCATCTGATCCACTAGCTCATTGTATTCTTCTATCAACTCATTCTTCTCGTACACTGCCCTATGTAGAGCATCCAGATTCTGGTCTCTTTGTGCACGGGCCTCATCCCTCTGGTGTTCTGCCATTCGCCACTGCTCAAGCAAGTGGTTCTTCCAGGCGATCATATCAGCTAGCTGCTCCTCCAGACTACGGGTAGCACCCGGAGTATGCCTATAGAGCGCCTCGGTTAGCTCATCCTGCAACTTCTTTCCCACACCTTCCAGCTAGTCCACCCTGCCACAGTACCTCTTAACTAGCTCTCTCGCAGCCTTTCCAGCTTGTCACTGGCTGCCAAGTACTCCACTATGGCGGGAAAAACTACACGGGTGCCCTCGTCTTCATCCGCTTGTAGAAGCTCTGCCACCGGTTGTTCCCACTCATCCCTGGCATCATAAGTATCCAGCTCATGCTCATTCTCGCGCCAGAGGCTAGCTGCATGGGGCACTGGGAAACACTTGGAGAATATCCTACCCATGGTTGATGCATGAGTAAGGCACAACCTCCTTATGGCGCCATGTGCCACCACCTCTCTAGCGTGGTCCATGCTGACACCCACGCCTCGCAGGGTAAGGTCCTCCCAAAATAGTGGATGGCCCATAGCAGGGACAACCACTTCCACCTGGTACAGGGACAGACCATGGACGGTAAACTCACATCCATAGTACGTCGGTGGAGCGACGGGGTGCACCATCTTGAGTGTGTGCAACAATAGACGGGGAAACCCCATGGAGGCATCGCTGCTGCTGTAGGGACACTCAGCCCTCCAACGCTCAGCCTCGGTGTGCGCCATCTGTAGAAAAAAACAAGTCTCGGAAAGTGCTTCTAAAGAAATAAAAGTATTTGGAGAACTTTCTGAAAGGACTCTAAAGCAACACCAAACTACTTATGAAGGAGAGATGCATGCAAGTCCTATTCGTCCTCACAACCTACATCTAACGGACTCAGTCGGTGGCATTTTGGGACTACGTTTGCTATGCGTTCGGGTTAGTGTACCTGCAGAAAATTTATCATAGCCCTTTCCATAGTTAGAGTCAGCTTACATAGATGCCACCTAGCAACCTATATTATAACTATAGGGCTTACTTATATACTCGTACGCAAACGTCCTATATTTTTGCAAGGTTTTTGTTGGCATATTTTAATTATGAAAAAGTGTTCTCGACTTCACCAAACATTTATGGCTCTAATACGAGCTGTGGCAGAACCGCCCATTTAAACTAATCATACGCTTACTCGCCCACCATTAGGCACTAACACTAGTAGAGAAACGACTTTTGATCCACTTCGAAATTTGGCTTTAGTCCCGGTTAGTAGCTCCAACCGAGACTAAAGGTCCCTGCTCAACGGCTACTGCGGCAGGCTTTTGCTGCTGGGGACCTTTAGTCCCGGTTGGAGCTACCAACCGGGACTAAAGGTTAACTTTTACTCCCGGTTGGTCCCTCCAACCGGGAGTAAAAGTCTACTCCCGGCTGGAGGCTCCGTCCGGGACTAGAAAGGGACCTTTAGTCCTGGTTTCTGTCTCCAACCGGGACTAAAGGTCTCCTCCTATATAGCCCTTCTTCCTCCCCGAGCCCGAGCCACTTCAAGCTCAGTGTTCTTGCTTCATCGCCGGCCTCTCTTCTTCCTCATCGCCGGTAATCACAAGATTTCTTCGATTCCTCCATCGATTCTTCGGTTCTAAAGGTTACCAACTTTATACTCTCATGTTTCATCAGTAGCATATCTCATTTTGTGGACTAGATATATGTTGTTTTTTGTGGTGGATTTTTTTTATTTGTAAGCCATTTAAGCTCAAAATCACTTTAAAGTTTGCATATTTGGACGAAGGAAGGTTAAAGTAGTTATTCAAAACTAGTATTCAGCTTTCATTTCTAGCATGCATAGCACATTTCATGGTTTAGAGATATAGAGAATTTTGGAGTTTTTTTAATTTAATTTGTTTATAAAATGAGAAATTTATATTATATTAAAAATGAGTATAGAGAGTAGATGGCAACTGCTTCCGTGTCTTCGGCCTCTCATCGGGTTCCAAAGCGACTGAGGTCGGACCTCCCTCTCATTGCATGCGGCAAGTGTGAGGAGAAGATTATGATGGAGTACCGGGTGAGGAAGGAATGTCCCAACAAGGGTCGTATCTTCTACAAGTACCCGGATCGCAATGTGAGTTATTATGTCGTATTTGATGATTATGGTTAATTTATACTTATTTTCATGATGATTGTGATTAAAGTTCTAATTTTTGTTTTAATTTCAGTGGGATGGCACTGGATGTTCAGGCTGGTACTGGGAGGAAGAGTATGTTGAACACGTGCAAAACTCTCTTGCACAGGAGTCTATGGTGGCTGATGAGGCAGTGATCCTGCGGAAGAAGCACATAGATGTTGAACAAACGCATGATCTGTCTGTTTTAGTTGGGATTGGTCGTGAAATCCTTATGCTGCTGAAGTGCATTTTAGCTTTAGTTTTTTTAGTGGTAGTTGGGATTGTCTACATTGTAGCGAGACTTTCATAAATTAATACCTTGTGTGGTGGCATGCATGTCGTATAATTAACTAATTATGTTCTAGGTTTTAATATGGTATGTATGTCATGTAATGCAGATGAGCCGACATTGGATGTATAATGTTGATCGCCGCTCCCAAGAGTTCATTGAGGGCGTGCATTCTTTCTTACGTGTGGCCGAGGCAAACAAACGCGATGGTTTCATGTGCTGCCCATGTGCCATATGTAAGAATTTGAAGGAATATGCTAGCTCAAGGAGTCTTCATTCATACTTGTTGAAGTCGGGTTTCATGCCAAACTATATTTGTTGGACGAAGCACGGAGAAACCGGGATTGTAATGGAAGAAGGTGAAGAAGAACAATGGGACGATGATGACATTATTGCTGAATATGATGCCTTCATTGATACTGCAATGGGGGAAGCTGAAGAAGAGGTAGGGGCAGAAGATGAGCCCGCTGATGATCTTGGTCAGGCCATTCGTGACGCACAAAGAGAATGCGAAAGTGAAAAAAAGAAGATCAAGTTCGAGCGCATGCTAGAGGATCACAAGAAACTGCTATACCCAACTTGTGATGCGGGGCAGAAAAAGTTGGGTACCACACTGGAATTGCTGCAATGGAAGGCAAAGAATGGTGTATCTGACAAGGGATTTGGGGAGTTACTGAAAATCCAAAAGAAGATGCTTCCGAAGGATAACGAATTGCCTGCCACTACGTACGAAGCAAAATAGGTAGTCTACCCTTTGGGATTAGAAATCCAGAAGATACATGCATGTCCTAATGACTGCATCCTCTACCATGGCGAGGAGTACGAGAAGTTAGATGCATGCCCGGTATGTCATGCATCGTGGTATAAGATCAGGCGAGATGACCCTGGTGATGTTGAGGGCGAACGTCCCACGAAGAAAATCCCTACCAAGATTATGTGGTATGCTCCTATAATACCACGCTTGAAACGTCTGTTCAGAAACAAAGACCATGCAAAGTTGTTGCGATGGCACAAAGAAGACCGTAAGGTAGACAATATGTTGAGACACCCTGCTGATGGGTTCCAGTGGAGAGCAATCGATAGAGAATTCCCAGAGTTTGCAAATGACGCAAGAAACTTAAGGTTTGCTTTAAGTACGGATGGTATGAATCCTTTCGGGGAGCAGAGCAGTAGTCATAGCACTTGGCCTGTTACTCTATGTATCTACAACCTTCCTCCCTGGTTATGCATGAAGAGTAAGTTCATTATGATGCCAGTGCTCATCCAAGGCCCAAGGCAACCTGGCAATGACATCGATGTGTACCTGAGGCCACTAGTTGAAGAACTTCTACTTTTGTGGAACAAACCAGGTGTACGTGTGTGGGATGAGCACAAATAGGAGCACTTTGACCTGCGAGCATTGTTGTTCATAACAATCAATGATTGGCCTGCTCTAAGTAATCTTTAGGACAATCAAACAAGGGATATAATGCATGCACGCACTGTTTCGATGACATTAAAGGTATATTCTTGAAAAAATGTCAAAAGGTCATGTACCTTGGCCATCGTCGATTTCTTCCTGCAAATCACCCCCTAAGAAAGAAAGGCAAGCATTTTAAAGGTAAGGCAGACCACCAGACCAAGCCGGGAAACCGAACTGGTGAGGATGTACTCAATATGGTCAAGGATGTGAAAGTAGTATTTGAAAAGGCATGTGGCAGCGAACCTGTTCTGAACGACACCGACGGTCACGCACCCATGTGGAAGAAGTCCATATTTTGGGAGCTACCCTATTGGCAAGTCCTAGAGGTCCACAGCGCGATCGACGTGATGCACCTGACGAAGAATCTTTGTGTAAACCTGCTAGGATTCATGGGTGTGTATGGGAAGCCTAAGGACACACTTGAAGCTCGATAGGACCTACGGTGTTTGAAAGAACGAGACAACCTGCATCCAGAGAAGATAGATGATGGACGCCATTACTTAAGTCTTGCCAGCTACACTCTTAGCAAAGAAGAGAAGGAAAGCATGTTTGAATGCCTAGCAAGCATCAAGGTACCATCTGGATTCTCCTTGAATATAAAGGGTATAATAAATGTGCCAGAGAAGAAATTCCTAAACTTAAAGTCCCATGACTGCCACGTGCTCATGACGCAATTGCTTCCAGTTGCATTAAGAGGAATTCTACCTCCAAATGTACGTCTAGCCACCGTGAAGCTATGTGCATTCCTCAATGCAATTCCTCAGAAGGCAATCGATCCAATGGATCTAGCTAAACTACAGAATGATGTGGTTCAATGTCTTGTCAACTTTGAGTTGGTGTTCCCTCCTTCCTTCTTTAATATCATGACACACCTCCTAGTTCACCTAGTCAAGGAGATTAGCATTCTCGGTCCTGTGTTCCTGCACAACATGTTCCCCTTTGAGAGGTTCATGGAAGTCCTAAAAAAATATGTTCACAATCGTGCTCGCCCAGAAGGAAGCATCGCCAAGGGCTATGGAATAGAGGAGGTCATTGAGTTTTGTGTTGACTTTATTCCTGACCTTGACCCGATTGGTGTTCCTGAATCGCGACACGAGGGGAGACTAAGTGAAAAGGGGACACTAGGGAAGAAAACATATATTGGTACGCAGGACAATTATTTTAATAAAGCACACTACATAGTTCTACAAAACTCTTCCTTGGTGGATCCGTATATCGAGACACATAAAGAGTTGCTCCGATCCGAGTTTCTAGGGAAGTCTGAAGCTTGGATTACGCGTCAGCACATGGAAACTTTCAGCGACTGGTTGCGAAAAGAATGTCAGGGTGATGAGAGTATTGATGAGCAACTGTATTTATTGGCTAGGAAGCCATCGTGGCATATCTTCACATACAAAGGGTATGAGATAAATGGGAATACATTTTACACAGTAGCCCGAGATAAAAGGAGCACCAACCAAAATAGTGGTGTCCGCATAGATGCCACCGACCCTAATGGAAATAAGCAAACATATTATGGCCGCATAGAGGAGATATGGGAACTAAACTATGCACCTACTTTAAAGGTACCTTTGTTCAAGTGCCAATGGGTAAAGGCGACTGGAGGCGGGGTAGCAGTCGACAACCAGTATGGAATGACAACCGTGGACCTCAACAATATTGGGTACAAAGACGAACCATTCATCCTTGCCAAGGATGTGAATCAGGTGTTCTATGTCAAGGACATGTCTACAAAACCGAAGAGAGGGAAAAACAACAACGACCCAATCAATGAGCCAAAGCGCCACATAGTTCTTTCAGGGAAAAGAAACATCATCGGAATTGAAGACAAGTCAGACATATCAGAAGATTATGAAAAGGATGACCAAATTCCACCCTTCACAGTGAACAAAGACCCAAGCATCCAGCTAAATGATGAGGACACTCCTTGGTTACGGCGCGATCATAACCAAGGGATATATGTTAAGAAGAAGTTCACTACTGTGCCCGCTTGATATATATAGTGATGTTTAATAGTGTGTATTAGAGGTATTATGTAATAATTGTGAATTCAGAGATGTTTATTAGGTGTTTCCTTTTTTTCTATGTTCAGATTAAATTTGTGTTTTATGGTGGGATTTCCATGTCGCTTTTGGACAATGAGAGGTTCTTTCACAAGGATCAGTGCAGGTAAGCACCTTTCCAAACCCCAAACCCCAACCATCGGTGCGAGGTTCTTTCACAAGGACCAAATGATCAACGTTAATAAGATGTGAAAACTAATTTCCTGTCGAAATATATAAAAAAAGGAAAAACTTCTAGACACTGGCGGGAAGCCAAACTGCAGCCCACCTTTACTCTCGGGTGGATCAACCACCCGAGACTAAAGGTGGGCTGTGTTTTCGTGGCCCGCCAAAAAAACAACTTTAGTCCCGGTCCCGGGCCGTGGATATATGGTTATGTTTTGGAGAAATCAAAGTTGATTGTATACATTTCGATAATGTGTGATGAAAAACCTCATTATTAACGTCAATATTATGGGAAATCTCATTTCCTGTCACAAAGCAATAGTTTTCAAGATTTTAATTAAGTACTACATTTTTGCATTATCCAAATTGTAATTATAATTTACTGCATGCTAAATATCTATAGGGTAAAACAAAAAAATTAAATTACAGATTTTTCTTGTGTACATGAAAGCAAAACATAGCCAAAAAAATTTGTTTTGTAATTTTTGGACTTATATTTTATTAACTACGCAATTAACAACTATCAGTATATTTATAAATGAAATATAATGACAAAAAGAGTAGTGGGCACATTCTGCGCGGGAAATGAAACTGAGGGACCTTTAGTCCTGGGTGGATCCACCACCTGCGACAAATAGGTGGGCCGCAATTTCGTGGCCCGCCAAAAAATTACCTTTAGTCCCGGGTGGAAACACGACCCGAGACTAAAGGGTCTTTAGTCCCGGGCCGTGGCTCCACCCGGGACTAAAGGTCAGGACAAATAGGTGGGCACCAATTTCGTGGCCCGCCAAAAAAAATTACCTTTAGTCCCGGGTGGAGCCATAGCCCGGGACTAAAGACCCTTTAGTCCCGGTCCGTGGCTCCACCCTGGGACTGACCTTTAGTCCCGGTTAGTACCACCGCCCGGGACTAAAGACCCTTTAGTCCCGGGTTTTGTCTCCACCCGGGACTAAAAGGCCCCTGCCGTATATATATCGCCTCCTCTTCTTCCTCCCCGATCTGTGCTTCTTCTCTGCCCGATATCCACCACGCCGCCGTGCTTCCTTCGCTGACCGTGCACCTCGCTCCGTCATCATCCCCGCGCCCAGCGGCCTCACCTCGTCACGCCGTTGCTGTCCTCGCCATGGCCTCCTGCCCCAACCGCCGGCCCACCTTGTCTCCACGCCACCGGCCAGCCTCGTCTCTGCTGTCGTTCCTTTGCTGTTTTAGTGCCCTACCGTCGACTCCGAGTACACACCGAGCATCGCCTTGAGGTAAGGGAGCCCTTAGGTGCTCCAATTCCCTTCCTCGTGCTCCCTAGCTCTCTGACCGCTCTCGCCGTACTTCAAAGGACAAGGCCGAGCCGCCATTGCACGTCGCCGCTCGCCACCATGACCTAACGGGATCAACCGGTACCACCACCGTGCTCGCCTAGATCTCCTCTACCTCCCTGTGTTATTGGTTCTCTCAATTTTGCTCTGAGTCGCTCAATCGAGCTACACCGGCCATGGCATCGCCGTTCACCGCCGCACATGACACTGTGTCTGCGAGCGGGTGCGGGAGCGGGCTTGCGCGGCCGCGCGCTGGACTGGGCCGCTGCTGGGCCTGTTGTGCGCTCTAGGCCGTGGGATGGAGTGGGAGAGGACTGGCCGAGCGGGCCGAAAGGGAGAGGGGAGGGAGAGAGGAAAAGAAATTCCCTTTTCTTTTTCTTAAACAAATTTTCAAAGGTATTTTCAAATAAGATTTTGAATCCTTTTAAGTTTTGCTCAAAAACAAACAATACAAAAAATAAATATATATATATATTTGTTATATATATATTAGAGAGTTTTAATGCCGTTATATATATATATATATATATATATATATATATATATATATATATATATATATATATATATATATAAATATATATATATATAACGGCATTAAAACTCTCTAATATATATATATATATATATATATATATATATATATATATATATATATATATTAGAGAGTTTTAATGGCGTTATATATATATTAGGTGTTATATATATAAATTTGTTATATATATATTAGGTGTTATATATATTAGAGAGTTTTAGTGGCATTATATATATATTAGGTGTTATATATATATATATATATATATATATATATATATATATATATATATATATATATATATTTGTTATACATATTAGAGAGTTATAAATTTATATTGTTATATATATAAATTTGTTATATATATCACTTGCTAATAAATATTTCTAGAAAATAAGAAATCAAAGTTATGCTTTGGAGACATGAATTTTGAGTGTACTTATTTAATTAATTTTAAGCACATGACTCAATCCATTTTATAGATATATGGTTTTTATTTTTTATAGATATATCTAGTGGTGTAAAAGCTAGATGGCTGCCCCGAGAGACAACATGGATGAAGAAATGATGGATATTATCAACACCGGCACTCAATTTGTCAAAGGTGACCAGCAGGATGTAGATGACGGGAGTCAATACCTGGCTCTTGAAAATGAGCAAGAAAATATTGTGCAAGAAAATACTGGCGAGGTATATATATTTATATATATATTTGAATATCATATATATTTGAATATCTATCCTCTATTATGTGTACACATGATATTTATTTATTCTTTTTTATACGTAGCCCTCTGGATCGACGACCATAATGGTGAAAAGCAAAAATATTCGAGGCCCGAAAAAGTCATTGGAGGGGCGCTACATAATATCAGAATTCAATATCGAGACAGGCGAACCACTTGGTCCACATGCAAGAAAATTCGTGCAACACTGTGGGTACCTTGTAAGGGACAGACTTCCGATCAGTGCCCGTGAATGGAAGCAAAAGATCAACGAGCCTCATGTTAGTTTTGTCTCTGATCTTGATAAGAATTTAATTTGGGATGATATCCTTCAACATTTTATGAAGAATTTTATGCGGATGATTATGATGATATCAACGATGATGAATTGAAGGAGCTAGTTCGAAAGTGGGCTATGAAGAAGATGGCCACACAATTCTAGACTTAGAAGAAATCCCTATACACGAAATACATCAAGAAGAACCTAACGCCCAATTTCAATACTAGGAGCCCGCTCGCGAAGTTGAGGCCCTACTGTAATGATTTTGTACAGTACAAGACATCGGAAGAGGGTGAGGAACGGGTGAGAAGGAACCAAGAGAATGCCCGACAGAAGGTATACCACCATGGTATGGGATCAGGTGGCTACGCGACTGCCATTCCCAAGTGGGAAAAAATAGAAGCGGACATTCTTGCCAAGGGTATCACATCAGAATCACTCAATTGGCCTGAACGCGCGAAGAATTGGTTTTTCGCTCATGGGGAAGACTGGACCTAGAGACCAGAAAGCTGGTTCATGGCCCAAAACTCGAAAGAGCAATACAAAGATTTTCTTATGCTCTACAAGCTAAAGCTAGTGGTGCGTTCAGGCCCAATAGAGAGAAGGATGAACTGACGTATGCCATCGGGACTGCTGAACACAGTGGCCGAACGAGAGGTTTAGGACGGAACATTTCTTGGGAGCATGGTTTCCCTAATGACAGAGATACCTACAGAAGCCGGCAGAGAAGGAAGGATGAGAAAGCAGCGCAGATCAGCAGGTTGGAGGAATGTGTTCGTGAGTCACGGGAGGCATTGCTTCAAGCATAGGAGCGCGAAAAAGACATGCATGCTAGAATGCAGCAGGAAATCATAAAGCAAGTGCAAATAGCAATGAGTGCCCAAAGGCAGGCATCAGATGTAGGAATCAACATTAATATTAGCCTCCCTGATCAGTTAAAAAGCAACTGCGCTTCCACGGAGTTGCCAAATCAAGATGACGCAATGCTAAGTTTCCCCGTGAATGACATCACTGCACCGTTTACATCATGTGAGCTACATATTCCAAAAGGGAATGCCACAATCATGGTGTCTCTCGGTGTTTTTTCTCCTCCAGATCCTACCAAGACACCAAGAATCTATGGGGCAATAATATCACCTAGATATGTTAGCGTCTCAGTGGATAGAGTTAACAAAGGTTTTAATGATCTGGCTCTTGACATTCTAGGAGATGATGGGGAGAAGACTCTACGAGAAGCAGAGAAGACATTCATACTATGGCGCAAGCGCTACATCATTATTCCTGGGGTCTCTAGTCCACCGCCGCTTCCTCAACTGCTAGACAATAGGTGCGGACAAAAGTGAACGAAATAATTTTTTCACTAATTTTCTATTAACATGCATGATTAATAATAACAATTTCTTATACCTAATTATTCTTTTTTGTACTCACATAGCAGGGCCTTCGCCAGCCTAAGTCCAATTATTCAATCTCCAGATCATTATAGTGCTCCGGGCAATGATTATGCAATGCGGCCACCGCCGCCACCTCCAAGGAGGTCTCCAACGGCTGCCCCACCTCCCTTGATGACCAAGAAGCAGCCAGCTCCTAAGAGGTTCGCCCCGCAAACGAAGCCGTTGGCCCACCAACCGATAAAGAAGAAAGCCTCCTCCAATCCAGTTATTCCCCAAAAACTGTCTTACGAGAAAAGTGATGAGGAATAAAATGCTGCAATACAAAAAGATGTGAATAGTTTCTTCGAAAAAGTAAAAAAGCAACGAGAAGCGAGGGAGAACCCGAAGAAACCGTACTTGTACCTACCTCCAGATCTTCTAAGAAAGAAGGTGGACCAAAAAAAGCAGAAATCTCAAAAGACCCTGCCAAAATCGGACTACGACCGCTCTCTCACCAAGTCATTTTAGGCGACGCAGAAAAAGACTAGAGCAGGGAAAGGTGTTGCACAACTCGAACAACAATCGCAACAATCAGTCCCCCCTCTTGTCATTCGTAATGAATATGGTTCAAACTTAGACTTACTAGACGTCGATTATGGGGACCTATGTCAGTTTTACAAGGATACTGGTTTGGACCTTGCCCAAGTGCTCGCTGAAGGACCATCTGCTCCGAAAGTGGATCCTTGGAAGAAATTTGAACATGGAAAGAGTCTACAACCCTGAGGTCTTAGGTGAACTAGGTATGCAAATGTACCTGCTAAACAAGTGGTATATGGCGGCGTGTGAACGGGGAGAGACCTTTGTTTCTGTCAGAGTTAGAAACCAACATTACTTCCGTGGCGATGACATTATATATGTCGAGTTTTCAGAATTACACCAACTATGCCACCTGGACTCTCTCGACAAAAGTCTCATTAGCTGCTATTGTCTGTAAGTGTGATTATTTTCTACTATTAAAGTGTATATATATAAAGCTACATGTATATATATAAATTATATATCCTCACACTATATTTTTATATATGCAGATATGAGATGATAGAACTCAGAAAGAGAAAGGATAATGCTGTTGGTTTCGTTGATCCAAATGTCTTATTCAAACACCCTAATCCCCCGCCTGAATGGAAAGCTAAACTCGAGAAAAATCTCATGAGGTTCTTAGTGAACTAACAAAACAAGGACATAGTACTCTTCCCCTACAACTTCAAGTGAGTGTCAAATAATTAATATCGATCATATGGACATTTGTTCAATTATTTGCTTACTAGCTAAGCTATCTCCCATGTATATATATGTTGACTCTAGTTAATGTCGATCATATTTGTGTATAAAAACATATACATCAATCACTGGATATTGATGGTCATCGATATGGCCAATAGTCGGTTGAGCATCTTAGACTCGTTAAGAAAAGAGCAAACAGAGTATCAAGACATGATAGATATTATCCAAGGGTAATTTGGTCTCTCTAGCAACTATATATACCCCAATCTCTTAACTGCAACAATTATTAAACACCAAATTATTTTTTTATTTTATTGGGCACAGTGTTTGGAAAAGTTTCATTGAGGAACACCACATGAAACATTGCAAAGCGCCACTGGATGTAATCGCACACAAAGTAAGTACTAGCTATATATATATATATATATATATATATATATATATATATATATATATATATATATATATATATATATATATATAATTCAATTAACACCATGCATGCTTTCAATTCATCGGATCTTTTTTCTCGTAAAAGTGGGTTCTGAGGCAAGAACAGGGGACCAACTACTGCGGATACTATGTTTGCGAGTTCATCATGGCGTACTCAAAAAGAACTCCCGAAGAGATCCTCAAAGTACGTTATATAAATATATTCATATATTCACAATTTCTTTTATTGCTCATATATAGAAGTAATCACGTGACCAACACACACACACACACACATATATATATATATATATATTAATACTTTTCCTTTAACTTCTATTGAAGACTCTATGGTTGAAGGAAAAAGTCATACGACGTGACCAACTGAAAGCAATTCAAGAGACCATAGCAGGATTTCTTAATGACCAGGTCTTAAACCCCGTCGGCGAGTTCTACAATGACGTGAACGAAACATGAAAGCCAAACCAGATGGAGTGAATTTGTTATCCCAAGGATATGATAGAATATACAATGCAAGCTTTATATATACATATTATATGTACATAAAATAACGTACAATATATGTATATGCATGTAATATATACGTTAGTTTCATACTTTAGTTTGTACAAAATGTTCGAACATTATAAGCGTGTAGAATACGTATATTATTAGCAGCGTAGAATGCGTATTCGAAAACCTATTCAAAAACCAAAACGAATCATCAATTGAAAATAAAATAAAAAAAAACCTTTAGTCCCGGTTGGTAATAGCAACCGGGACTAAAGGGCCGGCCCACGTGGCCAACGGGAGGCCTCTTTAGCCCCGGTTGGTATAAAAGTGGACCTTTAGTCCTGGGCGAGAAACCGGGACTAAAAGAGGGGCCCTTTAGTCCCAGATTCGTGCTCCCGGTTGGGAAACCGGGACTGAAGGGGTTTCCCAACCGGGAGTACAGCCTGTTTCTGTACTGGTGTAAATAAACCATGATTAACTTAAATCCGGTCGTCTGTCGAGCCCACCGTTTAGGAGAACTCAAACCATCCACGTTTGTTACAGGATCCATAAGTGGTTAGTGAAATCCATAAGTTATATTACAAGCCTCCATTAGAGTACAATACATTATCCAAATATAGAACAGAGTTCAGAGTAGCAGCGGAAATTAGAAACAATATTACAACAACAGAAGTTTTCTTTTACAGCATTAAAAACTTTAATCTATGGCCACCAACTTGACCTCGATGGGGGTGGAAACAGGAGTCCTCGCTGTGCCCCCCAGACAGGACTCCACCAAACGAAAGTGATAGGTACATACTAGCGCGATCTTTCGCGGAAGGGCCGGCAACAAGATCGACACCCACTTACGCGTCAGTGCCAACATCTGTAGAAAACAGGGTAGAAAAAACTCTGAGTACATAATATACTCCGCAATACTTACCCGCCTAAAAGGGAAAGGATTCCCGACTCTCAAGGAAAAATGTTGGGGCTCTTTGGCCAGTTGTTTAGTGTTGTCTTTGCAGAGAAGCTTACGAATGGTGCATCCTTGTATTCAAAGTTTTAGCAGCCAAGTTAGGTTCATTAGCTAACCATTCTAGATATGCACCTATACTACTTTCAAGCAAGTGGTAAGCAATCAGATTATATTCCAGTAACGAGCAGCAACCTTGTCATCATTCTCATGTTCCAGTTGTGTTAACTACAATAGTAGGGACACGACAAGTGGTATCCATATCCGAGGAGAGCGGCGATTGCAATCGATGTACATCCAGCTAGGAAATCCTGAACACACGCCCGTATTTCTCAAGAGAAGCGAGAAACAGGGCCACTGTTCCTATCATACAGACTAAGGCCCGAAGTGACACGACTACCCCGAGGAACCCACCCTATGAGGCCCGTCCCGCAACTCGGCGACGAGTTTCCTCCTCATAAGTTTGATCCATGGACATCCCCGTCCCACGTCATCAAAAGATGATCAGTGAACCACCCCGGTGGCAGAACACCTTAGTTGTAAGACAGTACTTAGCTTCATGGTCAACTATTAGCCTAGGTCCCTGTTATATGTCGGTCCCTTCAAACTTGACCTGTGGCTACCAATGGATGGACCTTAATCGACACAAGCGGGGTAAGAACCAGCACCTAGGACCTCCATGCCCTATTGCTCCACAACACCGTGCCCCGCTGGTCTCAATTTATTACACCCACAATTCTAGACAAAAGGTACAAAGTGTAGACCTATCGTGAGCAATAGCAAGTTGCTCACATCTACCGAGTCCCTAAGCAATAGCAGCTACTCGAGCCTTATCAGCTACTAGGACTCCTAGGTTGGAATATTTATGCATGTAGGTTCCCGTCAACTCCTATACCTAATACAGCATAATCAGAAAAGTGCTTTTAAAACATTAGGTTATGCACCGGGGCTTTCCTTGGGTCAGAGTGGGGTCGGAGGAAAAGTCAGTAGCTTCAGAAGCACTATTGACGAACACCTCATCGCATTCCTCGATGACTTCCTCGAACTCTGGCTCCACGTTAGTCACTGCGGTATCTATAAGCAAGCAATAATGCAACATAAATTAATTAATCCTACATTAGACAAGTAACTAGGACTGAAAGTAGCATAAATGGATAGATCACAATCTTAGGACCCAACGATACTTGTTTCGCATTTTTCTAATTTTTCTAGGATTTTTGGGAAATTCAGGAAGCTTTTGTAATTAAAGAAAAACAAAAAAAGGAGTTTTTCTTTTTCTTCTCGGCTTTTGGCCGAGCCCGGCGGTAACAGCCCGCGCGGCGGCAGCCCGCGCTGTGGCGGCCAAGCGGCGGCGGCACGCTGCCCCCACGCGTGCGCGCACGCGTGGCCCAAGCGGCGGTGACAGCCCACGGCGCGACAGCGGCCCGCGGCGGCGAAGGCTGGCCCACGGCTCTGGCGGCCCACGGCCGAGGAAGCGGGCGCGGCCTAGAGGCCAGCTCGGCCTGCTCTCTTTTGCAGAAAGGACCCCAAAAGATCTAGAACTACCGAACGATCCCTGCCACTGTTTAGCACTATTTATCAGAGTCACTGCCTTTGCAGCTAACCCCCTAGCATTCCTTTTATTTGCGCCAGCAAGTCCTTGCTACGCCACCGCACAGAAAAGGTGGCCGACGGCCTGCTCCAGCCGGCCACAGGCGGCGCCGGCGCGGCGACGGCAGAGGTGGCGCGGTGGCTCGGTAACGCAGCGACGGTGTACGGCGGACATGAGCCAATGCTCGGGTGGCACCGCAGCCCGGCAAAATGCGTGGCACATGGTGGCAATGGCGCCGCCGTGGCTTCGGACGATGGCGAGGACAGCGAATGAGAGAGAGGGAAAAAGAGGGGACGCGGTTCTCATGAAAAGCAGCGGCGGGCGCGCGGAAATAGTCGGCCGGGAGAGGGAGAGGATTTTTTGGCTCGAGAGCGAACGCGTGAGAGAAAGTGAGGGGCGGGAATGGTGGCCGACGGCCGACCTTTAAAGGCGCGGCGGCGCGGGCCTCAGTCCTACGATCTGAAGGGCGACACGGCTTTGATTGGTCGGCCCCTGTGGCCACAGCGCCGGCACAGGGCGGGGCTGTAGGCGCATAGTACTCCCATCCATCCCTGTGCGGCATGGCGATGCGATGGAACGGCGACAGCAACCACGACAGTGACAGCGCAGTCGCGTCTGTCAGCGCGACGGCGATGGGCCTCCTCCGGCTAACCTGGCTGCCGCCCCGCCCCGCAATCGCGCCGATGGCACGGAGGTGCGGCGGTGCGTGCGCAGGCGACGCCAGCGTGGAGCGGCCATCCTCCCTCTGCCGCGTTTCACGCGCACGACGTGCGCCGGAATGGGAGGGGAGAGAAGAAGGGGGGCATGCGGCATCGGGCGCTGGGCTTCGGCCTGCTGGGCCTTGGCCTGGCAGGCGTGTGGCCCACGCTGCTTGCTGCCGCTCTCGTGCGGTAAGAGGGGAAGAGGGAAGCACGTCGGGCCGCCGGCGCTGAGCTTCGGCCCAAGCGGCGGTTGCTGGCCCGTTTCCTTTTTTCCATTTTTCTTTTTCCTTTGTCTTTTCTTTTTTCTTTCTTTTTCTATATAAAACCAATTCCAAAATTATTTCTTCCCTTTTTAATCCAAAAGGTATACTTTTCCAAGAATATAAAAGTTAGGGTGCCACTCCCCCATCATTTCTTGATCATTTCCAAAATCTCATGCATAACTTTTATACCAAAACTCATAATTCGATATTTTCTTTATTTTCCTTTTCCATTTTCTTTTTCCACCATTAGTTAGAAATTGGATTTGCTTAATCGTAATTAAACATAGTAGTGTTTAATTAGCGGTAACACTGGGATGTTACACAAATAGCCGTATTAGATCAATGACTATATGGTTTGATTAACTCCAAACTATTTAGTTTATGGAGGAAAGAATGGAAGAAACACCTTTTATGTCAAGCTTCCACGTCCTTCTGTACAACACTGGATGCCGATTATATCGCATCCGATGATGAGGTAAGAAATTCCATCAGCCAATTCATCACCTTTCTTTTGAAACAGAAGCTAATCGGATTTCTGCAGGGTGTTGATGAAGAACCACCCACCATAAGCAATCACAATCAGCCCATCCAGTATAGGCCACCATCGGCTTTTCCTCATATAGGAGTCGATGCACCTATGGTGGCCGATTTAATGAAGGGACAAGGGACCAAGAAGCGTAAAGTGTCCAGTAAAACAATTTCTTCTAAAAAATGCATGCTTGGCTCCTCATCATCAGCTGCACCAAGAACACCATCACTTATTGAAATTCCTCAGGTAATTGATTTTTTCTTATGAATCTGCTTTTATATCCTGTCTATGCTGATAAAATTTTCCCTAAGACATCTGCTCCAGCTCGTGATATTCAAGCAGCAGCTAAACAAACGGTTGAAGAACAAGTCATGCCCATTGCTTCAGCGGCTGTCGTTCCTAACATTTAAGATATCCAGATATCAGCCGATGAAACAACTCCTGAAACAACTATACTCGGTGTATCGACTATCATTACTTCCACTCATCAAGAGCCTGATACATTAGCTATAATCATTTCTTCAGCACAGCAAGAGATCCAACTAAAACAAGTATCTTTTTCATCTTAGCCCTTTTCATCAATTTCAAAATGATGTCTCTAACTTTTCTATTCTACAGGTTCAAGATTCCCCTCCTGACAGCCTTTTTTCTTTCAACACCGAAGAGTTCCTAGCTGAAGATGAAGTGAGTTCCTTGAACTCATCGGCTCAACAGACGACAACATATCTAGCCGATGAAGTGAAGAATCAATTGCAAAACATGCTGGCCTTTCTGAACAAAGATATAATTGAATTGGTTCAAGACGCCGAGCCGATTCGCAATATTCTCCAGACCATCAAGGGCCAGTTAACTCCGGAACTTGAATCGGCCATTATCCCCACAGCATACATCGAGGGCCACCAATTTAAAGTCCTTCAAGCTCAACAACGCCTAGCCGATCGATTAGCTCGACAAAGTCTACTTGATCAGAGAGAAATCAATCGGCAGGAAGTTGCAAGGCTGAAGATGCAAGTTGATACTCTCGAGAAAGCCCCAATTCAAATTGATCAAGAAATCAATCAGCTTAAAGCCCGAGAAGCCCACCTGCTAAACGAACTTGAAGAAGTCCAAGCTGCCATCAAGAATGAGGAGGACAAGCTAAATCAACTCCCAGAAGCCATCGAGTAGATCAAAGAGGCGATGAAACTTAAGATCCGCCAAACTCGTGTCCTTCATCAAAACATTAAACCGATTCCCGAAACTACCGAAGATGATAATCGGCAAATTAATGAAGTTGATGAACTCCGCCTGCGTGCAATGAATGTAATCCAACAAACTCTGGGATTACTGTAAACACCTTGGCTTGACAAAACACTCGTGATGCTTGATACACTTTCTTGTATAATATTATTTTCGTACTCGAGGCGATGCATGTTACATCGGCTTTTCATGGTTATTTTGAGTGCATTTTTTTTTACTTCTGAAGCCAATACCATGTGGTACCGGCTATTATCCAGCCAATGTAGTCTCTATCGGCTTTCAAGTGTCAACCCAAATGCTAGGGTGGTACTTCTTCAAATATTTTCCATTAAGTGCCTTAGGAAAAACTCCTCCTTCCAAAGTTTACAGGATATATGCATTACCAAGTATGCATCGGCTCACACGATAGGGTCCTTCCCAATTAGACAACCATTCGCCGCATTTACTATCCTTAGACCCTATCGACAACACCAATTTCCATACCAGTTCCTCTTCATAAAATTCTTTATGTTTAACCTTCTTATCGTAATGCCTTGCAATCCTAATTTTATTTGCTTCAACATTCTCAAGCGCTCGTAGCCGATGATAATTCAAATCTTCTAAATTATCAATCATAAGGGATTTATAATCATTGGCTTTCAAATTCTCTTGAAATGCCATGCGCCTTGATCCAGTATCGATTTCCCAAGGAAGAACAGCATCATGCCCATAAACCAATTGATATGGGGAAAATTTAGTAGATCCATGGCAAGCCATCTGATATACCCATAACGATTGATTCAATGAAACATGCCATCTCCTTGGTTGTTCATCAATCTTTCTTTTAATCAACATGATCAAGCTTTTATTTGAAGCCTCTGCCTATCCATTGGCCTAAGCATAATAAGAGGAAGAATTTATCAATCTAATCCCCATACTGGCAGCAAAATCCTTGAATTCATCAGATGTAAACATTGTTCCTTGATCGGTAGTAATTGTATGAGGAATCCCAAAACGATACACAATATGCTCTTTAATGAATTCAATCATATTCTTAGAAGTCACTGTTCTCAAAGGAATAGCCTCAACCCACTTGGTAAAATAATTTGTTGCTGCCAATATAAACTTATGCCCTTTGCTTGACGGCAGATAAATCTGGCTGATCAGATCAATTCCCCAACCCCTGAACGGCCATGGCTTGATAATCGGATTCATGGCCGATGATGGAACTTTTTGAATATTACCAAATCTCTGACAATCCTGACATCCTTTGTAATATCAAAAGCAGTCTTCCAAAATCATCGGCCAAAACTATCCACTTCTGCGAATCATCCACTTCATCTTATAATTCGATTGATGGGCTCCACATACTCCTTCATGCACTTCGTTCGTTACAACTTTTGACTCTTCCTGATTCAAGCACTTGAGCAATATCCCATCAATCGTCCGATAATACAATTCATCATCAAGTAAAACATACTTAATGGATTTATATCGTAGTTTCCTTGATACCTTCTGAGACGGATTCTTCAAATAATCAATAATCTCTTTTCTCCAATCATCAGCAATAATTTCATTATTTAAAGCATAAAAAATTTGTCGATGACCAGAAGCGCTCTGTGCCAATCTATTAGCTTCTTCATTCTATGCCTTAGGAACGTGTTTGATAGAAACCATTGAAAAATCATCAAGTAACTCCCGGTATCTTTCAAGATACTCCAATAAAATACCATCTTTGCATTCATATACTTTGGGTAACTGATTGATCACCAACTGCGAGTCCCGAAACATTTCAATAGCTTCGGCTTTAATCTCCCATAGCAATTGAAGTCCCTTAAGCACAGCTTCATACTCAGCTTGATTATTTGTGGTCATCGGCTTAAGAGGAAAAGCAAATTCAAAACTTGCCCCCTAGGTGATATAATGACAATGCCGATACCACTTCCCTGTTTGCAAGAAGACCCATCAAAAAACAAAGTCCATGGCGACAGCTCTACCAAACCGATGCCTTGCCCATGATGCTATGTTACGAAATCGGCCATCACCTGTCCTTTTACTACCTTGGCCGATTTGTACCTTAGATCAAACTCTGTTAAAGCGAAAGTCCACTTTCCGATTCTCTCATTTAAAATAGGCATTGACAACATGTATTTTACCACATCGGCTTTACATACCACAGTGCATTCAATCGATAGTAAATAATGACGAAGTTTTGTGCAAGAAAAGTATAAACATAAGCATAACCTCTCGATGGGAAAATATCAGGTTTCTGCATCCAAAAGTCTTCTACTTAAATAAAATATTACTCGTTCTTTCCCTTCAAATTCTTACATCAAGACCGATCCAATCGAGTGGCTATCGGCCAATATGTATAACTTGAAAGGTTTCCCATGCTGTGGAGGAATCAACACTGCCGAAGATTTCACATATTCCTTAATATTATCAAATGCCTTCTGTTGCTCTTCTCAGCATACAAATTCTTGATCAGCCTTCAACTTTAACAAAGGAGAAAAAGGCAGAATCCTTTCTGACAAATTGGAGATAAACCTTCTGATAAAGTTTATTTTGCAGATCCAAGATTGCAATTCTGTCTTATTTGTTGGAGGGACTGCTTTCTCAATAGCCTTCATACTTTTCTGACTAATTTCAATCCCCCTTTCATGAACCATAAAACCCAAAATTTGTCCCGCCGACACCCTGAAGGCACAATTGTTTGGATTCATCTTTAAACCATGCTGTCTTGTGCACTCTAGAGTTTCTCGTAGATTGGCTAAATGTTCCTCATATCCCTTGGATTTTAGACAACATCATTAATGTAAATTTCAACTATCCTACCGATTAACCGATGAAAAATATAATTCATCGCTCGCTGATAAGTGGAGCCAGCATTGTTTAGACCAAAAGTCATCACAACCCACTGATACAAGCCGATGGCTCCAGGGCATCTGAAAGCAGTCTTAGCAATGTCTTCTTCTACCATAAAGATTTGATTATACTCTGCATTGCCATCCATAAAACTAATAACCTTGTGACCAAATGTGGCTTCCACTAACAAATCAACAATCGGCATTGGATAGCCATCCATTGGTGTAGCTTTGTTCAAATCCCTGAAAGCAATGCAGACTTGTAATTTTCCCTTTTTCTTATACACAGGGACTATATTTCAAATCCACTCCGCATATCGGCACGGTTGAATAAACTTTGCTTCATATAATCTTGTAATTTCTTTTTTGATTTCTTCAAACATCTGAACCTTAGATCTTCTGGGTGCTTGCTTGAAAGGCCGATATCCGGGCTTAAATTGTAGCCTATGTTCTACAATCGATCGGCTTAAACCTGGCATTTCATAATATTCCTAAGCAAAATAATCTCGATATTCTTTTAATAAATTTATTAATTCTTGCTTAAACTCGGGATCCAACTTAGCACTTACATATGTCGGCCTTAGTCTATCACCTAATCCGATGTCAACCTCTTCTAATTCATCAGCCGACATAAATCCTTGTTCTAACTTCCCTTCAATATCATCTAGTTGTGCATCCATTAGAACAAGCTTTCAGAGCCGACTGCATGGATTGGCTTTAGAGATTGATCTTCTTCCCAATCTCTTCCAGAAAAACACTCAACGTCTTCAAACTCCCAAATCAATGAATCGGCTATAGCAACGCTAACCGATGCATCGGCTTGGACCACCTTGACATTATCGCCTTGCCACTGGATTAAACATTGATGCATTGTTGAAGGAACACAATAGTTAGCATGAATCCAATCCCGACCAAGGAGCAAACTTATGATCCCTTTCCATCGATGACGAAGAAAGTAGTAGGAAGAGTTTTACACCCAATTGTCAATTCAACTTTTAATGCCCCTGGATTGAGACGCGTTTCCTCCTAAGTCACGTAGCATCATATCGGTCTTGATCAAGTCTTCAGGTCCTTTTCCAAGATTTTGATATGTAGTATAAGGCAACAGATTAACAGCAGCACCTCCATCAACCAGCATCTTCGTCATCGGCTTTCCAACAACATACCCCTTCATGTACAAGGGCTTCAGGTGCTGATGCTTTTTTGGTTTATCAAATACAGCTTGCTGTGGTTGAAGAGTTAACTGTGCCATTGCCGCTTTAGTTTCTTTGGGCTCATCGAGATCTTCATTAGAATATGCCCTAAATTCTGCAGGTAAAAAGAAAACCATATTTATTGGAGCCGATGGCCTACCTTCATCGGTTTTCTGTTTAACACGCCAAGTCCGGGTCTTGTCAACATCTTGGTTCTTTTCTTTTTCTATTTCTCGGCATCTCAAACGTTGAACTCTCCTTTTTTGGCTTTTTATTAAACCGCTTGGACACCATTGATTTTCATCTTGGTCATCATAATTTTCCCTGTAGTTTTGCCAATCACGACTTGGCACACGTTTCCAAGCCGATCACATATGGTTGGCCTTGTTTCATATTGAACTTGTCAATCCTGATCATCAAACTGATACACAATTCGATCATGAGCGGATCGGCGCATTTCCTATGGTTGTCGATTTCCTTTGTAATGATCGTTGCACTCTGGGCAATCATCTCTATTCGGCAATCTTAACCCTTCACTCCAGCAATATCTGAAGAAAGAACATCGCCAATGCAATTCAGCATGTTCTCTTTTATATCTTTCTTCTTCACATTGACGCCAATACTCTTCTTCCTCTCGCCGATGCCGGTATTCTTTTTCTTGTTGGCGCTGATATTTTTTCAACAACATCTGAGTTGTAACACGTGGCCGATCATCAGCACCAGACGTGGAATCCTCACCTTGTTCACATCGGCTTTAGTATGTAGCACGATGCCTTCTGGCTTCTTTGAGCTCATTGGCTGAAAGCTGTACTTCTGGATTTGTTGCCCTATATTCCTTTGCTCTAGCCGATGTCAGCACTTTAGATTTTCCTTTCATCAACTGATTTCTACCATGTTTGTACCTGCAGGAAAAGGATGTCCGTCTATCTTCATCGACTTTTTGACTTCCTCAAACTTGATTCTGTCCTATTCAATAGCCGATTGGATCTGTTGATGGAAAATCTTACAAGCATTAGTGTTGTGTGACACAAAATTATCCCAATAACAATATCTCTTTCTTTTGAGTTCCTCAGCCGATGGAATCGTGTGATTAGGAGACAGCTGAATTTGCCCCTGTTGCAACAATAATTTAAAAATCTTATCGGCTTTTGTAACATCCAAATCATATCTATCTGGTGAAGTTTTCAAGCAAGGACAGGAAACTGGCTTTTTGTTTCTTGTCTATTCGGTCAATCCCACTTCTAATTCATCATCAGAATCTGAATCATATGATTGGACATTAGCAACCCACTTCTGATATCTATCTCTACGCATATCTTGGAATCGGCTTTCATGAACCGATATTCTCTATACCAAATGCGCAAGACTTTTGAATTCTTGAGACAAAAACTTCTCTTTGATTGCCGGCAATAATCCTTGAAAGGCCAATTCAGCAAGTTGGCCATCTGACAATGACACACTAAAGCATCGGCTCCTTACATCACGGAATCTTTGAATAAAGTTAGGAACCGATTCGTTATTTCTCTGTCTTAAAGTTGTGAGATCCGTCAATCTCATCTCATGAATTTCAGCAAAGAAATATTTATGAAATTTCTTCTCTAGATCAACCCATCCTAATACAGAATCAGGCGGCTTGACCTGGAACTCTTCTGGCAGCTTTTCTGTGATATGTTTCTATTCATCAGACAACTCCTCATATGACACGTTGGTTGTTGGCTCATCTGACATCTTGACGATTGTAGTCCCACCGAGCGTGCCAGAAAAATGTGTCGATGCAAAATTCTTGTTAATGCGCAGGACACACGACAAGCCTGGGAGATCTGCTTAGCTCCAGTGTAGGTCCTGTCAATTTTAGGGTCGTGGGCATGCCGGTCAAAATGACCTCCAATTGACAAGGGAAAAGATAATCAGTAGTTTAAGGTGGAACATGTCGGCTGGTGATCTGGCAGTCCCACAGAGCCATTGGCTAGAAAGTCGATAGAGTGTATCAAGCCATCGGCTGGAGGTCCGATGGTACCAACATGCATCCGTGTGTGAATAAAGTAAAGCAATCGGCTAAGAGAGCCGATGGATACATCTTATAATACTAAGTAAAGCATGAAAGCACAAGTGGTTGATTAGAAAAACTGATAAGATCATAGAATGAAATATATTCCTTATTTTCATACAAGTAAATCCATAAACTAACAAAGTCTAATATATCGTCACCACCAATCAGGTCAAAATGATGCAGCGCTGGCAGCAGGGCAATAAACTAGAGTTTGCCAGCCAATGAATTTATTTACAGTAAAACAGATAATTAAAAACACACTATGGATGACTAAGACTAAGACATAATTGGCTGATAAAACAGAGTCTGTTGTCAGGTTTAAAGATTAACGTGATGACGCAATAAAACGACAGATTAGAAAGATGTAAGCCGATGTGTCTTAATCTAGTCGGATAACTGATTTTACTAAATCTAGCAAGAGGTCATAAGATGCAGCCTTACTAAACGTAATTAAATTGATAACTTTGATTAATATCAAATCTAGTAAGAGGTCAGACCTAACTGATTCAGCCTTACGAGATTAGATACGAATCGTTAACTTGACTAATACCAAATCAGGCATGAGATCAAACTTAACTGATGCAGCCTTACAAGATTAGATACTAGTCGCTGACGGTACTTACAAGCAAACCGGAGATCAAACTGATGCAGCCCTGCTTACCGAAGAACTCGCCGATATCTACGTTACTCCTACTCCTAATGCAATGGCGTGAAGCCAAAATAACCAGGTACACATCGATGTCGTTGCCAGGTTGCCTTGGGCCTTGGATGAGCACTGGCATCATAATAAACTTACGCTTCATGCATAACTAGGGAGCAAGGTTGTAGATACATAGAGTAACAGGACAAGTGCTATGACTACTGCTCTGCTCCCCGAAAGGATTCATACCATCCGTACTTAAAGCAAACCTTAAGTTTCTTACGTCATTTGCAAACTCCGGGAATTCTCTATCGATTGCTCTCCACTGGGACCCATCAGCAGGGTGTCTCAACATATTATCTACCTTACAGTCTTCTTTGTGCCATCGCAACAACTTTGCATGGTCTTTGTTTCTGAACAGACGTTTCAAGCGTGGTATTATAGGAGCATACCACATAATCTTGGCAGGGATTTTCTTCGTGGGACGTTCGCCCTCAACATCACCAGGGTCATCTCACCTGATCTTATACCGCGATGCATGACATACCGGGCATGCATCTAACTTCTCGTACTCCTCGCCACGGTAGAGGATGCAGTCATTAGGACATGCATGTATCTTCTGGATTTCTAATCCCAAAGGGCAGACTACCTGTTTTGCTTCGTACGTAGTGACGGGCAATTCGTTATCCTTCGGAAGCATCTTCTTTTGGATTTTCAGTAACTCCCCAAATTCCTTGTCAGATACACCATTCTTTGCCTTCCATTGCAGCAATTCCAGTGTGGTACTCAACTTTTTTTGCCCCGCATCACAAGTTGGGTATAGCAATTTCTTGTGATCCTCTAGCATGCGCTCGAACTTGATCTTCTCATTTTCATTTTCGCATTCTCTTTGTGTGTCACGAATGGCCTGACCAAGATCATCAGCGGGCTCATCTTCTGCCCCTACCTCTTCTTCAGCTTCCCCCATTGCAGTATCATTGAAGACACCATATTCAGCAATAATGTCATCATCGTCCCATTGTTCTTCTTCACCTTCTTCCATTACAACCCCGGTTTCTCCGTGCTTCGTCCAACAAATATAGTTTGGCATGAAACCCGACTTCAACAAGTGTGAATGAAGACTCCTTGAGCTAGCATATTCCTTCAAATTATTACATATGGCACATGGGCAGCACATGAAACCATCGCGTTTGTTTGCCTCGGCCACACGTAAGAAAGAATGCACGCCCTCAATAAACTCTTGGGAGCGGCGATCAGCATTGTACATCCAATGTCGGCTCATCTGCATTACATGACATACATACCATATTAAAATCTAGAACATAATTAGTTAATTATACGACATGCATGCCACCACACAAGGTATTAATTTATGAAAGTCTCGCTACAATGTAGACAATCCCAACTACCACTAAAAAAACTAAAGCTAAAATGCACTTCAGCAGCATAAGGATTTCGCGACCAATTCCAACTAAAACAGACAGATCATGCGTTTGTTCAACATCTATGGGCTTCTTCCGCAGGATCACTGCCTCATCAGCCGCCGTAGCCGCCTATGCAAGAGAGTTTTGCACGTGTTCAACATACTCTTCCTCCCAGTACCAGCCTGAACATCCAGTGCCATCCCACTGAAATTAAAACAAAAAATTAGAACTTTAATCACAATCATCATGAAAATAAGTATAAATTAATCATAATCATCAAATGCGACAAAATAACTCACATTGCGATCCGGACACTTGTATAAGATACGGCCCTTGTTGGGACACTCCTTCCTCACCCGGTACTCCATCACAATCTTCTCCTCACACTTGTCGCATGCAATGAGAGGGAGGTCCGGCCTCAGTCGCTTTGGAACCCGATGAGAGGCCGAGGACCCGGAAGCAATTGCCATCTACTCTCTATACTCATTTTTAATATAATATAAATTTCTCATTTTATAAACAAATAAAATTAAAAAAAACTCTAAAATTCTCTATATCTCTAAACCATGAAGTGTGCTATGCATGCTAGAAATGAAAGCTGAATACTAGTTTTGAATAACTACTTTAACCTTCCTTCATCCAAATATGCAAACTTTAAAGTGATTTTGAGCTTAAATGGCTTACAAATAAAAAAATCCACCATAAAAAACCACATATATCTAGTCCACAAAATGAGATATGCTACTGATGAAACATGAGAGTATAAAGTTGGTAACCTTTAGAACCGAAGAATCGATGGAGGAATCGAAGAAATCTTGTGATTACCGGCGATGAGGAAGAAGAGAGGCCGGCGATGAACCAAGAACACTGAGCTCGAGGTGGCTCAGGCTCGGGGAGGAAGAAGGGGTATATAGGAGGGAACCTTTAGTCCCGGTTGGAGACAGCAACCGGGACTAAAGGTCCATTTTTAGTCCCGGACGGAGCCTCCAGCTGGGAGTAGACTTTTACTTCCGGTTGGAGGGACCAACTGGGAGTAAAAGTTAACCTTTAGTCCCGGTTGGTAGCTCCAACCGGGACTAAAGGTCCCCTGCAGCAAAAGCCTGCCACAGTAGCCGTTAGGCAGGGACCTTTAATCCCGGTTAGAGTTACCAACCGGGACTAAAGGTTTCTCTAGTCCCGAGCACGAAAAATATCAGGACTAAAGCCAAATTTCGAAGTGGATCAAAAGTCGTTTCTTTACTAGTGAGTTGTGTTGATCGAGAGATAAAAATCTAATACAATGGTCGGGGCTTATGTTTATACCCTGGGCCGATACAGAGTCCTAGTCGGACACGACTAGACTACTCGTAAAATAATCTAATTTACATAGATTAGACTCCCCGATTTCCTTTCTGATGGAATCCGACTTGGTCACGCCTGAGCCGATGCCGCCCTTGTCGCAGTCTTCACAGTGCTTTTCGAAATTCCATATTTTGATGTCCTCCAAAATCTGGTGCAAACAATCTGTTTACAAATAAAACAAAAGAGTAGCATATAGAGGCTCTGTCCCTGATTCCTGCTAACTCGGCACACAGCAGTCTGTCCCTATCTCCTAGGACATATAGCAGAAAAAACTCCACTAATTCTTGTCCATAACAAAGGAGTAACATATAGAGGCTCTATCCCTAATTTCTATTACTCGGCACATAGCGGAGACTGTCCCTGCCTCCCCATGTAGCATATAATGGCTTAAGATCATTATTTTCTACTACTCGGCATACAATAGGGTGCTGTCCCTGCCACCCGAAGGAGTACGCATACAACGGCTAATGCCCGCTGATTCCTGCCTACTCGGCATACAGTGAACATGAGTCGCGAATTATGCCACCAAGGACATATAGCGTCAAAGTTCCATTATTTCCTGTCCAAACAAGGGACATATAGCGCTATAAGACTATTTCCTGTCTCTGCAACGAGACGAAGTTGGAAAATTAGACTGACATATAACCTACGGGTTGCTTCCTGTCAAAAGAGCCAACCTTATATACTTGGAATCGTGCTAAGACGCGGGGGTCATCGCGTAAGGGTAGACTACCCTACGGTTGACTAAGTCCCCTGTTCAAAGAGAATACTATAAGGAAACCATCTAAGTACTCTGTTCAGGAGGGCGCAAGTTTCGGGTAAAAATTAAAACATGAAGTGATTATCCAACGGACGACCAAGTCCCTATTCAAGAGACGACTACGAAGACTTAAGCTCTCTAGGTACTCTATTCAGGAGGGTACCATTTCAGATTGATTTAACAATTGAAGACAATCTTTCATTAATTAATGGAAGCAGTATATTCAAGAATATCAACACTACAAGACTTGAAGAGAAGTCGAGTTCGTTGATAAAAGCAGTTGCTACATCTTCAACCTCCCACTCAGCGCGGTCGAGATCCTCGTCAGTACAAGATGACGGCTGCTAGTCTACTATTTTCCTAAGTTCTAAACTAGGAAAGTAGACCTAGAGTAGTCCTAAAGCCTAGCGGATGCAGCTCTTGCCCATCTCTTTGATATATGAAGATATCCGCCCAGGCAGCTCCTTCAGGACATCAGCCAGCGGACGGTTCTTGTCGCCTTCCGAGTAGAAGAGGCCGATGACTGTTCTGGTGCCTTCCTGGACCTCCTTCATGTCCTTTGCCTGCCGAGTTATGGTCGTCATCACCTGCACAAGGTCGCGGTCAGCATCTTGGCGGATCTGAGTAGTTTTTTTAAGCTGTTCATCAGTGAAGGCTTACTGTTTCTTTACCTCAGCTAATTCCGCATATTTGTGGTCTAGCTGGTTACTCAACTCAGTGACGTTTGCTTGAAGTCTCTCGGCCTTGGCACTCTCGGCCGCAAAATATAGACAAAAAGAAATCAGATGAGTATTCAAGAACTCCATAACAAAAGAAGATATGTTCAGAGGACTTACTCTTCAGCTTAGCGCTAAGTGCCCAAAAACGGCTCTTAGACGTCTTAGCCTCGGCCTGCAAAGTCTTTTCCCGCTCTCCCAGTTCTTCTACTTTAGTGCAAAGGGTGGTGATTGCGTCATCTTTGCGAGCGTCGAGGTTCAATCAGTTCCTTTCCCGCTCATCATGATCCCTCTTGATCGTGTGGATCTCGGTGGTCAACTCTTTACGAACAAGTTGTGCCTAGGCTAAGGCTTTCAATATCAGGTCCTGTGCACAAGAACTTACTCAGTTAGTCCTTAACCAAGCGACTAACAGAAAACAAGAAGATCATCAAGATGGTTACCTTGAAGACGGAGTTGAATTCTGTTGATTTCTGATACGTCTCTATCGAGAGCCCAGTTGCATGGGCTAAGTCTTGATCTGTATCTGTCAAAGACAGCTTTGGACCGAATTCTTCAACCACGAGGCCTGTACTGCCCGCAGGGAGCTGGACTCTCATGGACGGGCCCACGGCACCTTAGCTGCTCTCCATGAGCTGGGTACTCGCGGTTGTTGTCACATTCGGTTTTAAAGACAAAAGCAGGCTCTTCATATGTGTATCCAAAAAATCTACACATATAGCAACATAAAGAAATAATATCAAAAAACAATGTTATAAAGCAGAAATATAATTATATTAACACTGACATCAGAGTATAGCGGAACGATTACTAAACTTCTCTTGAGGCTCCATTCCTCACAAGGACAGCTGACTGAGGTACATACGCCTAGCACTTTTAACTATCTCAAGAGAACTCTCTATAGCATCTTCATCGGTCTTCTGAGCAACTTTGACTAAAGACTGGGGTGTGTGGGAAATAGCAAGAGTAAGTACATTTCGTACTAAAAAAATACAACATAAGCGGATGAAGGCTCAAAGGTTAGACACGACTATACTGCGGTAAGCATTTTAGTAGATCAAATTTTATTCATTAAACCTATGTAACTAGGTTGTGCTTAAGCCCCAAGGTTAAAGTGATTAGAGATCGTAGCAACATTAATCAATAACCAACCCATCCAGGTAACCAACTATCTCAAAAAGGATCCAGGCCGCTTATGACCGAGAGCACGGCTGTTATAACAGTTTAAGACACTCTGCAGAGGTTGTACATCTTTACCCATGTGTCATGTTGCCCATATGCCCGAGGTGATCAACCTCTTGACCCACTTCCAAGGTAATAAGTCGGCAGGGTTCACTATGAAGCCTTTCAAAAGTCCCTCTAACAAGTTAGTAGCCGCTAGGTTTCAGCAGCTAGGTGAATGGGTCTCCACTAACAAAGTGGCACATATGGTCGCAGCATTGTACACACCCTGAGAGATAAGAAGCCATTCTACAACCTAGGCTCCATATTTGCGCCTTTCGGTAACCACTAGCAAGCTAGAAAGAACTTCATACTTGACTAAAGCCAGAGCCATGTAGCTCTCACGGTTGTACTGTAAGTCCTAGGTTACCACTTTAAGATAAAGTCCTTATGGAGAGAAACTAGAGCACCAAAAGAAAAAGGCCCAATGCTCTAGCCCTCTTCTGTCCATGTTGCTAAAAAACATCTTTTAATAACAAGTTGCGTAATCCATTAATCAATATTCCAAATGATTATAATTGGTGAGAGCAACTAAGCAGGTCTACCCATATGAAAAACACATAGGTAACAAGGATACGAGATATCAATAAGTACTATGTAAAGTCCTTAGGGTTTATCAGGTCAGACACATGCACATGAAAAGATGATTAAATGGTTATTAGGTAATAAGGAATACTCTTGTTATACTTGCCTTAACTTGCTTTTCCTCCAAAACAACTCGCTCAGAGAATCTTCAAACTTTATCTTCATCTTCTGCCCTGCAGCCTCTGGCACTCAGCTTCAAGGCTCCAACGTTTAGAGACAACTCTTCTTCTACTCACAGATCATAGCAACCAAGCACACCAACAAACATATAAGCAAACAAATAGAGATAACTAAAAACAATACACCAATCAAGTAAAAGTTTTGAAAACAACGTACTAAAAGAGAGGGCTCGTTGCAACGGATACAAGAACACGAGAACGCCAAAAATGAGACTATCGGTGTAAAGGATGCTCTATCGGGATTCGCATTAACACGGAGAACAAACTATATGCTTGATTTATTTTATTTAATAAACAAGGTAATGGACATTTCAGAGAAACATCCTAAAGTTGAATTAAGTCAAATTAAGTTTTAATTAGAAAAGGCGAGCTTAAACATTAGTCATAATTTTAGTTATAAATGATTATATATCATTTAAGTCATTTAAACACTTAACTTGAAAGATAAAGAACGAGTGACAAAAGCTAAGCGAAAACACTTATGTTTCGAGGTCGAACTAAGCATGTTACAATTAAAAAGGCATTAAGGTTGACATTAATCATATTAACATTTATTGATGAAAGACCAATGCATACGCCTAAGTTGCTTTTAATTACAAACTGGTTGCATAAACATTAACCCAGTTAATATTTAACTTACAAAACTCAGAGGTACGAGACATGTTAACTTCGCTTGCTAACACGTAACTTCGATCGACACAGGCACAACACAACAAGAAACACCGAGAACAGAGCCACGGTTGAAAAGAAACAACTACCGGAAGTTTGTATTATGGGCAGGAAAACAACGACCGTTGGCTGTGTTTATCTTTAATTTAGCAAAAGAGTGTACCAGATATTTCCAGAGAAATATCACTAAGTTAATTTAATCAAGTTTGAATTTGAATTCATAAAGCCGGAGAAAGAGCTAATCATATTTTATTTAAAACATTGATGGTATACTTTAAGCAAGTTAAACATTAATTTTGCAAAAGAAAAGTAAACGTGAGAGCACCTAAACAAGTTTATCGTATGCAACGGGTTTGACTAAGCAAATTATTATTACAAACCAAGTTGGATCGTTATTAATCATGTTAGTATTTAATTATGAAAGACCAAGCGATAAAACCCTATATTGCTTTTAATTCGGAAAACGATGTGAGCACTAATATCAATCCAATTAATATTTGTGTTGAAAACTATAACCATGGGACATGGTATATAACTTCGCCATCGCCTAGCATACAATGTTACAAAGCAAACGTAGATCGGAAACGGAAATAAAAACTAGATTGATTTTAATTAAAAAGACTATTAAATAAATGTTAATCGAGTTAATATTAATTATAAAGCGTAAGAAGGTAACATGGAATACACCGTCATGACGCGTATCAAACGTTGCGATGAAACCAGCGCAATTGAAACGAAATTAAAAACATAAATTGATTTTAATTAAATAGCGATTAAATAATTATAAACTGAATTAATATTTTAATCAAAATAAATTCATAAACATGTGACATGAAAACTAATAACTCTACTGCATAAATCTTGGTGACATGAATCTAATGCAACTTGAACCACTTAAAACAGAATTAAAATGGAAAAACGGTGATGGAAATATAAACCAGTGGCAAACTCGTAATAGTATCATCTTCTTCCTTGGACAGCACGTACAGGTAGGCCAGCCAAGGATGCTACTGTGCTCGCACGCAGGGGAGAGGGGCGCGGCTGGGCGGCGCTCGGCCGGGCTGGGGGATGGCGCAGTGGTGCGGCGGCATGGTCGGGGTCGGGGTTCGATGCGGCTCACAGCGTCGTGTCGTCGGAAAGGGACGGAGACGTTGTGGCGGTCTAGGCAGCAGGGCGTGCCCGGCCGCGGCTCCAGCACAGCGGGCTTCGGCGCGGCTAGCGGCGCGCTGGGGGCATGGTGGTGGCGCAGGTGGGGCCCGGGGCTGGGGCGCAGCTGCAGTGACACGGCCAAGGGCCGAAAGAAGAAGAAACGGAGCCGGCAATGGAGGTCCTCGCCGGAGAAGACAAAGAATAGTTAGGAAAATGATCATACGAACATGGATTCGTGAAAAGAAAGACATGACAGCATAGAGGACGAAGAGGGCTACCTCATGGTGGTGGTGGTCGACGCCCGGAACATGACGGTTTGGTCAGAATAGCTCGCCGAAGAGTTCGCCGGAAACCTAGCTTTTCCACACTTCGGCGATAGATGTAGGTGGCTACGAGCGCCGGCTAGGAAAATGGATCGTACTTCTGAAACCCTTGCGTCGAGAGAACACCGGCATGTATTTATATGTGGGGTTTGGAGATTTTGAAAATTCGAGATATTTATTATTTTTAACCGAAAAATATCCCGAAGCTCCGAAAAATTCTAGAAAAATTTTTAGAGATAGATTGAAGGATGAGGAACACAATCAAAGTGGTTTTAGCTCCTGAAAAGACTTTTGGAATGATAAAAAAAGACAAAGCTCCAAGAAATAGGAATTTAATCCCGAAAAAAGATCAGAAAGATTCCCGGAAAGAGAGGCATCGTTCTAACGCATCTCAAATCCTTTTCCAAGCCTTTGGATTTTGAAAACAAAGCATCTTATCTAACTTTTGTTTCGTAAGTTTTCAAATTCTTTTTAAACCACTACTTAAAAATAATATTTTGAAGATTGAGATTTAAATTTATTTTCCAAACCACTCATCATAAAAGTACCGATGCAATAGCATGTATGCGCAAACATGTTGCCTACCCTTATGTTGGATTTTAATTCAAAGAAAAATTTTCTTCTCTCTATGTTTTTATGAGCATAAACAATTAACAGAAATCATTTTACTCTTTTTAGAAAGTAGCAAAAAGTAGCAAATTTTAGGGTGTTATAATTGTGATCGTTGCTTGCTAGTCCTGCCAGTTGTGCCATCCACAGTCGATGTCTGAGCTTCTTGGCTGATGGACAGCACGAGGACGACTAATTCCATCGCCGCCCTGCCTTGGTCACCCGACAGGGCAGGGAAGGCTGCAGGGCTTGGGCCACTTCGGGATCCTTCCCGCAAGCTTCGACTTCTTGCCCACCGGAAGGATTGTGCTCAATCACAGTATCCTGCGAAACTCTAAAAGACAACAAATATATTAGTCGGAGGCTGTCAAACACAAACAGAGTATTTCATGAAAGAAAAGTTCTTTCAGATCGGATAGAAAGCTTGGTTCTCAAGAACTTGAATGACAACGTCACCTTGGCCTCAGTTCAGGCGAATCCACTAACAAAACAAGACATGGTCATTAAGACTACAATGGAAGGTGTTTTCGAAGAGAACTTACCAGGCAGCTATGGTACTCGGTGCTGCTGAAGGGCTACTCGTCGGTTTCTCCGTTGAAGGCATGATAAGCTTTGTTGTTCTGATTGGCACCTTCCAACTATGGGTGCGCTTCTTCTTCGGCAAAGATGAGCCCACATCCTCGATGATAGGGCTATGGGAACACTTGCTACTCGTCCCTCATCTTCAATTTCTCCTCTGCGCCCCAATAGCGGGTCAGTCTCTGTTGAGGATGACTCAATCCCAAAAGAAATCTACCCTGGAGTCTCTGGCACGACAGCCTCGGGTCTCCTATTCGAGCGTGGCCCAACTCCTTCATTGGGAGGGAAGGGCACCGTCGGCAGGTCTACGAAGCTCATCTAAAGGCTCTACAAGCAGACAAGCGAAGACAGAGTCAGAAAGATAAAGTCAACAATATACAAATCAAGAACTTGAGGATTAGCTGGAGGAGGATTTGTCATGCTGAACTCGAGAAAGGACAGCGTCATACTCACCACATCCGGCAAGATCCGAATGAGGCGGGTGAGTATCTGGTCCTCGGACAACTCGGCAACAGATGGTCGAGTAGGATCACGGGCTCCATGATACTCGAACCCTCTTGACTGTAGTTGGCTGGATTCGACGTTTGAGCCAGCTGGCGACTATTATGTCTGTTGTTACAAACCGGTTTCTTTGAGACAACCACTTGTTGGAGGAGTGGTGCAATAAATTTTTTCTCACAATCAGAGACGCTCTCCTTCCAACGAAGATTGGCAACCGGAGAGAAGCCCGAAGCCTCAACAAGAGAAGGGATGTGGTTGGCCATGTAGAACCACCACATTTCCAGCCCTTAATGGTGTCAGGAAGAGTATACTGAAGATACTCATCCTTGACACCAATACGGAGTTGGAATCCTGCCCCACCGACTATGGCAGGGAGATGTGGAATTCGGCTGGGGCTTGAGATGAAAAAAGGTATTTAACAGGTGAAACTTGGCGGCGGAATGCTGAGAAAAGTTTCACACAGATGGACAAAAATGGAAATATGAGCAATGGAGTTTGGATTGAGATGATTCAAGGTTATCGAGCAGTGGTGAAGAAGACCTCTGAAGAAGTCAGAAGAGGGGAGACCAAATCTGCACTCGAAAAAGGAAGAAAAAACAACAATCTCGCCATGTGATGGAGCTGGATATCGGTGCTTACATGGTCCTCTCCACTCGCCAAGGATTTTGCTTGGGAGCATACCCTCTTCAACTAGGTTGAGGTGCTCGGCCTCGGTGGTCTTTGTCTGCTCCCAGGAGAGCTACGGACTTGGCGGCTTTGTCTGCACTGGCTTCTCCAACTTCTTCCCCTCCTTCGCGGTGCCTTCGCTAGAACCTTTCTTGTTTCCCATTTTTCTAATGTGGGCGCGGAGCTTTACTCGCATGCACTGATGAGGATGAGTTGGGTTAGGGCTTGGCGGCGTGAGAGTTTGGTGCAGGGAAGGTGAAGGCAAGGAGGCTGGATTGTAGTGAAGATTTGGTGAATATCTTTTTACTAGGACGCGCTATTTATAAGGAATATAACGGAAGGTTTCGTCTCCCAGAAAGTAACCGTTGCGCCACTAAGCAGAATTTTTATCGTTGGGAGGCTAACGGTTGGATATTTTTTACCACTCGTCAGGCTGAGAGGTCCGTGATGTGAATATCAGTATCGCGCGGTTGTTTTTTCACGATCAAGATGTGATTTATTCAGATAAATCATGATTTGATTATGATTCTCAAATATTATAAGCCAGGATTAAGACTTAATTCCTGAAATTAAGCCCGAGGGCTTGGAAAATTCTGGATTTCAATTTATTCAGGTGGAAGACTAAAATTGGAAGACAATGCTACCACTGGTTGGTTAATTAGCTTGCCAGGAGGTATTTTAAACCACTCAATGACAAGAGGTCTTTGATCATTGTCTTGTGGAGGTTACTCGGAAAACAAACCACTTAAGATGAGCCGTCAATGGACCATTATCTTGAGGAGGTTACAACGGCAGTACCCCTCGAGGATGTCTCAGACCCTTCAATTGACTAAATGTAGTCAGTTTAAGGCTAGGGGGGCTACGGGATCATGTCCTTAACGGATGTGTTAAATTTTTTCTTAAAGAAGCAAGATCATGCAAAGAACCTCAAGTTATTTATGCTAAACAGCAGAGGCTCCGGGGCTACACCCATGGTGCACTTTGCAAGAAAGCGCACCCTCATTGAGGAAATTTTCAAAGTTTTTTGGAAGGACTTCATGGTTTTCCTCAAAAAGATTACTCGGATATCACTTGAAGCTACTCGGCAACGACCTTGAGATTCAAGAGAAGTACTTGGATGCTGCTTAATTCTACTCGGCAAAGACCTAGAGATTCAAGAAGGTTTTGAAGTTCAACCATGAAGAGCTCGGGGACTTGACAGACATAGATACTAAGGGTTCCCCAAAGGACTGACTACTCCTAGAGGAGATTGGGCCGGCCAATGATAGCTAGAGGACACGTGGCATAGTGGCATGGAGTCCGCAACTATGAAGAACTCAACCTACTCGGATCTAAGGAAGGCAATCTTTGTAATAGGATTAGATCTATTCTATCGTATCCGACTAGGACTAGATCACGCACCTGCCCTCTAGACTTGTCAGGGCGAATTCCTCGATAGTAAAGATTCTGAAGGTTTGCGGGATCTCACGTAGGCAATGGCTCAAAAAGACACAAAAGTTTATACAGGTTCAGGCCCTCCGAAGAGGTAATACCCTACTTCCTGTGTTTGTGTGTGTGTATTATGAGAATAGTTTAGTCTAGATTCTGAACATCCAACCTCCGAATGTCAAACCATCTCCCAAATCAACCACACCCTCCTTTTATAATTCAAGAAGAGTTAAGGATGATCAATGGGTTGCGGTTATTAGTAACAGCTGAGTAAATAGTCCGTTACTAATAACCGCCTAATTGATATGTCGTTGAAAGCTTATTCTGCACTGTACTAACACCAGTCTAATTACAGCATTTAGTACAGGATATGCGTAAAGGTACAAGAACGACTTCTGGCATTCTCCATTTTGTCGCCCGACTACCCGAGTGGTTCAACTGCCTGTCGAGTGCTTCCTTGCGGATGTGGCACCCTGCTTTGAGTCAACCCATCTTGATCTGGTCAATAGAACACCTGGTACTGCACATTGGTGTTATCTATCCAAACTGAAACTCCATCGTGATATCCACGGTAGAAGCCCCGAGCATTATTCAATTTGTTCCATAAATTGAATGATGCTTTTAACAAGAAAAAACCATGAAAAACAACACAGAGATTATCTGGTCATTTCGGACTGTTACAGGCAAAAGCCTGGTGGGCAAGACCCAACTTTTGGTTCTGGAAAACAGTGTGAAGATTATCTGACTACTTCTGAACGGTTCAGGCAAAGCCTAGCGGGCGTGGCCCGACTTGGAATTCTGGAGAGCAGTGTAGAGATTATCCGACTGCTTCCGAACCGTATAGGTAGAGCCTAGCGAGCGTGGATCGGCTTTAAGTCCTAGAGAATAGAGCGGTGACATTCGATGCTTCTAGACGGTACAGGCAAGGCCTAGCGGCATGGCCCGGCTTTAAGTCCTAGGAAGTAGAACGGTGATGTTCCGATGCTTCCGAGACAGTACAAGGGGGGGTGGGGGTGGGGGGGTGGGGGGGGGTGGTTTTTTGGGGGGGTTCTTTTTCTTGGGGGTGGTTCTCCCTTCCGGGTTTCTTTTCGGGATGGCGCCTGGCTGGGCATGGACTGGCTTTAAGTCCTAGAGAGAGAGTGGGGATGTTCGACTGCTTTTGGACGTACAGGCTAGTGCCTAGCAGGCATGGCCTAGACTTTAAGTCCAAGAGAGCAGAGCTGGTTGATGTTCGAATGCTTCTGGACGGTACAGGCTCGCGCCTGGCGGAATGGCCCTGGCTTTAAGTCCTAAAGAGTAGAGTGGTGATGTTCTGACTGCTTCTAGATGGTACAAGGCATGGCCTGGCGAGCATGGCTCGACTTAAATTCTGGAGAGCAGCATAGAGATTATCCGACTGCTTCCAAACCGTATAGGCAGGGCCCGGCGGGCATAGCCCAGCTTTAAGTCCTAGGAAGTAGAACGGTGAGGTTTCGACTGCTTCTAGATGGTACAGGCATGCCTGCGGGCATAGCCCGGTCCTAGGAAGCAGAGCAGTGATATTCCGACTGCTTCTAGATAGTAACAGGCAGGGCCTGGCGGGCATGGCCCGGCTTTAAGACCTTGGAATGTTCAGCCAATGACTGTTACCCCAAGATTAACGCGGGCGTTACCCCGACTAGTGTTCGTCTGCAGGCAAGGCTGACGGGCATGGCCTAGTTTTAAGTTTGGAATATCCAGCCAAAAATATTTTCCAGCCATTATTCCAAAATTATGGAAATGTTTCTAAAAACCTCTCATGCCGTTTCACTTCCGAAAATGAACCCCTCGATTTTCGTCAAATGAACAGGTAAGAGCATCTCCAGCACTAGCCCCAAAAACAGAGCCCCTACTTTTATTTGGGTGCTGACCCCAACTTTTATTGGCCCAATAAATCTCTTCTACTCCAGCAGCAGCCCCAAACAAAGCCCCCAAATCCATATCAGCAGCCAATGACAATTGGGGACCCGTGTGTCATTGAGCCATGCCCTTTCTTCCCCTCATCCTCTCCACACACATAGAGCATGGATGAGCGGCAGGGGCAATGCAGTCACCCATCAGAGGGAGGCGTGGTCGGGCCGCTCCGCCGCGCGCGCGGAGGGAGGCAAAGGGAGGAGACGCCGGCCATGGGGGAGAATGGAGCCGGTACCAAGGCGAGCAGTGACCAGGCCTGTGCAGCGGCGCGGATGACGGCCGTGCCCGAGCGACGGCGGGGATGGGCGGTCGCACCTGCACCGAAGCCGCGATTCCTCGCCCAACGCGGTGGCGGCGGAGCAAGCGCGCCCGGCATCCCCACCCCCCCCCGGGGTGGCGTGTGGACAGGCGCGCCAGCCATCCACGCGGCAATGGCGTCGCCGGCAGCATGGTTGCCCGCCATCGATCTGGGCCGTCCCTGTGCTCGCGCAATCCGCTAGAGGAGGTGGAGGGGAGAGTGCGCACTGCTGGGAGGGAAGGATACCGTGCCTGGCAGGGAAGCATCCGCGCTGGCGGAGGCGTAGCAGCACGCGTGGCAGAGGAAAGATTGGGGCCGGCCCCCATTCTTCCACCACAAATGGGGGTCTAGAGGGTAGATTTGTTTGGGCCAACAAATTTTAGGGTCTGTAGTAGAGGCCCTGCTTGGAGTTGGCTTTTTTACCTGAGCCTCCATATTTAGCTATGGAGGCTCAAGTAAGGGACCCTGCTGGAGTTGCTCTAAGAGCGATCATCTCGGCATGTCAGTTGTCGGTCTCCAGAGTAATGATGACACGAGAGACCAACGGCTCTGACGCTTCGGGGGACAAGATTTTAGCACGCGTGTGCCATAGCCGCCCGCATCCTTCATAATGATGGATATAAAAATCACCCGATGCCTCATTTGCCTCTGCATCTCAAACTGACTCAAGCCATCGTCTTCCTCAAGCGGTCAGAAACCTTAGACATCTCCGCCCAAGCTTTCAGCGCTGAGTGCTTTTCCTTCTACCTCCATCCACCTGCTGCAATGGCTCCCCGTCGCTCTCGCCAAAGGGTCTCTGACTCAAGCTCCGAAGAGGAGCAGGTGAAGATTCCCCAAAATCTCTAGGTGGCCTCAACTTCATCCACAAGCCGACTGGAAACACTAGTCGTCCAAGGCTTCCTCCTGGCGCAATCAATCCTCAGATGGAGAGCTATGAGAGGTGCTGCTCTTCCTCTTCTTGATGCTGAAGATTTGGTTATTTTGAGTCTTTTTTCTCCCATGGATTTGGTCTCCCAACCTCCATCTTCTTCTGCCGAGTGCTCGAGTTCTATCAGATCGATCTGGTGAATTTGAACCCGAACTCAATCTTGCACTTGAGTATTTTTTCTCACTTTTGTGAGGCCTTTCTTGGTATCCCTCCCCACTTTGGACTTTTCAAATATCTCTTCTACCTTAGAGTTCAGTTCGTCCGGGGAGAAACCAAGGTAATTGGGGGTGCCGGCTTCCAATTCAGGAAGAGAGGAAAAAATTTTATCTTGACTATTCCCTCCCAACCTCCAACAAGGGATGGCACTCCCAAAGGTTCTACTGCAACAACCATGTCCCTTCTCTTCCAACCAACTACAGTCGTATCCCAACCTCATCACCAAGGTGGCAGGCCGAACCGACTAGTCCGGAGCTAGAAGAAGCCAGAGAGTTGTTGAAATTCGTCGAAGAAGCGTTGAAGAGTAGGGTGACCGGTGCTAGGGTGGCTAGAATTCGATTCCAATGGAGCTCGGCTAGGAAGCCGATGACGATGAAGGAACTGCCCACATATAAAGAAGATATTGCTATCAGCTAAGAAGCCAATGGACGTGGATATCAAGATATTCAAGATGAATTGTATGGACTGTTAGCTAGGAAGCCGATAGGTTGTAGTATGAGAACAAGTGCAAGACTCACTATAACTAGAACCCATAAGCCTAACAAGATCTAATCTAGCGTTGCCACCAATCAGGTCGGAACGATGCAGCGTTGGCAGCAGGGCAATAGACTAAAGATTGCAAGCTGATAGGTCTAATTATAGCAAAACGTACTCCTGAAAGCATACTACGCAAGGCCACGATTAAGATACAATGAGCCAAAGAAATGATCTGACGTCAATTAAGATGTGATCAAGTTGAAAGACAGCAAGACGACAGAATTATGCGATATGAGCCGATGGATCTTAATCAAGGCGGGTGATTCCATCAAATCTACTAAGAGGTCATGAGATGCAGCCTTAGTAGATGTAATGAGATCGATAACTAGGTAGACTAGATGAAATTACAGCGATGCGCCCGTAATTAAAGCCTTGAGCACCTGATAGACGAAGAACGTAGCAAACCGGAGGTCAAAAATGATGTAGCCCTGTTTGCTAAAGAACTCACCGAATTCTACGCTACATCCTACTCCTAATGCAATGGCGTGAGGCCGAAACAAATTGTATTAATCTATGGAGATCAAAATCTAATACAATGGCCGGGGCTTATATTTATACCTTGGGCCGATACAGAGTCCTAGTCGGACATTACTAGATTACTTGTAAAATAATCTTATTTACATAAATTGGACTCCACAATTTCCTTTCTGATGGAATCTAACTTGGTCACGCCTGAGCCGACATCACCCATGTCGCAGTCTTCACATTGCTTTTCCAAATTCTAGATTTTGACATTCTTTTCCAAAATCTGGTGCAAATATAGTGTTATCGTCCTAGATAGATCACATCCGTCCCCCACCCATTCAGGAGCGAGTGACGTGTACAAAGGGTTCCTATGGACCTGTTCTCCCAACTTAGTCTTTAGAAGGACCTGACAAGACATCTCCATAAGTGGGAAGCTCTACCTGCCATGCCCTCGATGGCACCACCTTCCTAGGGGCTCGCCCCACGAGAAAACCCAGAAACTACATAGCTCACATGTACCCGCTGCAGGTACCTCTTGGAGAGGCTCAGGTCACACTCTCCTAGCAAGACTCATCCCAAGGACTCATCGTATAACATTGTCTGGTCGACTTGACCCTCATCACACACCCAAGACACACGCTAGAATCTCTATCCCGTGGTATAAACCATATTAGTGGCACTAGGTGCCTAATCCACACACAAGCATGTCTACCATATGCATCACATCACCAGATATAAGACATAGTAGTAAAAGTAAATAGCAAGTGTGAAGGACCGGAATCAACAACCAGAGGGGGTGAATGGGAGCCTTTGAAATTTCTCGCAAAACTTAGGCCGATGTCCCACTAGACCCCAAAAGAGCGAAAACACAACCAGAGATGCCCACGAGTCAACTAGGTGACTGCATGAACCCTAGGTTGCTAGAGTTCATAGCGGGACACTCAAAGCAGCAGTAAACCAAGTGAAAGCACTATAATTCCAAGAAACTCGAAAATAGACCTCTTGAACTCCAACTTGTGAAGAGGAGAGTTCACCTCGAGATACGTGACCCAACTGGTGGTTTGATATCCCAAAAACATTTCTGGGTACTATGGAAGTATAGTGGAGAAATCAAATTAGAGAAACACTGCGTGGAAGACGAAAACCACACTCGGAAGCAAAAACTCAGAGAAAGTCATCTAGGCCGGCTTCTGGTGTCGGCCAGGCCAGGTGGTCAGCCAGGCCGAGTGGTCGGCTAGGCTGGGGTGCCTAGTCATCTAGTCCACATTTGGCACAGTGGAGGCTCAAAAGTCGGCCAGGCCAAGTCTGCCTATGGGCCAGGCCATGATGCTGGCTAGGCCAGGTCCTAGAGCCAGCTAGGCCAGGATTGAGGGCCGGACAGGCCGAGTTTCTCGAACTGCACCCAAAAATTCAATTCAACTCCGATGAACCCCAAATTTGACAGAGAGCTTCATGGACATGATTGGAACATATTTGCAAAGTCTCAGCTAGAGTTGTGAGTCAGATCATCAGGAAATCACAAAACAAGACATCAGAATAGGGTTTTCCTTACAACCAGCAAAACTCGAGAAGTCTGTGCTCGTGGAGTTTGTGCCCAAGAGACTTGGTAGAAGTGATCTCCAGAGCTCCTTGCATGTTCTCAAAGAGCCAAAACAACCCTAGTCTTAAGAGATGAAGATTTCACATGAAAATCAAAATAGAAGGGGATACCGGAGGCAAGAACTCAATCAAAACCAAAAACTCAGATTCAAATCATGAAACCAACAAGGAAAATTTCTATTCAACAAAGAACTAAGTTATAGAGGTCTTGTTCTTGACTGCATTACAAACACAGCAATGAACTACTATGGATCTCTCCCGATCACTCTCTCTCGATCTAGGCTAAAACTAGAGAAAACCAAAATGAACTAAAAAGAAATGTCTGGTTAGGATCAGACCCCTCTTATTTATAGAGGTATTACACAATTCCTAACTTGCCCCTAGATATTTCCTTGAACCACTTAACCCTAGGGGCAAAATGGTCTAGGTAGACATCTGTGCATCTGACGGCCACGGACCCTTCACGAGATAGCTTTGCCTCGACGCAAACTCCCCAATGATGCCACGTGCCGCCACCAAATCCGCCCATGGGTTTTGAGGCTCAAACCCACCAAACCGTTTGTCCCTGGTTTTAAGGCTGAAACCAAGAAACCTCTTGGGAAAAGCGTATCCGCTACACCTCCTCTACGATCCCAACGCGTGTCATCATCCATCCTTGACCACTCGATCACCAAGCCCTCCAACGCCTCTGATTGACTTGGTCAACCATCATCTTGATTTGGTCAACATGATCTCCTCCTCTGCATGTACTCTCGCTCATCGGTGTCCCCAAGTGTCAACCACCACAGTTAGTGCCCTGGCTATTTTGGTCCCTCGGTCCGAGCCTCACGTCCATCCTTCACCGCTCCCAGTCCATCGGCATGGCACGTCTCTACTTGACCTTCTCCATAGTCATCGACTGTCTCTGTGCTCCACACCTGCACACCAACACAACCAAGAGACATGTTGTCGACTCCACACACTCACGCCTCGGTTAGTCCATACTAAACTAAAGGTCTCATCTCCTGACAATCACTCATCACACATCGATACACATGGTCACATATCTACCATGTGTACGCAAAGTGTATGTAAAGCAAATGTCTATCCTATCTACGGGTATGCAAGAGTAAGGTTGTGACAACGTATAGGCTCAAGCAATTTCTACCATGTATATAGCAGAAAGTAAAGCACTAGCAATCTATTGCATACCTAATGGGATGCTATGAGGTTGGGTGGGACATGGCACCTATTTGTTGCAGATAAGTAGTCGTTTGCATCTTGTTATCGTTAGTGTTTTTCCCTTCATTGGATTCTAGTTCGACCAACATCACCATCGATATAACTACCACAATAGAATGACAAGCAAGGCAAAAGAGCGATCAATCCATAAACCGTAAGATCTAAAGAAACAAAATAGATTGCAAAATAATGCACTAACATGATCCAATAACTCACAAACGGCGATAGGGCACACAAAAGGTCAAATACCATTAAATAAGCACCAACAACAAGCAGTCTTTGCGTTTGCTAAGTGTGTCCGATCCTTGGGATTGAAAGATATGGAAGTGATTGTCTGCTAAGCACAAGCTCAGGTCATAGCCTTGAAATAGCTGGTACTTCCCAAGTCGATCATGTCAACCTGTATGGCTCCTAGAATAATGGCCTAGACACTAGCTCATCCTAAACAAACACCACAATTTGCGGCCTTCCGATCCGGGCATCATGGCAATTAACAAGAACCGAGAAGATCACAATTAAGAGAGGTAGACAAACAAGCTCCAACTAGAAGGAAGGGTTCCATAGTCTTCGAACTCACGCATCATGGAATAGATGGAAGTTGAAAAAGAGTGGAACAGGGGTATTGGAGAGTAGGCTCAGAGGTCTTTTGATCCACACGCCATGGTGATCGACGGGGATCAAAGAGAGCGGAGCAAGAGGGGAGTAGCATATTGCGTCCCGCGGTCCTTCAGTTTACTAGCCATGGCAATCGATGGAAATTGAGAGGAGTGGAACAAGAATACAAAAGTAATAGGGTTTGACCCTACAGCCTTTTAACACACAAGTCACGTCTATAAATGGTATTCAAGCAAGAATGAACAACAATGTGAAGTAAAAGAATTATGGTTTGGTCCCAATGTACTTCGGCTCACACGCCATGGCAATAGGCAGAAGTAAAAGATATTGGAACATGAGAATAGAGGAGTACGCTATGGGTCCTCTCAATCCACACGACATATCAAGGTCAGGAACCGACAAGAGAGTAGCATAAGAGAGGTAGGAATAAGGGACCCAACTTCCTTTGATCCACTTGCCATAGTAGTCGATGGGAATCGAAAGGAATGGAACAAGAGAGCAACACAAGAGTGGAATAAGAACAAAGTGTTTAGGCTCTATAGCCCTCTGATATATAGGTCACGTCAATAAATGGAAATTGAATAAGAGAAACATACAAAGGAAAGTGAAATAGGACTTTGGTTCCATGGCACTTCGATCTATATGTCATGGCGATAGATAGGAATTGAAAGGGTTGAAACAAAAGGGCTTGATCCACGCCTTACTGGATTAGTGAGGATCTGAAAGAGAGAATGAGAAAAGATAGAGGAATAGTCTCCAAAGTCCTTCAACCCACTCATCATGGCAATGGACAGAGGTTGAAAGAGTCAGACCGCAAGAGAGAGGAATGGGTAACGAGACCTACCATTCTTCAATCTACTCGCCATGGCAAAAGGCGGAAACCAAAGAAATGAAACAAGTGAGCGCTACCCTCCGATCCACACAAAACTTAGCAAATCAACAACCCAAGCCCACTCGTAGGGCACCATGATCTCTTTACACGAAATGTCATAAAGACATCCTTAGGATTCATAGCGGCATAGTTTTCACCACAAGAACCAAGGAGATGCTATGGTCAGTGTGGCACAAGCATATGAGGTGGTTAGGAAGAACGAAAAAGCAAAGAGGTAGAGCCCTATGGTCATGGTGAAGCATCTCGCGGCCATGAGCTTCACCTACTTGAGTTGGCTTCCATCGGTTCCATGATGGTTGTCCCCTAGATCGTATCCCAATAGACTAGGTCACAAAGTCTCGTCGGGTATGGGTAATAAGTGCATCAATGTCGAGTCCATGATGGACACATCCTAGTTCTGAAGAGGATCGCTAACGATCGTAGTACTATGGAGTCCACTAAAACACATAGATAGCTAAATGAGGGTTGGGTCACACTCGTCATTACGGCCATGGCAGATCGAGTCTGTGACAGAATGATCAAGTGGAAGCCCATACACTCGACTGGCTAGAAGGCTAGGAACACAAATAGTCATCACGTGAATTGAAGTGATCGAATCCTACGACACAACACCACATGATTACCAATCACAAAGTAGTGGAACAACAAACAATTAAGAACAATATAAACAGATAGACTGGCTCAAAGGCACAGCATATGCAGGCATGTATTAAGTATGAACAACAACAAAAGGAGGAGTTTTGTCGGTGACGGGGACGACGTTGGCTTGGGTTTAGAGGGGTTTGACCTTTCTATGTGTGGACGAAGGCAAGGGTTGGCTGTGGTGGTGCGTCCATCGGAGTCTAGAGGTTCGGCAGCGGCGTTGGGCATGCTGCAGCTTACTGTAGGTGGCTGTGGCCAGTAGTGGCCAACTCTGGCTAGCTACAACTAGGCCTTGTCCAGCGGGGGGCAGCTACAGCCTAGCCAGAGGAGGCTATGGCTGACCGAGGGTCAACTACTGGCGGCCAGAGGCAGCTATAGTCGGCCAGGAGCGGCTGGGCATGAGGCAGTGCTCAAGGCATCGGTGATGGCTATCAGTAGCCTACTGGGGCTAGCTACAGCCAACTGTGACTAGCCGAGTGTGGCTGCAGCTAGCCAGAGGTGGCTATGGCCAGTTGAGAGTGGGCAAGTGCGGCCAATGGCTGGCTAGATGTGACTAAAGGTAGCCAAAAGGCGGCTACAGCTGGCAGGGGGTAGCTACAGGTGGTCAAGAGGCAGTTGTGGCCTAGCACGAGTAGAAGCAAGGCATGGCCGGCTACGGCGCGAGCGTGGCCAACTACGAACAGTCATAGCCTATTGGGTGCGAAGGAGACGGGGCAAGGCGTGGCTGTGGCATAGTAGGTATGGCTGGTGGCCGGTCGAGGGTGGCTACAGAGAGGAGGATCTCCCGGTGGATCATAGTCAATGGAGGTGAGGAGCACGGTGACTAGCTGAGCACGGCCACGGCCAGCCCGTGTCCTGCCTGGTGTGGCCAAGTTCAATCATGGACGGCTGGACAACGGGGTTGTGCGGCCGTGGTGGCTCGGCTGGGAAGAGAGGGTGAAGGTGGGTGGCGGCGGTGGCTGGATCTCCAAGAAGTGGGCAGAGGCTATGGCTTATAAGGGCGAGCTCCCTAGGATTTGGGCCACCATCTTGACATCCGTGCCCTTGGATAGGATAGCCGGTACACGCAGCAATCATCGATATCCTTGCTAGAAAGGGAAGAGGTGCTTGGGGAGCCTAGTGGCAGCGATAGCGCTAGGGAGCTGCTGCTCCCTAGGGTTTCTCCTTAGGCATGGAGCAAAGGCGCGGCCGGCCTCATTGGCATGGGCTGAGCAGGGAGGTTTTGCATCGGCTATGCTGGGGCGCTGGCTTCGTGCACGCGAGCTAAGCGAGGGAAAGGACAAGCTGGGCTCACCCTAGGCAGGATGTAGGGAGGGGCTGAGGAAGGAGCGGGGACACACACGGCCTACAGAGTGGAAAGGTGAGCAGGCCTTGGTGTCTACGGCTGGGCTAGGCCCTGGCATCAGTGCGCGAGTGAGGTGGGCTGGCAGGGTGCGCGCGCGCTTGGATCTGTCACGGTAGGACACTGGGCTATCAGGGGGCGCACTGGGCCAGTGTCTGTAGAGGTAGTGAGTGCACGCGCACTGGGCCTGGGCTTGGGCTATGGGAATCGTGGTGTTGGGGCGACTATGCCTGTGCGGCAGAGGCCCAAGTCAGGTAGGCGGTGTGAGAAGGGCCGGGCCTAACAGTGAAGGGACTTGGTTGGGCCGCTTGAGTGACAGAGGAGGGAGTGGGCCTAATGGGGTGGAGGCCTGTGGAGGGGTTTGGTCCCAAGGGAAGAAGGGGTTTTTCCTTTATCTTTTCCAAAAGGATTTTGAGAGGATAAACTCCATTAAATTCCAAATAAAAACCGAAACAAGGGGCAAGTCACACATGCATTTGGATGAAATATGTGGTGCACCAAAATTATATTGTACTCTTTTTGAAGAGATGAATGAGAGTTAGGGTATTAGTTTTTAGGAAAATAATAATTCATGTGTGACGGGTTGCATGTTGAATTTGAGTGCGGCTCAAATTCAACCCAAGTTTTAGTTTCTCCGTGAAAACATTTATTTCGAAAATACCTTTGTCATGGTGTTGACTTGGTCAACATCATGACAAGGGAATTGTTGTTGTAAATAATTTTGAAGTTGTGATTTTTAAAATGGGATGAGATGGTAGAATGTTGACTTATGTTTGACGTAACACTACATGCAACACACATTTGCAGGAAAATTTTTAAAATGTTCATATTTTTGTACTACACAAAAACATGGGTTGTTACAACCTACACACATGAGAGATCTAGCTTGTTATTTAGGGACCCAAGCTTGATGAGGGCCCTTGACGGTATCAACAAGTGACTTTGCAACCCAAATTTGCTTAGGCCTATTCTTGTTAGACTATCTCCAACAACGGGCACCCAAATACAAGACCCATTCTACGTTTGGGTAGCGCTACAGGCAAATGGTTCAAACCCAATTTTGATCTTCTCCAACAACAAGACCCAAAAGAGAACCCTTTCTGCAAATGGGTCTCCAGGAGAGAGGATACTTAGATACATCCTTGTTAGTTACCAATACTCTTAAACCACTACTTCCCTGAGGATAAATACGATACCTTGGAATACTCCTGGGTGAAATGCTATAACGATATTATGTGTGCTTGCGGAATTATCTACATGAGCATAAGAAATATCAAAGGATTGCTCCTGAACCATGGCCATAAAAGCTAGATGTTAGGATGGGTTTTGAAGAAGATGGTGGCTCGTAGAACTCGCCCCTTGGAGAGGAAAGGTTTTGAATAGAATGTTGCTCCATGGCGTAGAAAAGAAAAGATAGATAGAATAAGGTGAGGTAAGATATGAGGAAAAACAAGGTCCAAAGATAAAACAGCTACCATTTCCCGGCTTGTTGGGCATTTAACGACCCGCAGATAAATCTACAAGCGTATGGATACCGAAGTAGCTTTCATGCAGGATTATTCCTAGGTTTTATTGAATCTACAAGGAACTTGAGTGGTTATCTAAGGAACAGGTTTGTCCATGAAAGGATCAAGATGCCCAAGAGAGGGTGAATTGGGCTAATCTAAATTCTCGCGAAACTAAAACCTATCACTTAGCCCATTTCATCCCTTGTGTCTAATAGTGTTTCTAGCCTACGCATAAGAGTTTTGCAACATAATTCCAATCCTACACTAGCATGGAAATTCTAATAATGTAAAGGCATAAAATTAATTGCACAAATTTAAATGTGTAATGTAAAGAGAGGGAAAGGAATACAACGATGTTTTCTCAAGGTATCAGAGAGTCAGCACTCCCCACTAGTCCTCATTAGAGCATCTGCACAAGGATATAGCTCTACCTTGATCCATGCAAGGACTAAGTGCTCTCAACGGGCTGATTCTTCACCTCTCTAGCATGACAAATCGCCCACAAATGCTCACAACATGAGTTGGGTCTCCTACAAGCTCCACCGAGAGATCACCAAACTTCCAATCGCCACCAAGCCATTTAGGTGCCGCCAATCACCAAGAGTAGCAAGCATAAACTCTCACTTGACCTAACCAAGCCTAATGATACTAGTGGATGCACACTTGCTACTCTCCAATCACTAATGGAGAATCTTGAAATTAGCAAATCCCAATCATTCCACTAAGCTTGAACTCCCCCTTGCTCACCAATGAGTCTAACTAGTTGTTCAAAGTGGAAAGGGAGCTTTTATGGTCGAGATGGAGGAGTATAAATAGCCCCAACACCAAGATCTAGTTGTTGGAACCCCATTGCATGGAAATCTAGGTCACTGGATGATCTGGTACCTATTTGAACGGCTAGTTCCCAAACTAGTCATCATTGTACTACAAAGCAGTGCAGTAACTCAGTCCAGTGGCCATAACCGGACTAATCCGGTAGCCATTTTCCCTCTCTAAAACCTTACCCGACAGCACCAGATGACGCGATGACTAAGCACCGAATCAATCCAGTAAGTCCAATAACCCTCTACACAGCAAACCCTAACCGTAGTGTAGTACTGCATAGTCCGGTGGTCCTCTGGGCATAGCACCACATTAATCTGATACTACTGAGATGTGCCCATTCACTTCCTTTTCAATCCATCTATGTGAATGGTTCACTTCCACTTGATTCTTGGGCTTCCATAGAGGTACCTAGTGCTAAGTCTCATAAGTGTGCACTACACTAACTCACTAGAATCACCTAGGTCAGGCTACTAGTTCATACCCCTTTATAGTATGACCAAAGAAAAAACAAAGTCCTAAACTACTCTAAGTGTCTCCCACCACCAATTGACACTTAGAACTAGTCCGTCCTTAACCTTGTTGTCCATTCTTTGAAAACCAAAACAAAGTATATCAATAGGGGCATGAAAACCATTGATTTGCCCAATCATTAATCATTATTGTGACCTAACTTATATTGCCTCTGTATAACACATGTTATTCACAATAATTGTGTTGTCATTAATCACCAAAACCAATTTAGGGGCCTAGAAACTTTCAGTCCAAGGACGACAAGATAGATGATAGGCGATGATAGAGAGGAGAACTAAGGGATGAACCCAAGTCTTGATAAGAACCGCTCTCTACTTGCTTACTTTGGGCATTGGCTTCAGCTTAGTGGGTACTAAGACATATCTGCCCTACTACTCTACATTGTACCCGAATGTGGGGGTTACAAAGGATGGACAGGGATGTCACCACCTACCGCCTACCCCTACAACCCATGGAGTACGAGGCAAGCAAAGGTAACATATAACTTAGACACCACGTCTACGTTACAGATTACTACTCTAGCCTTGATCAACAATCTAAAGCACTCAATAAAGAGCGATGAACCCACAAGCATATAGAGAACAATACTTCAACTTAATCTCAATTACCTAATCAATCCTAGGTGTACACTTGGAACAAGAGCACACCTGCCGAGGTATAAGTTGGGGAAGCTGACAGACCCGACCCTCCTTCGAAACTCTCCCTCACTCTCTTCCTATACCTACAAGGTAAGATTATGCCTTTGGAGTGGATCTCAATTCTTCTTCTTGTCTTGTGTGTGTAATGAGAGGGGGTGCCCCTCTATTTATAGGTGGGAGATGGAGCACCTTCAAAGAATATTCCTCCTATTATTTGTTTCTTTATTCTCCACCTCTAAACTGACGTTGAACTGCCTTCTTCTTGAGCTACACTGCCTTGGATGCGTCCTAGGGGCGGTGGAGAGCAAGCCCACGAAGTTTGGGCCTATTTGGACCCCTTGGGGGTTCAATCGATCCCCCTAATGGGTCAGGGTCGCCCGATCCTGGGGGGCACTTCTAGGTCCCATCTTTGGTGAGTTGACACCCTTCTTGGCCCTGATTATGGATGTGCATGTGGGTTGACATGGTTTTCTTTTGGTTTTGGGTCCATGGATCCTTGGGCTTTGCTCCTGATAGGCCCAGTGTGCATTCCTTTATTGATCTTCATGTGTTTTCCCTCCATTTGGGACAAAATACACCTACATACAAATATTCGCCAACACTTGTAGAACTATGTTGGATGTTGCTTCTAGGTTGCTTTTATGCATGATTGTTGACGGTAAAAAGTGGTACTTAAGGACCATCAACAATTGTCACGGCACTAGGAGATCTGGCATTTGTAAAGAGGTCTCCATGCATCCTCCCTTGCTTAAGTTGACAGCTAGAAGAAGAAAGAACAGGTTCAAGGGAGTTGTTAAGGGGGGTAGCAGCAAGAAAAGAAATATACATGAGTGCCCAATATTCCATGAGCTTGGCCATCAGTGGCACACCTGCAAGAATAGGGATCCAGCAGACATATTGCAATGCAGGCTTACAGGTAAACAAACACTTGTCCTATGCACTGTGTTTAACTGAACATATGTCCTATGCACTTGTTTAACTGAACATATGTCATATTCAGGGGCATCCCAAAGAAAAGAGAGAATAAAGCAGCTAAATCTAATACAGAAACAAGCATATTGTGGTGGTCACTCCTGTACCAGGGATGGTATTCCCTCATAATCAAGCAGTGCAGGATGTTGTACACAAGAAAAGAAAGATCCAATCCCCTTCATCATCAGGTGTGAAGAAAAGGAAGGGCTCAGCTACCAATGCGACATCAACGTCAATAAGTACCCCCAATCCTCAGTCTAGCACGTACTATACTCAATATGTCCATTTATTGTCAATACTTTGCAATGCTACTTATCCTAACCGAGCTCTGTGTGTCTTTGTCACAAGATCTGGCACTAGATCCAATGATGTAGCACATGTTCCCATCCAAGTTATGTACCTTGCCTCATTTCATGAAGAGAACTGAGGGTCAGCTGGTACAGCGGAGACAGTCACAGAAAACTATGAACGAGTTGCCTATCAGGAAGAAGCAGCCAATCAAGAAGAAGCTTACACCAAGAAAGGAAGGGACTGGTAGTCCAGCTATGGGCACTAGAAGCAAGGTTCCAGTTTACCTGCCAACCCAGCTGACACCTGATCTTTTGATCATGAGGCGTAATATACTGTAAGAACAACAGTTGTGGTCTGAGCTGACCAAAACTTCTGCAGTTCAAGTACTATGTACTGTGATGTAAGATCTGGATGACCAGTACTTACGGGATTTAAGTAGCTAAGTTTGTTGTTCTTCTGTTGTGCATGTTGGTGAAATGAACCAATATCAAGATAAGACATAATATTTTGCTGCCATCACATTCAGGAAACAACCATTCATAGATTCATTCATTAGCATTGATATCCATGCAATCACACACACATACATAGATACTCTACTTCATAATAATTGCATACAGACCGAGAAAAATGCAAACACAGACCAGTTTGTCGATCAATCTAAGATGCTGGATAACTATATCATCTGCCTCCACTTTTCTCTACACCAACAGCAGCCTAGGCTGACCACGCGTGCCTCTTCGGTCAATCGCTGGTCAACATCGAAAAGCAACGAGCACCGAATCCGTTGTCCTACAAAGCTTTCGAATAATCGTAGTTCGACAACAAAAAGGAGGCACAGAGCCAGCCGATCCAAGCCTCCGGTCAACGAAAAGAAGACAGGTATATCAGCTGATCATCGTTGGCTAGCCATCCAAGGCTCCGAGATTCATCTGACCATTCAGGGGCACCATATGATTCTAGCATCTGACCACACAGGCCTGCCGGGGCACCACAGGATTCTAGCAACCGTATGTTGACAATCGGACAGGCAACAATGTTGTGGCTGTCGTGGCGTTGCCTTCCGGCTCCTGCCGGTCTCGAGTTTAAATACTAGTCAGTCTACGAAACCATCATTTGAACTATACATTGACAGGATGTTTCGTTGATCTTTTATTAAACCTGTAAAACTGACGTGATATGGAACTATGCACTAGTAGCCTAAGCACCTGTCTAGCAAACTACAGTGTAGTTATCATCATCCCAAAGGTGTGGAGAGAGATTACTGGCTACAGCACAAAGTGTTTAAAATATTTTTGCGACCATCCGCCAGTTAAAGTGTGGAATCAACTGGTACCAATCGTTTCTGGGGAAGAAAAAAACAGGAAATTTATGCATCACAAAGAGCCCAAACTGCCACCCTCCGCGGCAGAAGGTTAAAAATTCAAACAACAGATCTTATGAATTCCTACAGTATTAAGACTTTCACTGGCAGAAACCTGCACCATCATCCGAATAAGCAACAATGGAAACCGAAAGGCTCCATGCCAGGGTTTACAGAGTATTTTTTTTCACAAAATGCAACATAGTTACTTGAGATTATAGTAGCATTTGTGACTATTTATGCAGAAGCATCACAGGAATCAGTGCCTTCACTGTCTGACCATTCATTGTCGTCGTCGTCCTCAACACAAAAGAACACCTCATCACTGCATCAAATATATGTTCTTTTAGAGTGTTTGATGAAATATGTTATGTTGTTTATACACAGTGAACAAATAACCATATTGATACCATATATAATCTAAAAGAGTTGAGCGAATATAAAAAAAAAAAAACTTACTCTGACGACTCAAATGCTTGAAATGCTCGGAAGAATCTACGAACCAGACAGAAAATTTAAGTTAACCATTAATAAAGGTGAAGACACATATTACAAGATCAGAAAATAATCTAACCTGCCCTCCATGTTAGTATGATTTACAATAAACAAAACCAACTCAACAAGACTGGGAGCAAGAAGCTGACCAATAACAAGATCAGTTATCATCATATCAGACACCAACTGTGTCTGTAAGCCAGGAAGCTTCAAATAAAAACAAATTGCAACAATTTAGAATCTATGCAGTTAATAGCCCAGAAATTTCATTTACATAGCAAAATAAAGACCAAGATTGTACCTTAGTGTGGTCCAAATCATGAGAACCAAAATGCCTCGAAAATTTCAGAAGATGGAAGTATGTAGGTGAGTATGGGTTCAAATGTGGGTCATCAACATTGAAGTAATACACACTTGTAAGAATAGGCAAATATTTAACGCAATCCCTCCAATCACTAGTCATTCTCTTGTTTAATGGTTTGTATGAATGATCTGGGACTGAACGATCTGTATCGTAGGCTTTGTAGAGATTGATCAGAAGTGTTGACCTGCTGAGGGGAGGCATGAAAGCAAAATGCAAAGCCAGGTACTTTTCATACTTCATGAAGTTATCAGGATCAGTAACAGGATCTGGAAGCTTAAGTATACCATGTCCAAACTCATCAAAATATAGAGGGTAGCTTCCCAGCTCAGCATTTTTATAGTAAGGAACCAATAGCAGGTCCCATAACCTCTTGAAATCTGCCGAAGCGCTTTCCAAAGACAATTCCATGTCTGCTGCTTTTGAGATAATGAACTGCCCATTTAACACCTGCATATCAGAAAATTGAAAAGATCCATTCCAGCTCTTCCGTTCTCTGTGATTTTTGACAATCCATAGCAAGAAGCCTCTAGCGCATCTCCTTCCCGAACGTGTCAAAATAACCAAAGACAATTTAAAGACTGCCTTCAACATCTGCTTATGAATTGAAAAATCAAGATCCTTTTTCAACGTCTTCAAACTCCTCTTCAGAGGCTTAAACACATCATTAGGGCGGATCTTGTATATTTTTGTAAGCTTGTTACTTCTGACAAATTGCTCTAACAAAATCCTGTATGTTAAAAAGCTTCAGTTCTACAAGTTTTATTTCAATAAACTTCACTACTAATTCTAAATTTCAGTCAGAAAATTCCTAAACATTTTTATTTAAGTAAGCATACCCTTGAATAGGATCCAAACTAGGTTGGCTGGTTGAACCACTGTCAGAATGACCTGCTCCCCTATCCAGGCTTGATGCAGCTGTATCCCTGCATATTACATGTAAATATAGATCTCTTTTTTATTGATGAAGATGTTAGCCATAGAATCAAAGCAGGGTGGATGAAGTGGCACCAAGCATATGGTGTCCTATGTGACAAAAGGGTACCACATAAGCTAAAAGGCAAGTTTTATAGGACAGCGATTAGACCTGCCATGCTATATGGTGCAAAATGTTAGCCTACGAAATGACGACATGTCCAACACATAAGTGTCGCGAAAATGTGTATGTTGCGTTGGATCTATGGTCATACAAGAAGGGATTGAGTCCGGAACGATGATATACGTGATAGGCTAGGGGTGGCACCAATTGAAGAAAAGCTTGTCCAACACCGGTTAAGATGGTTTGGACATGTCCAACAGAGACCTTCAGAGGCACCGGTGCGTAGTGGAATCCTAAGCCAGGATAGTAACGTGAAGAGAGGCAGAGAAAGACCGAAGTTGACTTGGGTAGAGGCAGTAAAAGGTGACTTGAAAGGATGGAATATACCCAAAGACTTAGCCTTAGACAAGAGTGCTTGGAAAACAGCTATTCACGTGCCTAAACCTTGATGGCTTCTGTTGGGTTTCAACTCTAGCCTACCCCAACTTGTTTGGGACTTAAAGGCTTTTCTTCTGTTGTTGTTGTAAATATATATCTCTTTTTCTAGAATTAAAGTAGGAAAAGTGTAAAAAATAATAGTTCTAAATTTCAGTATATTTTTGCCAGCTTATTACTTCTGACAAATTGCTCTAATGAAATCCTGCAAGTTAAAAAAACTTAGTTCTAAAATTTTAGTTTCAAGAAACTTCACTTCTAAATTTCAGTCAAAAAAATCCTAAACAACTTTATTTAAAGTAAGCATACCCTGGAATAGGATTCAAAATGTCCTGGCTTGTTGGAACACCGTCAGCATGACCTGCTTTGCAATCCGTGCTATCCCTGCATATCACAAGATGTAAATATAGTTTTTTTCTTGAATGCGCAAAGTAGAAGTGCAAAAGTCCTAAACAATTACAAATATAGTTATAACCTTTTCTCCAGAAGCTTATCCCCACCCATGTTGACCGGTTCTGCGGTGTCACTACATATGACATGTAAATACAAGTTTCAGCTCAATTGTTAACAAAATAAAACTATTAAACTTCTCCAGAAGCAGGCCCATGACCCACTTGTTTGAAACATAAATACATATTTGTAGGATACGAAAGTCAGCATATTATTAATTAACAACCTTTGCTCAGATTTCCTATCGTGCATAAGCTGCCCCTGAATATCACTCGTGACACCTTCCTTGAAATGATACCACTCCTGAACCTGTGTTGTATATTATTCAAGGTCAAACAAATTAAGTAGAAGCAAGTATCTAAAGAACTTTTTGCACTATTAGAGGACCTACCAATTTCCTCTCTATCATATAACTCAAAAGTGCAACATCGTTGCTTGGTGTACGTTTATTACCCCCAACCGCAAAGATTTCATCATCCTTGCAATGTCGTAAGTCATTGGAGAAATGGGTATCCTCACTGGCTTTCTCAAGCACAGCAAACAACTCTCTCGATGTCGTTTTCTTAGAACAACTAATAATATCCTACAGCGAAAGAAAAAACAAAAAAGATATTATTATGTACAATACACATGAAATAAGGCAAGTTCCATGAAAAAAAACTTACAATCAATTGATTGCTAGTCGTAGCAAGCGGATGATTTTGGTCTAAATTTTTCAATCTGTGCTTTAGTTTCTTCAAATTGGAACCCTGAAAATTTGAATTTCCAATTTAGCTCAGACTGATGTCTACTAACTTTTTGTGGAGATAGAAGCAACAATTACCGTGATTTTTATTCCGTTTAAAGACAAGATTTGGCGAGTCTGATCACAGGTAAGCTGGATAGCATAACAAAAAGAAAACCCAAAGTTAGGGAACTGAATTAAAAAGGAATTGAGCAATCTGAAAGAATAATCTTTTGCATGCAAAGGACTCACATCATCCCAATATTTACCAATGGCATCCAAGTTCTCCATAAAATCCTACAGAGCATTAGCAATGGGTAAAAAAAAAAGACATAAAGTAAGATGAATGGAGCATCAAGGACACATAAGAGTAAGGATTAACAATGATTAAAAGTCGTCCGATTAATCGTGATTAATCATCCTAATCAGTCACCAGGGTACCGACGCGATTAGCTCGACCAGAAAGTTAGTCATCCGATTAGTCGACGACTAATCGCGATTAGTCGTCCGACTAGGACAGGGAACGACCAATTTGGTCCTCTGTTTTTTGGCCTGTTTAACCAGGCCTATATGTGGGCAATTGGGCCTGTTTAATCGGGCCTATATGTGGACAATTGGGCTTGTAATTTGTCCTGTTAGGGTTGGAATAGGGACCCCAAAAACGCAGGAGGCACGCAGATGCAGGGAGATTTCACTTCCACGCGCACAGCGGCCGCAATTTTTCTCCTCCCGCGCGCGATTTCTCGTCCCCCTGCGCTATTCCCTGTCTTCCGCTTGTGATTCTCCTCTCTGGTGAGGTCAGGTAGCCGCCCTAGAAGAGGGAAGGAGAAGAGGGCAGCAGCGCACCTGGAATCCGCCGGCGGCGGCGCCTGCCTGCCCCCATCGCGGCCTGCCCTGCCCTCCTCCATCCCGCCGCCTATCCTGCTCGCCTCCATCCCACCGCCTCCCTTCTCGCCTCCAGCCGTGAGGCCCTCCCCGTCCGCGGCCCTCCTTCTCCGTGTTCGGGACTCCACTCCAGCCCTCCACCGATTCACGCCTCCATCATCAGCTCCGCTCTGCAGGTACGTGTTTTCTCCCCTCATCTGTTCTTCCTCCCCTCTCATTCCTCTGTTCTGCTCATTCTTGTGCTCGTGCTAGACTGTTAGGACTTGGATAGCTGTGTTCCTTCCTCTCCCACAAGTCACCGGCTAAACACTAGGGTCGACTAGGCTCGACTAATCGGCCTGGTCGACGACTAATCGCGATTAATTGCTTGGTCGGTCCCATGGCAACTAGGTTCAACTAGACGACTTGTAACCATTGGTAAGGAATATACATGCCATGGCATTCGTTTCCACATGAGTAAGTGTGTGTCTATTGAAATTAATTTCCGAGGCGAATTTCATTGTACAGCCGAAATTTCCACAAAGAAGACTATCGCTCTCAGGCTCCTGTAGAAGTGTTGTCGCATGCCTGGTGGCTTCAGCAGTTTTGTGAACAAACCAACTAGAAACCTGTATTGTGTTCCAAATCAACATCAGAGATATGTAACACACATCTTTGCTCATCTGAAGCTTAAACCTACCAGATTTTTTTCCACGAAGTAGCAGCAGCATGCCAAAACATTGTTCAAATCATGTAACAGGAGCAGCTGCTGGCTAAATACAACCTTCTCAGGACAAAAACGTATATCAGTTGAAAAGGCTGTATTCTCACTGTCTTCATCAAGAACAGTGAACAGCTCATCTGATGATATTTTTTTAGTACCATCCAAAACAACCTGCAAACAAGTCCCAAGCAAGTTGAGGTAGGCAAGAGTTGAAACCCAACATGAGCCCCTAGTCACGTTTTGTTGTAAATGAAGAAAAGGAACCTTCATATATGTGCATGCAAATGAAGGGAACTAGTTGGAAAAAAAAATACCTTCATTCTATTGGTTCTGCTGTAAAATTCATCTCCATTGTCAATTTTTTCAATCATTCGGTAAAGTAGACCACCAGATATGCCCTGGAAATTTACATTTTATCATAATTTTAAATTGTTGCCTCATTTTTCTACAGAAAATTAGTATTAATAATTACCTGTATATTCATGTCCTTAATTGAAAGAACCTTACCAGCCTCCTGATGGTTCAACTAAAGAGGATAACAAACAATTTCAAGGTTCAAGATTCGTTTGATAGATAAATGGGATTACTTCCAGACCCAAGTAAGCCAAGAAATAAATGGCAGAAATTAATTACCTCATCCCAATGTTTACTGAGCTCAGCTTTACTGAAAGAAGCCTACAAAACATCATCAAAGGTGTCAACTGAGTTGAAAAATCAGAAACAAGCTCGTAAATATAGAGAGCATGAAGCTGCTATATGAAGAGGAAGCATACAGACCATTTTCAATTTTGGATTTTTTCCATGAACTTGTTTGTGCCGATTTGAGTTCACCAGAGACAAAAAAACTGCTTGACAATTATGCCTCTCGCATTTGTACATTCTTTGTGAAACTGCTGGTGCTGTTTGGCTAGTAGGCACTTCTGCCTGAGCATTTTGAATATCTTCAGATTTATTTTCATCCATTGGTGCTGCCACAAAATTGCTGTTACAGAACTGACCATCATCATGTTCCTGTTGGTTATCGATCAGGATGCAGGAAGAGTGAGGAAAAGGATGAGGGTCAATGATGGCTAAATACCGTTTCAATCAACAAACGAGTACAACAAAAAATTAGAACATACATTGAACTCTTTCCACAACATGTCTGTAGCCAAAGCATCTATAACATTGTTGAGTAAAAACAAAGTTCCATTGTGCTACATAGAAAGAGGATTAGAGACAAAAGCAGCAAATATTGTTTTAGTATCACAAGATGACAGTGAAGATTAGCATGTACCTTAGTCAAAGTATGAAAGGATCCATTCCAAAACAAAGCAAAGATTTGCCCTTCCAGCGTGGAATTCTTTAGCTCGTGTATGCTGCATTAATTGACGAAAGAAATGCCAACATAGATTAATATAAAAAATAAAATAAATGCACATTCCCAATAATAGTTAACATTACCCAAAAGCGGTCACCCCTGAACTCAGGAAATTCAGTACCAATGGGTCTGCAAGTAAATAATAATAATTACATATAGAAATCCAATTTAAAATTCAAAACTGAATGCATTTATTTATTTATACAAAAATAAAAACAATAGACCAGATACCTGCATTTCTGTCATAAACTGGTAGTCCACCTGAATTTTCAATCATAAACACATGATGATAATCAGTTCCAACAGCACCAAAAATAACAGTATCCTGACAACAAAAAAAGTATAGCATATAGGTAATCAACATTAGCACATATATATTAAAAAACGCTAGAGCACTTTATAAATAAACAATCTGAAATTGAAAACGTACATCGGGGTGTACCAACCAAGCATGTAATAACTGAACTTTCATATGGTTAAACACGTCAAGCCTAACAGTACTGCTTCGGATACGGACATTACTGCAAAACATGCACTGAAACTACGTCAAAAAAAAAAACACAAGTATTATCTATCTATACTATAAAGAGCGAAGGAATTAAAAATAACTCTCACATAAAAGTTTTCTACCCATCCTATATCATAACCATTAGATGGCTTATAGTATCTTTAAATCTAAAGGTGTATATTGATTGATATGTCATCCCCTTTATTTGAGAAGTACTTGGACTAGGAATTGGCAAATGAAACGAAAGCCCATTCAGGTAAACTGATGCCAACTTATGTCCTACCATAATCTCACTATTCGTGTAGGTTGTAGTCAATTTTATAGATTTAGGTAGTAGTCAATTTTATAAAACAATGAAAATTAAACATCCACTATTACAAAGCACACAATTGTGTATCCTAGAGCTATTCCTCCTTGTGTTATTGCTTGCATGCATGCTTACCTTGATACACAGTTTTGGTTTTGTTTTCAGGTAAAACCTATTGCATGCATGCTGACCAACAAATGCATCACTTACCTGGTAAAATCAACTTGAACATCAATGAGACCACTCAGTAATTGGACAGAGTTGTCCATTTCAGTTTTGGTGATAACGCAGTCACCACCAAGAGCCTGTCAAATTCGCAAGTAACACAAACAATTAAAAACAATCAAAATAACTAACACTACAGAAATATGAGGTAATAGATAGACCAAACTGACCGAATGTTTCATACGGTAGATGCGACTCAAGCGCAATATCAAACTCTGCTGTGGGTAATCGTTATTAGGATGAGGAGAAATAGTCAAGCTGCCTTTCAATAGCATGCAATTCGCTGAAAAAATTAAAAAGAAAGAAAGAAGTCAATCCAATATCAATAATTTTTAATCCAAATCTACAAATTCCGGAGCTGTCTCCATATCCCAAAACCACAAGAAACCAATCGGTGTTATATGCTTTCAAATTAAAGAAGAAACCATCGAGTTTCAAAAATTCTCAACCCTAATCTACAAAATACATACACAAAATATAACAGAACTGTGCTGATCCATCTCCATCACCCAAACGTTGTAACCAAACCCACAAAAGAAATCATAGGGTTTTAAAAATTCCCACCCCTAATCTACAAAATACATACACAGAATATAACAGAACTGTGCTGATCCATCTCCACCACCGAAACGTTGTATCCAAAACCACAAAAGAAATCATCGGGTTTTAAAAATTCCCACCCTTAATCTACTGAATCCTATGTTAAGTCCACTTCATCCCCAAACGGCCTAAAAGTATAACAATACATACCAAGGACCAGGAGGGCAGTACGCGAATGACCATGTTTTGGGTACAGAATGTTCCTTTTCTCGCCATGGAAATCTACTTCTTTGGATTTGTAGATGATGTTTTGCGCCATTGCCTGGTTCCAACGGGGGATGGCGGTTAGTGTACATAAGATGCAAAGGTACAAACTAGGTAGCCTTTGGAGGGGGAGATTATCACATGCACAGATTTAGAACGGAGGCTTGAAGGAGGAGCACTTACATTGCAGCAGTAGGCAACCTATGTAGCCGTGGTTGTTGCTCTTCAACAAGCGTTTCGTCGTCGACCCCTCGCCAGTTCGCCTCCGCTCGCTCCTTCCTAGCCGCGCTCGCCGCCTTGCCCTAGTGCCCCACTGGAGGTCGTCAGCCGAAATCGAGGACGGGGAGTCGCCGCCGCGGGCGCCGGCGCGCCGCCTGCAGCCTAGGGTTTAGGGGGAGGGTTTAGAGGCGGCTGGGGGTAAGAAGTGGGAGTCGGATGTGAACGGCCGTGCGGGTAGGGGAATGAGGACTAAAGTTGGCCAACGGGTGTCCGGGTTTATACAATGGCCGCGAGTCGGGGCTGCATTGTTTCGGGACGGACCCGGATACGGACGGTTCCTTTTTTTTTTTTTTAATGCCCGTGTGTTGCGACGGGGAGCATGGTTAGAGCCGCGGCAGCGATAGCATCAGGCGTGGAAAAAACGGGCGGAGAGAGCCACGGTAGTGGCGGACGGATATAAGAAACGGAAGAGGAGGTGGACGGGCGGAGTCGCGGAGAGGGAGACGGAGGTCCTCGCGTCGTCCGCTCGCCGGTTTGGTCCCTCTCTCTCACTCCCTCTCTTGATTTGGCCCGCCCGTGACGGTGCTCGGCTTCGCCCGTGCTCACCGTGCTAGGCTCCGACGGTGGGCGCGAGCGCTGCCCCCATATGACAGGTGGAACCCACGACGGACGAAAAAAAATAGGCAGAAGCCTTACTTGCTTTAATATTAGGTAGAGATTTCTATTCATTTCATAGATATCTATGGGTTGTTTGGTTAGAGAGTTTTATAATAGTTTTCTAGCATTAAATAAGTTAACATGATATATAGTATAGATAAAGAGAGAAATAATAAAAAATTTATGAGGTAAATAAATTTCATAAGAATTAAACTTATCTATACTATGTGCAACACATGTGTACACTAAGACTCGCTTTATTGTGTCTCGTAATCAATCAGTTTCTTATGGCTGCGGTTTTGTTTGCATCTATCTTCAATGGGTTTCTTTCTTGTTGGGCCCTATTTCTATTTCTCTTTCCTATTATTTTTGTATTTTATGTTGGATTTTTTTAGACTTGGCCTAATTTTATTCAATTAAAATCAAATAAATCATAAGATTCAGATTAAATGCTAGGTGCAATAGAGACCGCGTGACGCAACGAGCACGAGGACGGCAAGATCAGACAACCACGGCATGGCGCCGGGTGGGCTAGTCTAGTCACTATGAGCTGATTAATGGTGGTTGATTGTAGTTGATGGTTGGACTTGTAACGGTCATGGTTATGGATGCAGTTACTAGTAACTCTTGTTATTATGGTTGCAGTTACTAGTAACTGATGAACACATTTATGATGTCCAGATTCATCATCTATCTCTTTGTCTTCCATCTCTCGTGCTTATTGTTGATAGTAATTTTTTCATAGATTTATTGTCTTAGTCTGATGACCGACAAGCTTGCTACGGGGTTACCGGGAGCAGGGATTGGTGGGCTTCAACGAAAACTCAGACTCGATGGTTAACATGAGACAGCGATTTAGACAGGTTCAGGCCGCTTAATAGCGTAATACCCTACGTTATGTATGATGGTTTGTCTTGCGTTGGATTGGTTGTTCTTGTTGTCTTGTTCTCCATACAATGGGGTGCTCCTGCCTCTCTTTATATAGTCCAGAGGGGAGGGCACGATTCTAGTCCTAGTCGAATAAGGTAGAAGAGTTCTAATCCTATTATAAAGATAGACTCTTCTATATCCGACTAGGTCGGTTCTTCTTGCCTTGAAATCCACATCTTGTCACGAGTCTTCCTAGCAGCTCGTAGGTCAGCTCATCTGCTTGCTGGGTAGTCGGTCCTATGGGAAACCCTTAGGATCTTAGTCCGTCAAGCCCCCGAGCTCTTCATGGTTGAACTTTGAAGTCTTTTTGAATCTCTAGGTCATTGCCGAGTAGAATCAAGCAGCGTTCGAGTACTGTTCCTGAATCTCTAGGTCATTGCCGAGTAGAATCAAGCAGTGTCCGAGCACCCTTCTTCAGAGAAGCCATGAAGTGCTCTTCAAATCTTCGAAACTTCTTCAAATGGTGTGAGCTTTCTTGCAAAGCACACCCATTGGGTGTAGCCCCCGAGCCTCATGTTGTTTAGCATAAAGAGCTTGAGGTTCTTTTCTTCAATCTTCCAATTTTTTCGAAAAAAATTGAATGCATCTGCCGAGGACACATGTCTCGTAGCCCTTGAGCCTATAACCGACTATTCGGAGTCGATTATAGGATCTTAGACATCCTCAGGGGTGCTGATGAGTTGAAAGCTCCATGTTTGGTTTTAGTAATTGAGACAATTAGTGAACTAACCTTTACTCTAAATGTTGTGAATGAGATAGGTTATGTCCACACCAAGGTTGAGCAAGATGGCACTCATGGAGAAGATGTGAGAAGGCCACAAGATAATCAAGGGCTCAATCTTAGGAAAAGAAGAAAGAAAAACAAAATGCAAGGGCTCAAGGCAAAAGTATAAGTTAGGGCATTTTGTTTTACCGATCAAGACGCAATAGAGTGCGTGACTGGGTTTAGGTTAGATAGCCATATTATAAAGAGGGGAACTTGAAGTTCAAAATGGTTATCTAAGTGCCACTACATGAAGTAACGCATTGCATGTGCATTAGACCCTAGCTCATGCACAGTTCAGAGACCCGTCGGACTCTAACTTTCAAGAATATCAGGACTATACGGTTACATAGTCCGACGGCAAACCCTAAGGTAGGGTTTCTGATAGAGGGGCATCGGACCAAGAAAATATGGTCTGACAGTTACACATGCCAAGGCATCGGACCATACGGTTGATACATCGTTTGGGCGCCAATGGCATTTGAACTGACAGGCGACATGTGGAAGCGTTGGACCAAGAGGTTGGTCCGATGGTGAGCGTCGGACCAGTCTGAGGGCCTTGGCAGCTCTCTAGAACCTCTCTGGACCATGTTAGACCGAGCGGACCAATGGTCGAATGATCCTAGTGAGAGTGTGTTGGACTATACGGTGAAGTAGTCGTTGTGAGCGGCAACGGTAACCTTCAAACGGTTATTTACACGAGGCGCAATCTGAGGCCATCGGACCGTTAATCAATGGTCCAACGATGGTCATCAGACGGTCCGGTGACCCCCTGTAGGACCAGCTTAGAGCCAATAGCTCTTTGAGCTCTTAGGGTTATAAATAGAGGCTTGGCTAGCTGTGGCCAGCATCGCTGAGCATTCCAACGTTGTATACACCCTTATGAGCATAACAAAAGCTCTCCCACTCATCTACTTGTTGATTGCAACATCCTAAGTGAGTTGAGGAGTAATCCTAGTGCATTTACATTGAGTGATAGCATTTAGTGGTGCTAGTGATTGTTGTGAGCTGTGGATTCTTGTTACTCTTGGTGGTTGCTGTGGGGGGATAACCCCAGATACCCACGGTGATGGACATGGGCTAGTCCACCAGGGGCGGTCCTAGCCTATAAGATCAAGGCGTGTGGTGCAAGGCGCTGCATGGCGTGCACCACATGATTTCTAGAAGGAATCCTGAAGACAGAGAAGGATCTGTTCGGATATGATAGGGATCATATTCCTTATAAATACTTATCATATAACCGAATAGATCTAGATCTAACCGACTTGTAACCTTGCCCCCCCTCAACTATATAAGGCGGGCAGGGAGCCCCCTCAAAAGAGGAGCAGAACACCCCAAGTCACCTTGACTTTCGTAAATACAATCCACCAAAGACACAGGACATAGGGTATTACGTCGATCTGACGGCCTGAACCGGTCTAAATCGTTGTCTCTGCGCCTGCGTCACGTCTGGTTCCTATCAGATGCACCTCCACCAATCAATCTACTACCGTAGGCATACCCCTCGGTAGACTGCCGACCAGGTTTCATCGACAGTTGGCATGCAAGGTAGGGGTGTGCGTGCTGACTTCATGGCCAACCAGATGGTCAATTTCCCGAGCTCCATGACCTTCCCCAAGTCATGCCAGTCATTTATGATTGGATCCATGACCTAGGGTCATCAATGCCAATGGCATCGGGAAGGTCGTGGAAACAGTGTGGGATAATCCTACCCCGAACGTGTTGGCGTCAGGTGACGCCAGCGCCGACACCTAAAGCTCCGACCTCAGCTTCTCACCGGGCGAGGTGATCCATTGATCATGATGATCTGATCGCGTCTATCGATTGGGTCACCCATGGCTTAGTCCGAATGCCTAGTCTCTCACGGAATCGATCTTAGATCGATCTACTGAGGGAGACAAGACTCCTGCGCTCTGAGATCATCATGCCAGCCAATGCTGAGCACCCTACTTGTGCGTGTCGACCGAGGTGGTGACATGAAGGTCCGGTGATTACGACAAGTCCAGGAGGGCCCATCGTTTGGCGCCGACCACTCCTAGGGAGCATCCCGAGGTCCCAACCTCTTAGGGCAGCGAATGCGGATCTGGTCGGCCAGGGACACTGTGCACCATCTTTTCGCCGACCACGCCAAGCGCGGCTGCGTCAATAACCCCTTTTGGGTCGATCTCCTTGTGGCCGACCAGCTCGTGCGCGGCAGTAAACATGGTGTAGATCCGGCAATTTCCGGATGAAACGCTCAACACCATCCTGGAGGAAAGCCCCGAGTCGTATTTCGAAGGTTCCACCAACAACTCCCCACTTTTACCGCCAGGTTTTGGGGGAGAATTCTTCATGGTTAGCCATGACAGCGTTGTTGTCGATGGGGAGACCAGTGCCCAGCGCCGTGAACATGAGGCCAGGAACCTCGATCACCAACAGCGTCGCCATGAAGAAACCGAGAACGCCATCCAAGCTGCCAGAGGGGGCCCGCCGCCTCTAGCCCACAATCTACAACCAGAATTCCTTATGGTGGACAACCAGCAAGTGGAGCAAACGCCAAGCGCTAATCTAGCTATGGCCACCAACGAATTGGCTAGACTCCCACCAACGCCGGAGGTACTCAAGATCTAGGCGCTGCTTAAAGCAGCTCATGTCCAGGTTAACGACATTCGGATCCAGGTTCCATCTTTTTTGACCGCGTTAGCACGTAGTCATAACCCCCGTGGCTCTCGCCGTAACTGGGGAAAGTCGTTACCACAGCTCCAGAACCCGTCACAACCTAGGGAGCCTAGCTAGTTCATCTAGGGGGAGCCAGGGGGCAATGTTGTCATTAATCCTGGATCACAAGGACCAAGTGGTCGGCATGGCCGACCAGTCTATGAAGTCAACCAAGGAGGTCAATCAACCCCTGCGCGGTGATGCCCGCGACCACATCAACGCTAATCTTGATGTCCACAAACGCATTGAGAATAGTCTTGCTCGGTGGCATCTGATGGAGCTCCAACGCTGACAGGAGTATGACAATCAACACGGCGATCCCGTCGGCCTCCGAGCACTTCCTATCGTCGAGCCGATAGGGCCCCGCCCTTTCATAGCAAGGCTGCGAGCTGTACAGTGGCCCGCAGGCTTCAAGGTTTTCGGGGTCGATCCCTATGACAGCAAAGCTAATCCTGAGCAGTGGATGCAACTTTACTGAGATTGCTGTACGAGTAGCTAGGGGAAGCAGTGATGTGATGGCAAATTATTTGCCCATCATGCTCTCCCTAATCAGCTAATAATTGGCTTATGGGATTGAGGGAGGACTCCGTCGAATCTTGGGATGATCTCAAGAAAGTCTTCATTGAGAACTACATGGCGACGTGTCAGCAACCTGGCACAAAATATGATATGGAGAAACTCCACCAAACAACTGGGGAACCTCTCCGAGGTTACATTAGGCGTTTCTCAAAGACAAGAAATTCCATCCTCAACATCGGCGACAGCGAGGCCATCGCTGCCTTCACTAGGGGACTCCATCATCACAAAGAGCTGCGCTCCAAGCTCTACCGCAAGAGGCCCCATACCATCGGCGAACTTCTAAAAGTTGCAAACTCATATGCCGACTCCGAAGAAGCTGATCGGCAATTCAAGGACGACGTTGCTTGTGCCTCCCGCTCGGATCACCATCCACAATGCTGATGATGATCGCCACGAAGAACGACGCTATGAAGACCACGACAGGCGCTACAACAATCGTGAACGCCGCCATAATGATCGGCCGAAGGGACCGAGGAGTGCACAACCACGTCATCGCCGACCAGACAATTTCATCAACAACGTAGAGCAGCCACGCGCTAAGCGCAATTATGATGCTGCCTACGAGAAACTCCTTGACGGCCCGTGCCCAATTCATAAGAATGACAAGCATACCATGCGGCAATATTATGGCATGGCCAAAGCTTTCTGAGATGAAGAATAGAAGAGGCAAGCCCGCAAGGACGATGAATCAGACGACGGCAAGGGGGAGGGGTGTCCTAAGGATGCAAGACCCGCTTTTTAGAACACCAACAAGATCGTCGCCACAATCTTCGGAGGGTACACCGCCTCTAAGAGCAAATGCCAGCAAAGCTTACTGCTTGGTAGGTCTTGGCGATCACCAAGTACGACATGGTCGCCGATCCTAAATATCTGCACTGGTTAGAATACCCTATCACCTTTAGTAGGGCCGACCAGTGGGCTGATATCCCATACCCAGGACGTTTCCCACTCGTGTTGGACCCCACTATCCACAACGTGCTGTTCAAAAGGGTCCTCATCGATGGGGGAAGCGCCCTCAATATTCTCTTCGCCGGAGCCCTAACTGAGCTGCGACTCACAAAAGACGATCTCGTCCCTATTGATTCCCCGTTCTGGGGGATTATACCTGGCAGGGCGTCCCAACCTTTGGGGCAGATCACGCTGCCAGTATAGTTCGGCACCACCGACCACTTCCGTACTATGTACGTGAACTTCTTCGTGGCTAACTTCGACACTGCTTACCATGCCATCCTTGGCCAACCAGCTCTCGTCAAGTTCATGGTCGTGCCACATTATGTCTATCTGGTGTTGAAGATCCCAACGGAGCGAGGCATTCTCACCCTGCGTGCCAACATCTTTACTGCCTACGACTGCGAAAGAGAAGGGCTCGCCATCAGCCAAAGCAATGGATCTCTCGGCTAGAATGGAAGCTTGCATCGCCGAATCCAAGAAAGTGCTAGCAGAGGAGCAGGCGATCCCGACTCAAGAGCCACCTCAGTCTGCTGACTAAGTCCAAAGACACGAAGGAGGTTGACCTTATCATCGGTAACAGAGGCAAGACGGCTCGGATCAGGGCCCTATCTCGACCCCAAATAGGAAGATGCGCTTGTCAGCTTCCTCCGTAGAAACGTCGATGTATTCAGCATGGAAACCTGCTGACATGCCTGGCGTTCCTCGGGAGCTGATCGAGCACTCCTTAAATGTCTCGCCGACCGCTAAACTAATTAAACAAAAGCTCCGACAATTCCACGCAAGACAAAAAGGAGGCCATTAGGGTAGAAATAACACGACTCTTAGCAGCCGGTTTTATTAAAGAGGTGTATCACCTGGAGTGGCTCGCTAATCCTGATTCTTGTATGAAAGAAGAATAATGAATGGAGAATGTGCGTTGATTACACCGATCTTAACAAACACTGCCCTAAAGACCCTTTTGGCTTACCTCGCATAGACGAGGTTGTAGATTCAACAACTGGTTGTGAGCTCTTATGCTTCCTAGATTGCTATTCTGGTTATCATCAGATCTCCTTAAAGGAGGAAGACCAGATCAAGACTTCGTTCATCACACCCTTCGGTGCCTACTGCTACACCACCATGTCCTTCGGGTTAAAGAACGCCGGGGCCACCTACCAGAGGGCTATCCAGCGATGCCTCCAGGATTAGATTGGGAAGAACATCGAGGCTTACATTGATGATGTCATGGTTAAGTCTAAGACCGCCGATAACCTCATCGCCAACCTCGGAGAGACTTTCCAGAATCTAAGAAAATTCCAATGGAAGCTGAATCCCACTAAGTGCATATTCGGTGTTCCCTTTGGAATACTTTTAGGCACTATGGTCAGCAGACGCGGCATCATGGCAAACCCAGAGAAAATAGAAGCGGTTACCAAGATGAAGCCACCGACCAGTGTAAAGGACGTCCAGAAGCTAACGGGATGCATGGCGGCTTTAAGCCATTTCATATCCCGATTGGGCAAAAAGGGTTTACCTTTCTTCAAGTTGCTCAAAGCTTCGAAGAAGTTTGCTTAGATGCCTGAAGCTGACAAGGCCTTTGTCGAGCTCAAAGAATTCCTTATGATGCCCTCGGTCATGACGGCACCACAGGCTGGCGAAACCATATTGATCTACATCGCTGCAACCAACCGCGTTGTCAATACCACCATTGTCGTTGACTGAGAAGAAGCTAGGCACGCCTATAAGGTCCAGCGCCCCATCTATTTTATTAGTGAAGTCCTGAACGAGTCTAAGGCTCGGTATCCACAGGTCCAAAAGCTCTTGTATGCTATCCTTATTACATCAAGGAAGCTTCGCCACTACTTCAAAACATATCAAGTAACAGTGGTTACTGAGTATCCGCTGGGCGACATCCTCCGTAATAAAGAAGCCAATGGCCGCATCATTAAATGGGTGGTAGAGCTCGACACTTATTCCATTGATTTTAGGGGCTAGCAGACGATAAAGTCTCAAGTGCTCGTTGACTTCATTGTTGAATGGACCGACATGCAGGCCCCTGTCTCAGTCGACTGACCCGAGCACTGGGTTATGTATGTCGATGGCTCCCTCAACCTCGAAGGTGCTAGGGCAGGTGTCCTTTTTCTTCCCCCCTCCGGGGATAAACTCCAATATGTCCTCTGAATACACTTTTCGGCCTCCAATAATGCCGCTGAGTACGAAGCTTGTCTCTATGGACTCCGTATAGCTATCGAGCTAGGCGTTAAATGCCTCTTGGTATACGGCGATTCCATGTTGGTCATTAATCAGGTTAACAAAGACTGGTCCTATACTAGTGACAAGATGGACACCCACTGCTCGGAAATCAGAAAATTAGAAGGTAAATTCTATGGTATTGAATACCACCACGTCGTACGAGATCAAAACCAAGCAGCCGACCAATTATCTAAGCTATGGTTGACTAGGGCCGAGGTCCTAGCTGGTGTCTTTGTCTAGGATCTCCGAATGCCATCAATTAAGCAGGAGTAGGAAGTTCAAGAAACGTCTCCTGCCGAGCAGTTGGTCCTTGTAATCCCCACGCCGACCAGTGATTAGCGTGAGTCTTTCATCAAGTACCTGACCACTACAGATGTGCCGGCTGACAAGACCGAGATGGAGTGCCTCATTCAGCGCAGTAAGCACTACGTACTGGTCGATGGTAAGCTGATGCGGAAGAATGCAAAGGAGGAATTGCTTTCAGAAGTGCATCTCCCTAGGAAGACGGAATGGCATTGCTTCATGAGATCCACTCTAGATCCTGCGGTAACCACGCGGCCTCTAGAAATCTGGTCAGCAAAGCATTCTGAGCAGGTTTCTACTGGCCATCGGCAATCGTAGACGCCGAGACACTTGTCCGACGGTGCGAGGGATGCCAATTTTTCGCCAAGCAGATCCATGTTCTAGCTCAGGCTCTGCAGACGATTCCTGCTTCTTGGCCATTTGCATGCTGAGGACTGGACATGATTGGGCCATTCAAGAGCACCCCAGGCAGGTTTCTGATGGATTTACGTTGCTATTGATAAATTCTCCAAGTGGATCGAGTACAAGCCGCTCATCCATTCCACAACAAAGAAAGCAGCGGACCTGCTCGATGACATCATCTATAGATTTGGGCTGCCGAACAGTATCATCACCGATCTTGGTGCTACATTCACTGGCAGCGACTTCTAGGATTTCTATGAGGATCGATGCATATCCGTTAAGTTTGTATCGATCGCGCATCCCAGGGCCAATGTCCAAGTTGAGCGAGTGAATGGAATGATTATAGACACTCTGAAGAAGAGGTTATATGAGAAGGACAAAAAACATTCGGGCAAATGGCTTAAAGAATTGCCAGCCGTGGTCTGGGGACTAAAGACCCAACCGAGTCGAAACACCAGAGTCTCCCCCTATTTTCTGGTGTTCAGATCAGAAGCCGTATTACCTGCTGATGTCGCTTTCCGAGCACCAAGAATAGAAAACTATGATGAAGAGCAAAACGATCAGGCGTGGTAAGACGATGTCGATCGTCTTGAGGAAGAGCGCTTGGCCACCTAGTGTTCAGATGGCCAAATACCTGGATAGTTTGCAAAAGTACTACAATCACCATATTCAGGGGTGATCCTTCGCTGTCGGCGATATGGTACTCCATTGGAAACAGAAGACCGACGGAATGCACAAGCTATCTTCACCTTAGGAGGGTCCTTATATTGTCAAGGCAGTAACCCAACCAGGGTCTTATAGGCTTTGCGATCAAGACTGGAGTCGACATCCCTAACTCCTGGCATATCGAGCACCTTCGACGTTTCTATCCTTGAGACGCCTTAAAAAGATATGTACCTCTTTATGCATATAGTCGTTTCAACAATACTTTTTCCCGTGACATTTTCTCCATCTGTTATTTCTCCATAATATTTCTCCAAACATTGTTTCTCCACGCTTATCATCTTTAAGATGATAAAAGCTGTCGCCATTTTGATCCGCCGACCAGTCATGTTCTCATTCATGTTATCTAGAAGTAGTCCTGTTCTTGGCTTATCACCTAAATGTGCATGGGCAGTAGCGCTCTACGTCATGGGCAGTCGGCAGCGGCTGCTCGGTGATGCATGTGCTCCTAAGCGTGCACAAGAGCTAAGCTCTTTACACCATGGGGCATGGGATAGCAGGGGCTGGTAACACGATAAAGAACAATTGGGCAACACATGGTTAATATTAAATATTAGCATTTTATACATTTTGAACATGATCTTTTACATATAACTGTTCGGTGCCGAGTAGACAAGTCTATTACATACTAATATGTTACATCTCATTGGTTGCCGAACAGGTCCATATCATCCACCAGCTGAATCACCGACTCGGACACCTCCTCCTCTAGTGTGGTGATTCCGCTCATCGCTAAGGTCTGCGGCATAGCCGCTATCAATCAGTTCAAGCTTCATCGATGGGTAGAAGGATCGGACTGACCGCCAATGCGTGACCTGCGGCAGAACAAGCGATGCCTCGAGCATACTGCTTGAAGTTTTGAAGCGGCGACTTGCATTGCTCCACGATGGCGTCCGACCGCGGTGTCCTGTTAAGCTCCGGCAACTCCAAGTCAATGAAGTCTAGCACGGGTGTTATCCCGTCGATGATGGTCTTTATTTTATCCTTGTTGGCCAGAAGCCAGAGCTCAAAGTCACAGAACTGGCTTTGCGTATTGGTGCGCACCACTACAGAAGAAAAGCGCAACCATGTTAAACATGTTCCTCACGGGAAATAAATTCTGCTATAAGGACTAACTTACATTCCAACTCTTTAATGAGTTTCTCCTTCGCCGACCGAGCCTCATTCCTTTCTTGTTCAGCTAGCGCTTTGGCTTCATGTGCTAGTAGAGCCTCGGTCTTCGCTAGCACCTTGGCTTCATGCACTAGCTGAGCTTCGGTTTCTGCTCGCACCTTGCCCTCTCGCGCTAGACGCAACTCTACACGGATGAAGATTGTTGTCAGCACGAGTACAATGCAGACAAAGAACTATGATGTGAGGCCTAGCGCCTTACCGTTCTCAGCGATCGGCGATACCACCGAGCTATTTTGTTAGCTCCCAATTTTCCGCTTCGAGCCGCAACACTTGAGCTCGGAGCTTCTCCTGGTCGCCGTGTGCTCTAGCCAACATCTTCTCCAGAGTCTCCACTGACTCGCGCAGCCTCTGGTTCTCGGCAATAGCTAGAGCTGCCCACTCCAGCTGGCGTGTGTGGTTCTCAGAGATCTTCATTAAATCCTGTGGCAACCTAATAGTTAACAAGTGTGACCAACAAGTTTAATTGGTCGTATGGATGAACTTACTTCAATTTGGCTGGATACTGAGGACAGTGCCACCCTGAGCTTCTTCACCTGCTCGCTTGCCTAGTTCGTCTTCTATGACCTCCACCATTTCTCCGCGGCACACGAAGGTCCACAAAAGCTGAGGAGTGGGCTCCCGAGTATCTGGCGCTTCGCGCTCAATTTCTTCTATAACCTTTGGGCTCTCCCTCACTTCCCTCGGTGTTCGGCTGGGTGGTGGTCAGACAGGTGCCGCAAGATTCATCACTGGCGAACGAGCTCGGGGACTCGTCTCTGGCTCAGCATGGCTGGTCGGCTTGGTGGCATCACTAGCGCCGACTGGTTTCACCTCCTAAGTCGGCATTTTCCTGCAAAATGATGTTATATTCTTAAGCACTCCAACTTCGATTTTGCTTGGACTAAGTCTATGACTAGCACAACTCACGTGCCAGGATCGTCGCCGCGCTGCCTTGAACCGTCGGGGCTGATTGGAGCTCCCCTACCCTTCATCTGAAGGCATGAACTTTGAAAAGACCGGAGGCAGTTGGTTTGCCTCCGGCTTTTCTGGCCCCAGTCGTGGTGGCCCCTCCAGTCCGAGCCCTTTGATCGAGCTCGGGGACTTCGCCCCCGGTGGACCTCTGGTCGGCTGTCCCTTGGGACCTCTGGTCAGAGGTTCTGGTTGTGGGTGTGCGGGCAGGCCATGCAGTGCAGCTCACCACTACAATGTTTCGCCCTCAGTCGTCGTCATCATCTGACCAATCCACAAGGACTCATCAGTGTGTTGAAGGCTCCTTAAAAGATATTCCGCCACCCCTAGTGTGGTGGCGGAGCGTTGGTCTTCTTTTTCTTCACCGGCCCCTCCCGGACAGGCTGCTTCCCGCGCGTCGGCTATCGGCGCTTAGGGGGGTCTCTCCAGCCACGTCCTCCGATGCGGACGATGAGCTCCTCTCCGATGGCGGACCTACTGGTGCTTTGGTCAGACGGGTATCAACACCCTCTGGCCAATCCTGGTCTGGCATGTCAGAGACATATACAGCATGATCCTGAAAACCAGTTTTCAAGAATGCATTACATCGCCAACAAAACCTTAGACTATAAAGACTGCAAATGACATACTGTTACCGATGGCGGCAGATTCGTGATGCTATAGGGTTGCTGCTGGCCCAGGGTACTGATCCTGGTATTCCTCGCAAAGAGCTCCTAGGCACGGGCGTAGACGTCGCCCCTATCTATTTTCTCGGGGGGCCTTCTGAGCAGTATCCTCATCCCCTGCATATTCATACGCGGGGTGGAACCTCTCCTTGCTCGACTAGATCTGGCGACAGATGAAATTAAGGGCTACTCCAACTCCATCAAGTTTGTTCCGTATCTGACTTAGAATTTGGAGAAGCTCCTTGACTTGGACCATATCCGCGCTGCTCGGTCTTGCCGACCAGTTATCGCTTGGCACTGCTAGCTGGTCTATGTTGGCCGATAGGCTTGGCTCAGCGTTTCGGATATAGAACCACTTGGTAGTCCAGCCCTTCAATGACGGGTTGAGGGGCACTTGGATGTACTCCCTCACCATGTCATCTCGGAGCTATAGATAAGTTCCGTCAACCACCTTGGGGGATCCAGACCCAGAGAAGGGTTTGAGGCAGAAGAAGTGGCGAAGAGATTAAAGTGCGAAGCAATTTCGAGGAATGCTTCACACAGATTAATGAAGAGAGAAATCTGGAGGATGCTATTGGGGTTAAGATGGCAAAGGCTGATGCCGTAAAATAGAAGTTTGCGCAGGAAAGGATGCGCAGGAATCCCAAATCCCCGAATAAAATATGCCTCAAAGACAACAATTTCATCAGTGTCGAGGGTCGGGAAGGCCTCACCTGCAGTAGGGCGCCATCCAGCGGTTGCCTGGTCCTATAGGATGCCCTCGATGACCATATCTTCCAGGGTCTCCTAGATGACGGTTGATCTGACCCACTCCAGATCTTAGTGGGTCTCGCGAGTGCTCTTCGCCGCATCCCCTTCGGCCTTCTTCGGGCTCGGGTGGCTGCGCTTCTTTCCACCCTTCGCCATGAGATGAGATTTGGTGGAGGAGGTGGTCTAGATTCGATGGGGCTAAGTTCAGATCTAATTGAGGAAGGTGAAGTGCTTTGCGGCTACGAGGAAGACGAAATGTCAAGGCGGAAGGAGGAGAGTGTGCCGTGGCGGACATATTTATACGGTTTGAGCCCGACCTTTTGGCTTCAGGGTTTTTGGGAAACCATGCCGCACCATGCCACATTGTCTGTGACTCTCTGCACCCTCTGCGTCGCGTCCTTTGCATTCCTCCAACGTCTCCTTGGATGTTTATTGGGCCGGTTAAATGGGCCTCAGAGTATACCGAGCGGTTGGGCCTTCTTCGACGATCTAGTGTTAAGCACTCTCCAAATTTCTCCACGGTTAAGTGCTTAGCACTCTCCATTTTCTCCATCGGTTAAGTGCTTAGCACTCTCCATTTTCTCCATCAGTTAAGTGCTTAGCACTCAACATTTTCTCCATCGGTTAAGTGCTTAGCACTCTCTATTGTCTCCATCGGCTTAGTGCTAAGCACTCTCCAAATTTCTCCATGGTTAAGTGCTAAGCACTCTCCATTTTCTCCATCGGTTAAGTGCTTAGCACTCTCCATTGTCTCCATCGGCTTAGTGCTAAGCACTCTCCAAATTTCTCCATCGGTTAAGTGCTTAGCACTCTCCATTTTCTCCATCGGCTTAGTGCTAAGCACTCTCCAAATTTCTTCACGGTTAAGTGCTAAGCACTCTCCATGTCCTCCATAGGCTTAGTGCTAAGCACTATCCAAATTTCTCCATCAGTTAAGTGCTTAACACTCTCCATTTCCTCCATCGGTTAAGTGCTTAGCACTCTCCATTGTCTTCATCGGCTTAGTGCTAAGCACTCTCCAAATTTCTCCACGGTACAGTGCTAAGCACTCTCCATTTTCGCCATGGTATAGTGCTAAGCACTCTCCATGTTCTCCATCGGTCCAGTGCTAAGAACTCTCCATTTTCACTATGGTTAAGTGCTAAGCACTCTCCATGTTCTCCATTGGTCCAGTGGTAAGCACTCTCCATTTTCTCCACGGTTTAGTGCTAAGCACTTTCCAATTTTTGTCTGGATACTACAGCTAATAGACTCCTCTACTCAGTCATGGATTAAGCTAAGTCAACCTTTTTTGTTTTTATAAATATTCTTTAATCCTCATATATCTTCTCAGCATACTCTATTTGTTCTCCAACAACTCGTCGACCAGCCACGTTCTTACTCATGTTATCCAGAAGCAGCCCTGTTCTCGATCTAGCACCTAAACGTGTAGGGGCAGTAGCGCTCTACATCATGGGCAGTCGGCAGCGGCTCCTCGGGGATGCCTATGTTCCTAAGCATGCACGAGAGCTAAGCTCTCTACGCCATGGGGTGTGGGATAGCCGGGGCTGGTGACAAGATAAAGGATCAACTGGTAGTTAATTATTTGTATTTCAAATATGAACACTTTGTTTGACATTGCTGATTTTCTTCAGATTTCATATATTTTATTTTTTATCATGTACTGCCCATTCTACATATTTGTGTTACAGGGACCAGGATCGATTGATGAGCTTATTTTTATGCTCGGGGACTGGGACGGTCTGGAAGAATAAGAGGATCATCGCCGCTCAGTCGACTGCACCATCTGGTACTCGGACTTTGTTGCCGATCAGTTGGTTGCACCATTTGGTAATCGGACTTCGTCGCCGACCAGTTATTTGGACTGCTCGGTTAGCCAACCGACCGTCCGACTGCTCGTCGCCGGAGATTCATCGTCAGCTACACTGGGGGTTTGCCACCTAAGTTGAGCACCCCCTGGGTGGTCAGATTTTGCCACGACAGGTTGGTTGATTCAAGTTTGCCGACCTTCCGATGAACCTTATTATAGTAGTTTGGGAGTTCCGAGGTGGGTGGTGATATGGGGTCTTCAGTGAGAAGACTGCCCACCCGAAGCCTTATGACGGACTATCCAGATTGCTTACCTTGGATCAGGTCAAGGCCGCATGATCAGACATTACAGCAGTCAAGTGCAAAGCACTCTTCACTTTCTCCTTGATACAGTGCTATTCACGGGATGACTTTTTCCTTTATGCTTGTGTCGGTGTTTCGAATCTCACTAGCTAGTAAATTTGTATATTGCGCGTTAGGCCCGGATGGTGTACTGAGAGGACACGAGGATTTATACTAGTTCGAGCAAAATGTCCCTACGTCCAGTTTCGAGCTGCTCGTATTACTAGCACTGTGTTTGTAGTAGGGGGTTACAAACGACCGAGAGAGGGAAAGCCTCCCAAGTCTCTGAGGTTCGAGTATTCGGTATATGTCTATGAGCTAAGATGATTGAGTCGTTGAGCTATATCAAGCGCTCGATGTTTTGTCTGCTGCCCCCCTCCTGGCTGGGGCCCCGCCTCCCCTTTTATAGGCCAAGGGGAGAGTACAGATTTTTACAGAGCTAGAGGAATTACGAAGAAGGAAAAGAAGGAGAAAAAGGCTTTCGGGGCTGCATCGTCCCCCTCTTCGTGTGGTTCTTACCGACCCCGTATAGCGTGGCGGCGATGGCACCATACTGTAGTACCTTGCTGTAGTCGTCTCATCCTATCCGAGCAGACCGAATGGTCAATGAATGAGACCATACCGGGGCCCACCATTGCCCACTATTATGTTTAGGCCCTACTGTGTCTGATTGGCCTGAATGATATCCACAGGGTACGGCAGATGGTGGCGCCCACAACACTCTATCAAGCTGACACCGAACAGTGTTCGCCTAGGATGGCAGAAAGCAGCGCCTACAACACTGTGGCGAGTCGGTGTCGCACAGTGTATGCAGGGTATAGCGGATGACGATGCCTACAACACTGTGGCAAAGACGATGCCGTATAGTGTACATAGGACGTGTAGCAGGGTACGGACCTCGGTATTGCGGTTGACATTCGTGCTCCCGGGTTTGAGATGGTTCTTGCGCTTTGTAGAGCGGACGAGACCGAGACTACGTCGTCAGAATCGGGCGAGGCGGAGTTAGCGTCCTTAGAGTCGGACGAGCCGAAACTTGCGCCCGAGGGGTCGGACGAGTCGAAACTCGCACCCTTGAGGTCGGATGAGTTGGAACTCATGCCCCTTGAGGTCGGACGAGTCAGAACTCATGCCCTTGGGGTCGGACGAGTCGGAACTCAGTGCCCTCGAGGTCAGATGAGTCAGAACTCATGCCCTCAGGGCCTGGACGAGTCAAAACTCGACCCCGAGGGGTCGGACGAGTCGGAACTCGCTCCCTCAGGGTCAGACGAGTTGTAGCTTTTGTCCTTAATCGCTAGGGTGAGTTCTGGGTTTGTTCGTGAAAGTGCATCTAGCTCTTTAGTGGGTTTTGGATGATTGGATAACAACATGATTAAAGGACTAACATTTTTGCTAAGTGTGAAATAGGAAATTGATTATCTCACAGGTACTTAATGATAGTGTATAAAGCCAAAATGGTGTATTGTTGTATAATTATCTAGTTCAAGCACAAGACAACAATGCAAATGGAATTCATGCAAAGGCTTATTTATTGTGGGATTTCAATGATCTATGTGAAAGCAAGCACAATAAGAATTAATTAATGAGACATGAGGGATTGCATATGGAATGGTCTCATATTTGAAGCTTGCTAAATTGAAATGAAAAAGGCAACAATACAAATGAATGGTTGACTCAACACAAGATGTGACTTGATGGCTTGAGATGGTGAAGATAGCAAGGAAAGGCTTCGAGGTACTAAGCAAGGGTGAAGGGCAAGCGACGGCTTGGCGGCTGAGGAACCTAGCTAGGGTGAAGAAGGAAGTACTTGCATTTAGTTGAGGTACTAATCAAGCTATGAAGGTCATGTTAATGTGAAGAATCAAATCTATATTGAACAAAGTAGTTGGAAGTGGCTTGATGCATTTGGAGTAATTCACATTTGATGAATGGAATCAAGTCACGTGCTCAAGATGGCTTTGCTCAAGTGAAAAGATCAAAGTCAACATGTTGGCACCCTCACTTGATGAAGAATTCAAAGACACGGCATCGATTCAAAGAAGATCAACTCAAAAGGTTTAAATTCATTTTTCATTTGAATTTGAGTTACTAGGAATGCCGTACTATTAAGAGGGATGCATCATGTTGATAGATAATGTTTCATAAGTGCTCAAGCCAACCTATGTGAGGTTTGAGTGAGAGAGACCAGAGTTTTTAACTCGCTGCACAGAACCCGTGGTATGTGGGGTGTGTCTCTAGTGTTTAGGAAGAGATGAGTGTCGAAAGTGCTAACAAGAGTCGGGAGTTCTGAGGGTTGGATGTTTCGGGAAAACATCGGGAGTCCCAATAATTAACTAACTTAGAGAGTTGACACCTGGTCACACCGAACATGTGCGATATACCTACCGGACGTGTCCGGTATGGTTGACCAGAGCCCAACGGCTAGTTTTCAAACATGCCGAGGTCAGGAGTTCTGACTTGCTTGGTCGGGAGTTCTGGCAGTCGGAAGTCTCGGCAAGCGTTGGGAGTTCCGACACCTCGCCTTCAGTTTAACTTAGTGACCATTGGAGATACACAAGTCATACCTGCATACCGGACGTGTCCGGTATTGCAACGGCTAGAAAACGACTAGTTTTCCCATGGGGGCTATAAATACCCCAAGCCTCCACACTTGGAGGCTACTAATTCTGCTGATCCCCTCCATGTTTTCAAGCCTTGCAAACACTCTCAAACCCTCTCTTAGTGAGTGATTGATCCAAATCGCCAAATCAATTAGTGGGTTGAGAGAGAATTCAAAATAGAGAGCAAGCCACCACTTGAGCACTTGTGCATATTGTCAATCTTCGTGCTTTGCATTTGTTACTCTTGGACTCTTCGGTCCTAGACGTCTAGGCGTCGCCGAGAGCACCCGAGAGATTGTGGGTGTCTCAGAAGTTTGTAACGGCTGATTCTGCCGCCTCGGAATCAACTAGTGGAAGAAGGAAAAGGAGTTGGAAAAGACTCCGGCTAGAGTGACCTTCGTGGTACCCTCTAGGGCTAACCTTCGCTGGGTCGCTCGCAGCCCCCTCAATGGAGAGTAGAACTCGAACGAGTCCGAACTTCGGTAAAACAAATATCGTGTCTCAATTCGCATTTCTTTCGATATTTGTGTTGCTCCATCTCTTGTGCAGGTTCTCTGTGTATATCGTTATCTCTAATAGGTACCTACAGTTTGGATTGAAGATAGAAATCAAAAGGAGCAAGTTCGGGGCTGTTCCACTAAAGTCATGTATACCAGACACGTCCGGTATACCTACCGGACACGTCCGGTATTAGCCCCTACGCCAAACTTAATAGTATTGTGTTCTAACTCTTTGGTTGCAGGTGTTTGGCTCCTATATTCATTTAGTATCTTTTATGTACTCTGTGGCTAACTGGTGAGGGGTGGTAACACTCTGATTTGGAGTTTCCATTTTGGAAACTCCCATTACTAAATCGTTTCCACTTTTAAAGGTGTTGATTTTTAGAAACGCCTATTCACCCCCTCTAGGCGGCATCCTAGGTCCTTTCAATTGGTATCGAAGCTTGGACTCACTACAAGCTTCACCGTTGTGAGAAAAGGATGTCGACGCCTATCGAGTTGGAGCCGGTGCTTCTCCAAAATGATGGTTCAAACTTTCTACCTTGGTCATTACATGTACTCAATGCTTTTAGAGACATTAGTCCCCTTGTTGAGCATATTGTGTTTGCAAGCATACCTCTTTCTATAGTTGATTGGAGCAACTATAAAAATTTGTCAATAGAGGAAGAGATATGCATGCAACTCAATGCTCAAGCTATTAATATCATTTTGAGTACATTGAGTGCAGAGGTTCAAGATGAGGCAATCTTCAATGGACAACCACCTCCGGAGAGTGCTCATCTCATTTGGACTAGACTTGTTGAGTTATATGGAAAATCCAAATGTGATGATGCACTTGAGCTCGAGTCAATGGAAGATGTGTCCATTGTGTCTTCTTGCAGTAAAGAAGCCTCACAAGACCTCAAGAGCACCGAGCTGGAGCAAGAGGTGCAAGCCAAGATGACTGCGCTGTCTGTCAGCACATACCGGATGTGTCCGGTATGGCCGAGGTAGCAGGACAGTAGGCAGTCTGTGAAGATGAGGCTCAAGCCCGGTGGAGGCCAAGTGATGAGTCAACCTCAGTATCTCATGACTCTCATCACTTGTGTCTCATGGCCAAGAAAAGCAAGAAGAAGGCTACCAAGAAAGATCAAGCCAAGGAGATAGCACAAGTAGATGATCAAGAAGAGAGTGATTTTGAAATTGAAGATAGCTACACTCTTGATCATCTAAGTAGCAAAGACAAGCTCATCCTCATGAAGCTAGTTGAAAAGAATGATGAGCTAGAAGAAGAGAATGAGAAGCAAGAACAATCACTTCAAAATCAAGAAAAGTTTCTCATCTCCAAATTACAAGAGCTAAAGGCAATGAATGAGAGGTATGAAAAATTGTCAATTGAGCATGCTTTAGTTACTAACTCCTCTTCTAGTGTTTCACAACTAGAGAAGGAAAACTTTGAGCTCAAGGCAAGGCTAGATGAACTATCAAGCAAGTACAATGTGCTACAAGCTAATTATGTTCATCTAAAGTGCTCTCATGAAGATTTGGCAGAATCAAGCATTATGCTTGAGGTAGCACATGAGGTTATGATTACATCGGTAAAATCATCTCAACCTCTCACACATTCACTCACTAGTACACCATCTCAATTAAATGTTTCTTGTACTAATGAATGTGCTCCTCAAGCAAGCCAATCTTCGATTGAGCTAAATCACATTGAAAACATAGAGCTCAAAGAAGAAGTAGAAAGGCTAAGAAATGATGTGATTCGGTTGAAGGTAAAGGAGAAAGCACAACCTTCTCAAGATAACCGTGTTAACATGGTGAAGAAGCTTGAGAAGGGTTCAAACCGTGCTCTCTCCAAATCCCAACAAAAGAATCACATTTCTAGCAAGGCCAACACAACCAAGAGCAAGAAACATGGAAAAAGGCTATGCTATGGTTGTGGCTTGTATGGACATGAGATTTCCATGTGTCCACACAAGAGTTGGGCCGACAAGTGTGAAGTGGCTGATCAAAAGGTCTCAAACAAGTTGGCCAACCAAAAGAAAAGTGATGGACAAAGAACTTGCCTCATGTGCAAGAATTTGGGGCATCCAACCAAGAAATGCCCAATATAAAAGAAGGCAAGAAAGGAAGCCCGAGTTGCAACAAGAAGATGCTATGGGTGCAATGAGATGGGCCACAAAATTGATGGATGTCCAAACAAGCAAAACAAGTATAGAGCAAACAAAGGCCGCATATGCTATACTTGTAGAAGTAAGGGGCATCTAAGTTATGATTGCCCAAATGGTAACATTCCTAAGCCGAACACATTTGCTTATGATGATATGCTTAGGAAGACCACAAATGGAGTTAGCACTAGCAAGGTGATGTGTTCACCACAAACTAGTGCTAAAATCATTTGGGTGCCTAAGCACTTGTTGACTAACTCAAAAGGACCCAACAAGAGTTGGGTACCAAAGTGTGCTTAGGATAATGATGTAGGTACTTGGTGGTGAGATGAAAGCTTCAGGGTGGTTGAGCAAGCATATTGAAAGTATTCACTCAATCTATCAACCAATACTCATCATAATTTCATATATGGTTGACCCAAAGATAAATTATTAAATATATCATATACTTCATCCTCACCATTGGTAACAAGTACTCAAACCTAGTAGGATAGCCACTTTGTTTGTTTTTGTCCTCAATGTCTCTCAAATAGGCATATGTGTGAAATATTGGAAGTGGCTAATTAGATTCATTTAATAATTGTCATATTTGCCATATGGTGCTTTTAATGGCTACCCAGTAGAGCAATGTATTTGTTGAGATGCAGGAATACAAGATATACTAGAGCCAAAGCAAAGGATATCACAAGCAGCGCTTCAAATGTTTCTGTTCTTCACCTACCGGACGTGTCCGGTACTGCCAGGGACAGAAAAGAAAATGGTCATGTTCTGATTATGCCGGACGTGTTCGGTATAACTACCAGACGTGTCCGGTATGACAGGAACCAGAACACTGATTTGGATGCAATTGAGTTTTGATCCATGTGACTTCATATATACTCAATTGGCTGAGAAGCTTGTGATTATCAAATCTAAGTGGATTGTGAGCATCTCTTGAACTTAATTTAAAATATGACAATTTAATTGGTTTATGGTCAAAATAGATAGTTGACTCCCAAATTCTTAATGGAATAAAGTGCTTGTTCAAAGTCATTCAAATTACTTGAGGCACTTATTTGGGGGGAGCCAAGTTTCTATTTTGCATCATTGTGGACTAACGAATTTATCTAGCATTCTTTGTAGTCCTTTGATTGAAAAGTGATTTAATATATGGTATGATCATTTGACAAGTGAGGTCAACTAGATGTTGTCATACCACGTATTAACTTAGTGGTGATATTGTGGGCTCAAGGCAAATGTATGTATTTACATACATGCATTGTAAGTGCATCTAAGACCCTTTATATGCTAGTGTGTGCATTTGTGTGACATAGGATAGATGTTTTTCAAAATCCCTAACTAGCATGTGTAGGTGGTGTGGTTTTTGAAAAATCATGTGGTTTTGGGTCTTTGTGACCTAGTCATGTCATATTATGGTTATTGCTACCTTTGGTTGATTGTTTGCCTAATCACATGTGACATGATGCCTTGTCATGTGGTGATTATAGTTCTCCTTGATTAATTGTTTGCCTAATCGCATGTGACATGGTTCTCTTAAGTCCATAAAAATCCCTATGTCACTCTAAAATCTCTCTCAAGTTTTGAAAATCATAATTTTGCCAAATATTCGAAAAAGAGAAAATCAATTCTTGGCTAATCCATGTCCCCTAAGTGAGAATCCTAAGCCTATTTCAATTGATGCAAATATTTTGCTTAGGAAGGATGGTAATGGTACCTCATTGGTTACTTTTGCAAAAACTTTCCGCTATTCATACTAAGGCTATGCCTAAGTATGTTGCCCTTAACATGAGAGGACCCAAACTAGTTTGGGTACCATCAAAAAGTGGATGATTGTTTGTAGGTACCATGGCATTAGAGGCTTGACTCCATTGGATTCATTTTGTTCATCATATGATTGAGTGAAGTAATGAAGCTTAGTGCTACTCTCGTTCCAATGCCAAGATGAATAAGTGAAGTCCAAATGTGCTATAACATACAAGTGTCATTTATCAAGTTGTGGATGATTTATTGACTACAATTGATGGCTAGCAAATATATATGAGTTGAAGCTTGCAAAGATTATCATAAGCTATCAAGGTATATCTCTTGTTGATCAAAGTTTATTTGGGTGCATATGAGTTGATTGAATTGGATAAATATGCATTAGTTGCTTGCTATGAGATGCTTGAATGGATTAATTGCTTAACAATCAAGTTTGGATTGATTTAATTGGATATGTCCATAAGACTTCTTTTTAGTAAGTGGTTTGAATGGATATATGTCTTGTGAGAGTATTCAAACAAGTTGATTTCAAGTTTGGTTCAATTTGGAGAAGAACAACTCAAGTGTTGAAATCTGTCCAATATTGATAATCTGAGCTAGCAGTAATCATAGCCATGTTTGAGTGACCATATCTTATTGGATTGGCTTGAAATTTGGTATGAATGCTCTATACTTATGGTATTAGTTGCTGTGCACAATTCATGTGTATTGGATAAGAAATGCTTCGATTTTGGAGTAGATCTTGTCAACTATGGTGCAACAGTTTTCAGCATGTAGCAATATGGGAAGATGTGAAATCTGGTAGCAATCTAGAAGTCAAATGAAGCTCAAATTTTTACAGCTACTAGAAGACTTAGTGTGTCACATCTTCACCAAATTTCGTGGTTTTTGGATATGTACTTTGGGAGATATGAGTTATTCTTTGAAGAGTACAGAATCTGCCAGGAAAGTGACAATTATTGGATTGATCAAAAGTCACTTAGATTGAAAGGTCCTCAAGTTGGAATCATATCTATAAGTGATTGAGGTACCTATGTTTGGTTTTGGTTTGAGATAGAAGCATGACAAGAGATAAGTATAAGGCCATTTGTTTGAAGAGTGTATTTGGTACACGTTTGGTTCTCAAGCTAGAGATCAAGACCAAGATCAAGATGAAGATGGAGTTTAAGTTCTAGTGATAATTGGAGATCTTTTGATAGAAAGAAAATGACTTAAACAAGTAGAAAGAAAAGGACTTAAAGAAGGATTCAAAGTTATTCATCAAATTAAGTCCAACAATATGGATCAATCAAACAAAATCTTTCAAGTAGATCAAGTGATTTTCTTTCAAGTTATTTCAAGTGAGTATCAAGGATGGTTCTTTGGAGAGAGGTCACTTCGCCCTAGGCTTGGATGGCAAAAATCGAAGAGGTAATCTAAAGGGACATTTGAGGTACTTGGTTGAAGAAAATCAAGAGATTGATCTAGCAAGCAAGCAACACCCAAAAGAGAACAAGTCATGAAATTTCAAGTGGTATCATGAAATTTCAAGTGGTATTACAAGTGGTGCATCTTTTAGTTCTATCAAGCAAGCAATGATCAAAAAAGAAGCAAGCCAACCACAACAAGAAGAGTGCACTTGATCATTAGTGATTCTCAATTCATATTGGTGAAGAATAGGAATTCAAAGAATTGGTATCTATTGGTCTTCACCAAGCTTATAATTGGACTTCATGGTGCTATTAGAGAAATGAATTGAAATCTATATGACTATCTTCCTCTCCAACATAGCAAAGGTATCATTGTATTGTGTATGATCATTTTTCATCCCTTACTAGTATGCGGTTAGTGCATATAGTACATGCTTATAGGATCATGCATTACAAATGAAAATTTTTAGATTCATAGACTACCACTATTGCTTGAATGATTATATGATCTAGTGGTTAGTGTATGAGTTTGTTCATGAGCTAGTGAACCCAAGTACTTGATCTATTTTGAATTGCAAACAAGTGACAAGTACAACCTCTTTAAGTTGACAAAGGGAGAGTTTAATACAAAGGGGGAGAGATTAGTACAAAGTTTGAACCATAAGGACCCTTTGTGCTTTGTGTGACCCTTTTTGGCGATAGATGATAAAGGGGGAGAGATGTGATCAAAGCTTAAGGAGGAGAGAGATGAAAGCTTAAGGGGAAGAGATATGTTTAAAGCTTTAGGAGTGCAACCTTGTGTTTAGCTATGAAAGGGGGAGAGTAGCTATGACAAGGGGAGAGATATGACTTGATATATCTTTGTTATGAGTGCTATTTGTGTGATATATATGATGCATTTACTTTCATAAGGACCATGCATGTTTTAGATTGAAAATGTATGGTGTGATGCTTTCTATTTATTCTTATGTGATATATTATGTCATATGCATCACGTTTTACTTTGTCTCACACACCTGCACTCAATGGAGGCAATGATTTAAGGGGAGTCTCCTATGTGTTTTAGTATGTGCAAATCGACATTTGAGGTCATTTGTGAATTCAATTCATATTGCACATATTAAGGGGGAGCCTTTCATAAATCATTGAACGCAAAAACTCAATTTATATATCTTTTTGTAAGCTTTAATCGGGTTGTCATCAATCACCAAAAAGGGGGAGATTGAAAGAGCATCTAGCTCTTTAGTGGGTTTTGGATGATTGGAGGACAACACGATTAAAGGACTAACATGTTTGCTAAGTGTGAAACAGGAAATTGATTATCTCACAGGTACTTAATGACAGTGTATAAAGCCAAAATGGTGTATTGTTGTATAATTATCTAGTTCAAGCACAAGACAACAATGCAAATGGAATTCATGCAAAGGCTTATTTATTGTGGGATTTCAATGATCTATGTGAAAGCAAGCACAATAAGAATTAATTAATGAGACATGAGGGATTGCATATGGAATGGTCTCATATTTGAAGCTTGCTAAATTGAAATGAAAAAGGCAACAATACAAATGAATGGTTGACTCAACACAAGATGTGACTTGATGGCTTGACATGGTGAAGATAGCAAGGAAAGGCTTCGAGGTACTAAGCAAGGGTGAAGGGCAAGCGATGGCTTGGCGGCTGAGGAACCTAGCTAGGGTGAAGAAGGAAGTACTTGCATTTAGTTGAGGTACTAATCAAGCTATGAAGGTCATGTTAATGTGAAGAATCAAATCTATATTGAACAAAGTAGTTGGAAGTGACTTGATGCATTTGGAGTAATTCACATTTGATGAATGGAATCAAGTCACGTGCTCAAGATGGCTTTGCTCAAGTGAAAAGATCAAAGTCAACATGTTGGCACCCTCACTTGATGAAGAATTCAAAGACACGGCATCGATTCAAAGAAGATCAACTCAAAAGGTTTAAATTCATTTTTCATTTGAATTTGAGTTACTAGGAATGCCGTACTATTAAGAGGGATGCATCATGTTGATAGATAATGTTTCATAAGTGCTCAAGCCAACCTATGTGAGGTTTGAGTGAGAGAGACCAGAGTTTTTAACTCACTGCACAGAACCCGTGCATACCGGACGTGTCCGATATGTGGGGTGTGTCTCTAGTGTTTAGGAAGAGATGAGTGTCGAAAGTGCTGACAAGAGTCAGGAGTTTCGAGGGTTGGATGTTTCAGGAAAACATTGGGAGTCCCAATAATTAACTGACTTAGAGAGTTGACACCTGGTCACACCGGACGTGTCCGATATACCTACCGGACGTGTCCGGTATGGTTGACCAGAGCCCAACGGCTAGTTTTCAAACGTGCCGAGGTCAGGAGTTCTGACTTGCTTGGTCGGGAGTTCCGGCAGTCGGAAGTCTCGGCAAGCATCGGGAGTTCTGACACCTCGCCTTTAGTTTAACTCAGTGACCATTGGAGATACACAAGTCATACCGGACGTGTCCGGTATTGCAACAGCTAGAAAACGACTAGTTTTCCCATGGGGGCTATAAATACCCCAACCCTCCACACTTGGAGGCTACTAATTCTACTGATCCCCTCCATGTTTTCAAGCCTTGCAAACACTCTCAAACCCTCTCTTAGTGAATGATTGATCCAAATCGCCAAATCAATTAGTGGGTTGAGAGAGAATTCAAAATAGAGAGCAAGCCACCACTTGAGCACTTGTGCATATTGTCAATCTTCGTGCTTTGCATTTGTTACTCTTGGACTCTTCGGTCCTAGACGGCTAGGCGTCGTCGGAGAGCACCCGAGAGATTGTGGGTGTCTCGGAAGTTTCTAACGACCGATTCTGCCGCCTCAGAATCAACTAGTGGAAGGAGGAAAAGGAGTTAGAAAAGACTCCAGCTAGAGTGACCTTCATGGTACCCTCTAGGGCTGACCTTCACTGGGTCGCCCGTAGCCCCCTCAACGGAGAGTAGGACTCAAGCGAGTCTGAACTTCGGTAAAACAAATATCGTGTCTCAATTCGTATTTGTTTCGATATTTGTGTTGCTCCATCTCTTGTGCATGTTCTCTGTGTATATCATTATCTCTAATAGGTACCTGCAGTTTGGATTGAATATAGAAATCAAAAGGAGCAAGTTCGGGGCTGTTTCACTGAAGTCGTGTACCTACCAGACACGTCCGGTATTAGCCCCTGCGCCAAACTTAATAGTATTGTGTTCTAACTCTTTGGTTGTAGGTGTTTGGCTCCTATATTCATTTAGTATCTTTTATGTACTCTGTGGCTAACTGGTGAGGGGTGGTAACACTTTGATTTGGAGTTTCCATTTTGGAAACTCCCATTACTAAATCATTTTCGCTTTTAAAGGTGTTAATTTTTAGAAATGCCTATTCACCCCCCTCTAGGAGGCATCCTAGGTCCTTTCAGTTCGCAAAAGCCCCCTTGTGTTGGGTACCCCTAATATTGATATCCGACAGTAGCCCCCGACCTGTGGAGGAGTGGGATACTTCTGCGCAGGCTTTTTATGACTCCTCGCTGTGAGGACGTATGGGAGTACTATTTTTGCTTGTCGCTTTGCAGAATGGGATGCTGCGTGTGAGTTCTGGCTCTGGATTCTGGATAAGGATCCACCCCACGGGGATACTGTGCCGGATTCCAGATAAGAACTAGCTTCACAGGGGTGCTATGCCATCGTCCTACGCTCAGGTGTCTCTGCTGCACGATCATGGGCGCGTACTTTGGTGACTTGGATGGTTGTTTGTTGCCTCGGCTATAAATTGGGCAGCCTCTGTCTCTGAAGCCTTCATGGCTCGAGTTATAGCTTTAGTTGGTCTGAGACTCCTAATTTTTGCCAGAGGTGGCTTTAGCCACTTCTCCTGATGCCAGAAGATTTCTCATAATGGCGCTTCGAAACTCCTTCCCTCCGAAGTCTCCTTGGGCATGTCCGGGGGCCACGATGCTAGAAGATCTCTCGTAAGGCGAGAGCATCATGCGTCCCGGCCGAGCCTTGGACCTGGATTTGGGTCTAGAGGACGGAGGAGGGGAGGGGCGGCGCCAAAGAAAGGTCCATGCATCCCTGGGGAGCAGTGGGACAATGGGGTGCTCCAGCAGGGCAGAAGCGATTGAAGCAGGAGAATAAGGAGCTCCGCTCGCGGATTCTGCTTCATGCTCCAAGGTGCTAAGCAGCCCCGGTATCGTTCCTCCTGCCGTGCGATGGGGTGTATGGACTGCGATAAGGACAACTTCCTCCCGGTCGTTGGGAGTCCTTGGCAAATCGCCATAAGTGAGTGGGATGGGAGGAGGCTGTCCTTGTAGTGTCGGAGCTGTTTCGTACATGCTCTTTGTGATTTTGTAAAAGCCCGAGGCTTGTGTTTTTAGCTTAATGAAAGCTCGTATTTGTTCTATTGCTCCCGTGGCTACTGTGCCGAGGGGGCGTGCCATTTATCAGAACTTCGGCGTTTTCCCCTTTGTGTAGCGTGGGGTAGTCGAATAGGATTTCTGTGCCTAGCCCTCTCAGGAGGAGACTTGATGGTAACCCATTCTCTGCCGGGTGTGCGCGAGCGCACCTGGTGGGTGTAGCCCCCGAGCCTGCAGCCGACTGGGGAGTCGGTCAGAGGCTGAGTATTTTTCATACCCTTTTGGGTTGGGGTGCTAACCGTGCTTGTTCCGATAGCAGCCGATAAGGCCGGTTGATTTCTCAAGTGGAGACCAGGCAATCCGAGCCCCTGAGCCACTCAGGGGCCTGTCGGGGTTGGCTGTCTGATTTGTCGTTCGGTCTGCGACCGGCGCGTTCAGTCTCCTTGCGATTCTGAGCCCCCGAGTTCCCCACGCATAGTAGGGATCCGTCAAGAGGTCGGTTTCGTCTTGTAATCGTCATCCCTCGTGCGTTCATTCGTTAGAACGGAAAGGCTGAGCCGTACCGTGCTTTTCCTCATTGGACGAAGCACGGTGCTCGGTGAGTTATTAGCGGGTCTGTTCGAGTGGAGCCCCGCTTCCCCTTCGCGGGGCCCATTCGAGGTCAGCTGGTGACCAACTTCAGATTCTGGTGGCAGGTCCATTAGATTCTCGGAATCGTTCGACCAGTCCGAGGGCTTGATGCCTTTCTTTCGAGGAAAAACCATGGACCTCGCATCATCCAAGACTCAAAACCGAGGGTCCGGGATGCCCAGTATGCTTTGCGCGCCTTGGGTATTGGCCACTAGTGGGCCCATCTTTTTCCCTCCCTCACTTAGGGTGCCCTGAGCGGTTAGTCTGCGAACCCACCGATGGTGGCTAGGCCTTCGAACTCTTGGGGCACTTATTGAACGGCCTGTAGGAGCAGTTTTCATCTCCATATCCCTCCTTACCTATGGCAGCCCATAGCCCGTGAAGGCGAAACGCCACGCTCCGGTTCCTTCGTGGGGATGATCGGGATAGGCATGCGCATTTATCGGGGTAGCAATGTGATTGAGGTGGCCGTTATAGTAAGGGCATGTTTCCCGAAGGCAGCGGATTCGGCGAGGCATGGGGCGCGGTGATCTAGGCGGGTGGTTTGCCCCCTTGCCCATTACGCCCCTCGCCTATATACGGGGCCGTATTTTCCCTCATCCTCCATACGTGGCACTGCACTCTTGCCTTTTCATACTCTCTGTTTCTTGCTCTCGAGCCCAACCTTTGTTCCCCTGTTTTCCACCCACTGCCGGCGAAGAACCAGATCCACAGCCCCAGCTTCTAATGGAGTCGTGGCCTCGCTCCGATGTCATCCCCGCATGCATGGAGGGCCTGGTCAAGAAGGGCCTTCTCCATGCGAAGACGGAGGCGGCCGAGTGGCTCATATCGGGGGCGAGGACGTGCCATTGCCGCCGCCTGATGGCTACGTTGTTTTGTTTGTCCCTTTTCATGAGCGAAGGGCTGGCGACTCCTGCCCATCGCTTCATTCAAGGGCTCCTACACTACTATGGGCTTGAGCTACAGCACCTGAATCCCAATGGGATTCAGCATATGTCAGCCTTCGTTGCCCTATGAGAGGGGTACTTGGGGATCGAACCCAACTTTGAATTATGGAGATACTTCTTCACTGTAGAGCCATAGAAGAAGAAAGAGAAGAAAAGGCCAGATTTGCCTATGCCAATGGGGTGTGCAAGTATCCGACTCCGGGGTGGTCAGTCTTCGGAGTATATGCCCATCCCCTTATCGAAATCGAACAAGGGGTGGCATAGCCTCTGGTTTTACCTGAAGAATGACAGTACCGACCCCCTACCGCTCTTCTCTGGTCGGCTAATCGAGACGTTGCCAAAGCATTAGAAGTGGGGGCTGGTCGAGAAGGATAGGAAGAAGCTTGGCGACATCCTCCGTAATAAAGAAGCCAATGGCCGCATCATTAAATGGGTGGTAGAGCTCGACACTTATTCCATTGATTTTAGGGGCTAGCAGACGATAAAGTCTCAAGTGCTCGTTGACTTCATTGTTGAATGGACCGACATGCAGGCCCCTGTCTCAGTCGACTGACCCGAGCACTGGGTTATGTATGTCGATGGCTCCCTCAACCTCGAAGGTGCTAGGGCAGGTGTCCTTTTTCTTCCCCCTCCGGGGATAAACTCCAATATGTCCGTCTGAATACACTTTCGGCCTCCAATAATGCCGCTGATTACGAAGCTTGTCTCTATGGACTCCGTATAGCTATCGAGCTAGGCGTTAAATGCCTCTTGTATACGGCGATTCCATGTTGGTCATTAATCAGGTTAACAAAGACTGGTCCTATACTAGTGACAAGATGGACACCCCTGCTCGGAATCAGAAAATTAGAAGGTAAATTCTATGGTATTGAATACCACCACGTCGTACGAGATCAAAACCAAGCAGGCCGACCAATTAGCTAAGCTATGGTTGACTAGGGCCGAGGTCCTAGCTGGTGTCTTTGTCTAGGATCTCGAATGCCATCAATTAAGCAGGAGATAGAAGTTCAAGAAACGTCTCCTGCCGAGCAGTTGGTCCTTGTAATCCCCACGCCGACCAGTGATTAGCGTGAGTCTTTCATCAAGTACCTGACCACTACAGATGTGCCGGCTGACAAGACCGAGATGGAGTGCCTCATTCAGCGCAGTAAGCACTACGTACTGGTCGATGGTAAGCTGATGCGGAAGAATGCAAAGGAGGAATTGCTTCAGAAGTGCATCTCCCAGGAAGACGGAATGGCATTGCTTCATGAGATCCACTCTAGATCCTGCGGTAACCACGCGGCCTCTAGAAATCTGGTCAGCAAGCATTCTGAGCAGGTTTCTACTGGCCATCGGCAATCGTAGACGCCGAGACACTTGTCCGACGGTGCGAGGGATGCCAATTTTTCGCCAAGCAGATCCATGTTCTAGCTCAGGCTCTGCAGACGATTCCTGCTTCTTGGCCATTTGCATGCTGAGGACTGGACATGATTGGGCCATTCAAGAGCACCCCAGGCGGTTTCTGATGGATTTACGTTGCTATTGACAAATTCTCCAAGTGGATCGAGTACAAGCCGCTCATCCATTCCACAACAAAGAAAGCAGCGGACCTGCTCGATGACATCATCTATAGATTTGGGCTGCCGAACAGTATCATCACCGATCTTGGTGCTACATTCACTGGCAGCGACTTCTAGGATTTCTATGAGGATCGATGCATATCCGTTAAGTTTGTATCGATCGCGCATCCCAGGGCCAATGTCCAAGTTGAGCGAGTGAATGGAATGATTATAGACACTTTGAAGAAGAGGTTATATGAGAAGGACAAAAAACATTCGGGCAAATGGCTTAAAGAATTGCCAGCCGTGGTCTGGGGACTAAAGACCCAACCGAGTCGAAACACCAGAGTCTCCCCCTATTTTCTGGTGTTCAGATCAGAAGCCGTATTACCTGCTGATGTCGCTTTCCGAGCACCAAGAATAGAAAACTATGATGAAGAGCAAAACAATCAGGCGTGGTAAGACGATGTCGATCGTCTTGAGGAAGAGCGCTTGGCACCTGTGTTCAGATGGCCAAATACCTGGATAGTTTGCAAAAGTACATACAATCACCATATTCAGGGGCGATCCTTCGCTGTCGGCGATATGGTACTCCATTGGAAACAGAAGACCGACGAATGCACAAGCTATCTTCACCTTAGGAGGGTCCTTATATTGTCAAGGCAGTAACCCAACCAGGGTCTTATAGGCTTTGCGATCAAGACGGAGTCGACATCCCTAACTCCTGGCATATCGAGCACCTTCGACGTTTCTATCCTTGAGACGCCGTTAAAAAGATATGTACCCTCTTTATGCATATAGTCGTTTCAACAATACTTTTTCCCGTGACATTTCTCCATCTGTTATTTCTCCATAATATTTCTCCAAACATTGTTTCTTCTCCACGCTTATCATCTTTAAGATGATAAAAGCTGTCGCCATTTTGATCCGCCGACCAGTCATGTTCTCATTCATGTTATCTAGAAGTAGTCCTGTTCTTGGCTTATCACCTAAATGTGCATGGGCAGTAGCGCTCTACGTCATGGGCAGTCGGCAGCGGCTGCTCGGTGATGCCTGTGCTCCTAAGCGTGCACAAGAGCTAAGCTCTTTACCCATGGGGCATGGGATAGCAGGGGCTGGTAACACGATAAAGAACAATTGGCAACACATGGTTATATTAAATATTAGCATTTTATACATTTTGAACATGATCTTTTACATATAACTGTTCGGCTGCCGAGTAGACAAGTCTATTACATACTATATGTTACATCTCATTGGTTGCCGAACAGGTCCTATCATCCACCAGCTGATATCACCGACTCGGACACCTCCTCCTCTAGTGTGGTGATCCGCTCATCGCTAAGGTCTGCGGCATAGCCGCTGTCAATCAGTTCAAGCTTCACCGATGGGTAGAAGGATCGGACGACCGCCAATGCGTGACCTGTGGCAGAACAAGCGATGCCTCGAGCATACTGCTTGAAGTTTTGAAGCGGCGACTTGCATTACTCCACGATGGCGTCCGACCGCGGTGTCCTATTAAGCTCCAGCAACTCCAAGTCAATGAAGTCTAGCATGGGTGTTATCCCGTCGACGATGGTCTTTATTTTATCCTTGTTGGCCAGAAGCCAGAGCTTAAAGTCGCAGAACTAGCTTTGCGTATTGGTGCGCACCACTACAGAAGAAAGCGCAACCGTGTTAAACACGTTCCTCATGGGAAATAAATTCTGCTATAAGGACTAACTTACATTCCAACTCTTCAATGAGTTTCTCCTTCGCCGACCAAGCCTCATTCCTTTCTTGTTCAGCTAGCGCTTTGGCTTCATGTGCTAGTAGAGCCTCGGTCTTCGCTAGCACCTTGGCTTCATGCACTAGCTGAGCTTCGGTTTCCGCTCACACCTTGCCCTCTCGCGCTAGACGCAACTCTACAACGGATGAAGATTGTTGTCAGCACAAGTACAATGCAGACAAAGAACTATGATGTGAGGCCTAGCGCCTTACCGTTCTCACGGTCGGCGATACCACCGAGCTATTTTGTCAGCTCCCAATTTTCCGCTTCGAGCCGCAACACTTGAGCTCGGAGCTTCTCCTGGTCACCGTGTGCTCTAGCCAACATCTTCTCCAGAGTCTCCACTGACTCGCGCAGCCTCTGGTTCTCGGCAATAGCTAGAGCTGCCCACTCCAGCTGGCGTGTGTGGTTCTCAGAGATCTTCATTAAATCCCGTGGCAACCAATAGTTAACAAGTGTGACCAACAAGTTTAATTGGTCGTACGGATGAACTTACTTCAATTTGGCTAGATACTGAGGACAGTGCCACCCTGAGCTTCTTCACCTGCTCGCTTGCCTATTCGTCTTCTATGACCTCCACCATTTCTCCGCGGCACACGAAGGTCCACAAAAGCTGAGGAGTGGGCTCCCGAGTATCTGGCGCTTCGCGCTCAATTTCTTCTATAACCTTTGGGCTCTCCCTCGCTTCCCTCGGTGTTCGGCTGGGTGGTGGTCAGACAGGTGCCGCAAGATTCATCACTGGCGAACGAGCTCGGGGACTCGTCTCTGGCTCAGCATGGCTGGTCGGCTTGGTGGCATCACTAGCGCCGACTGGTTTCACCTCCTAAGTCGGCATTTTCCTGCAAAATGATGTTATATTCTTAAGCACTCCAACTTCGATTTTGCTCGGACTAAGTCTATGATAGCACAACTCACGTGCCAGATCGTTGCCGCGCTGCCTTGAACCGTCGGGGCTGATTGGAGCTCCCCTACCCTTCATCTGAAGGCACGAACTTTGAAAAGACCGGAGGCAGTTGGTTTGCCTCTGGCTTTTCTGGCCCCGTCGTGGTGGCCCCTCCAGTCCGAGCCCTTTGATCGAGCTCGGGGACTTCGCCCCCGGTGGACCTCTGGTCGGCTGTCCCTTGGGACCTCTGGTCAGAGGTTCCAGTTGTGGGTGTGCGGGCAGCCATGCATGCAGCTCACCACTGCAATGTTTCGCCCTCGTCGTCGTCATCATCTGACCAATCCACAAGGACTCATCAGTGTGTTGAAGGCTCCTTAAAAGATATTCCGCCACCCCAGTGTGGTGGCAGAGTGTTGGTCTTCTTTTTCTTCACCGGCCCCTCCCGGACCGGCTGCTTCCCGCGCGTCGGCTATCGGCGCTTGGGGGGTCTCTCCGCCACGTCCTCCGATGCGGACGATGAGCTCCTCTCCGATGGTGGACCTACCGGTGCTTTGGTCAGACGGGTATCAACACCCTCTGGCCAATCCTGGTCTGGCATGTCGGAGACATATACAGCATGATCCTGAAAACCAGTTTTCAAGAATGCATTACATCGCCAACAAAACCTCAGACTATAAAGACTGCAAATGACATACTGTTACCGATGGCGGCAGATTCGTGATGCTATAGGGTTGCTGCTGGCCCAGGGTACTGATCCTGGTATTCCTCGCAAAGAGCTCCTAGGCACGGGCATAGACGTCGCCCCTATCTATTTTCTCGGGGGCCTTCTGAGCAGTATCCTCATCCCCTGCGTATTCATACGCGGGGTGGAACCTCTCCTTGCTCGACTAGATCTGGCGACAGATGAAATTAAGGGCTACTCCAACTCCATCAAGTTTGTTCCGTATCTGACTTAGAATTTGGAGAAGCTCCTTGACTTGGACCATATCCGCGCTGCTCGGTCTCGCCGACCAGTTATCGCTTGGCACTGCTAGCTGGTCTATGTTGGCTGATAGGCTTGGCTCAGCGTTTCGGATATAGAACCACTTGGCAGTCCAGCCCTTCAATGACGGGTTGAGGGGCACTTGGATGTACTCCCTCACCATGTCATCTTAGAGCTGCAGATAAGTTCTATCAACCACCTTGGGGGATCCAGACCCAGAGAAGGGTTTGAGGCAGAAGAAGTGGCGAAGAGATTAAAGTGCGGAGCAATTTCGAGGAATGCTTCACACAGATTAATGAAGAGAGAAATCTGGAGGATGCTGTTGGGGTTAAGATGGCAAAGGCTGATGCCGTAAAATAGGAGAAGTTTGCGTAGGAAAGGATGCGCAGGAATCCCAAATCCCCGAATAAAATATGCCTCAAAGACAACAATTTCATTGGTGTCGAGGGTCGGGAAGGCCTCACCTGCAGTAGGGCGCCATCCAGCGGTTGCCTGGTCCTATAGGATGCCCTCGATGACCATATCTTCCAGGGTCTCCCAGATGACGGTTGATCTGACCCACTCCAGATCTTAGTGGGTCTCGCGAGTGCTCTTCACCGCATCCCCTTCGGCCTTCTTCGGGCTCGGGTGGCTGCGCTTCTTTCCACCCTTCGCCATGAGATGAGATTTGGTGGAGGAGGTGGTCTAGATTCGATGGGGCTAAGTTTAGATCTAATTGAGGAAGGTGAAGTGCTTTGCGGCTACGAGGAAGACAAAATGTCAAGGCGGAAGGAGGAGAGTGTGCCGCGGCGGACATATTTATACAGTTTGACCCCGACCTTTTAGCTTCAGGGTTTTTGGGAAACCATGCCGCACCATGCCACATTGTCTGTGACTCTCTGCACCCTCTGCGTCGCGTCCTTTGCATTCCTCCAACGTCTCCTTGGATGTTTATTGGGCCAGTTAAATGGGCCTCAGAGTATACCGAGCGGTTGGGCCTTCTTCGATGATCTAGTGTTAAGCACTCTCCAAATATCTCCACGGTTAAGTGCTTAGCACTCTCCATTTTCTCCATCGGTTAAGTGCTTAGCACTCTCCATTTTCTCCATCAGTTAAGTGCTTAGCACTCAACATTTTCTCCATCAGTTAAGTGCTTAGCACTCTCTATTGTCTCCATCGGCTTAGTGCTAAGCACTCTCCAAATTTCTCCATGGTTAAGTGCTAAGCACTCTCCATTTTCTCCATCGGTTAAGTGCTTAGCACTCTCCATTGTCTCCATCGGCTTAGTACTAAGCACTCTCCAAATTTCTCCATCGGTTAAGTGCTTAGCACTCTCCATTTTCTCCATCGGCTTAGTGCTAAGCACTCTCCAAATTTCTTCACGGTTAAGTGCTAAGCACTCTCCATGTCCTCCATAGGCTTAGTGCTAAGCACTCTCCAAATTTCTCCATCAGTTAAGTGCTTAACACTCTCCATTTCCTCCATCGGTTAAGTGCTTAGCACTCTCCATTGTCTCCATCGGCTTAGTGCTAAGCACTCTCCAAATTTCTCCACGGTACAGTGCTAAGCACTCTCCATTTTCGCCATGGTATAGTGCTAAGCACTCTCCATGTTCTCCATCGGTCCAGTGCTAAGAACTCTCCATTTTCACTATGGTTAAGTGCTAAGCACTCTCCATGTTCTCCATTGGTCCAGTGGTAAGCACTCTCCATTTTCTCCACGGCTTAGTGCTAAGCACTTTCCAATTTTCGTCTGGATACTACAACTAATAGACTCCTCTACTCAGTCATGGATTAAGCTAAGTCAACCTTTTTTGTTTTTATAAATATTCTTTAATCCTCATATATCTTCCTAGCATACTCTATTTGTTCTCCAACAACTCGTCGACCAGCCACGTTCTTACTCGTGTTATCCAGAAGCAGCCCTGTTCTCGATCTAGCACCTAAACGTGCAGGGGCAGTAGCGCTCTACATCATGGGCAGTCGGCAGCGGCTCCTCGGGGATGCCTATGTTCCTAAGCGTGCACGAGAGCTAAGCTCTCTACGCCATGGGGTGTGGGATAGCCGGGGCTGGTGACAAGATAAAGGATCAACTGGCAGTTAATTATTTGTATTTCAAATATGAACACTTTGTTTGACATTGCTGATTTTGTTCAGATTTCATATATTTTATTTTTTATCATGTACTGCCCATTCTACATATTTGTGTTACAGGGACCAGGATCGATTGATGAGCTTATTTTTATGCTCGGGGACTGGGACGGTCTGGAAGAATAAGAGGATCATCGCTGCTCAGTCGACTGCACCATCTGGTACTCGGACTTTGTTGCCGATCAGTTGGTTGCACCATTTGGTAATCGGACTTCGTCGCCGACCAGTTATTTGGACTGCTCGGTTAGCCAACCGACCGGTCTGACTGCTCGTCGCCGGAGATTCATCGTCAGCTACACTGGGGGTTTGCCACCTAAGTTGAGCACCCCCTGGGTGGTCAGATTTTGCCACGACAGGTTGGTTGATTCAAGTTTGCCGACCTTCCTGTGAACCTTATTGTAGTAGTTTGGGAGTTCCGAGGTGGGTGGTGATATGGGGTCTTCGGTGAGAAGACTGCCCACCCGAAGCCTTATGACAGACTATCTAGATTGCTTACCTCGGATCAGGTCAAGGCCGCATGATCGGACATTACAGCAGTCAAGTGCAAAGCACTCTTCACTTTCTCCTTGATACAGTGCTATTCACGGGATGACTTTTTCCTTTATGCTTGTGTCGGTGTTTCAAATCTCACTGGCTAGTAAATTTGTATATTACGCGTTAGGCCCGGATGGTGTACTGAGAGGACACGAGGATTTATACTAGTTTGAGCAAAATGTCCCTACGTCCAGTTTCGAGCTGCTCGTATTACTAGCACTGTGTTTGTAGTAGGGGGTTACAAACGATCGAGAGAGGGAAAGCCTCCCAAGTCTCTGAGGTTCGAGTATTCGGTATATGTCTATGAGCTAAGATGATTGAGTCGTTGAGCTATATCAAGCGCTCGATGTTTTGTCTGCTGTCCCCATCCTGGCTGGGGCCCCGCCTCCCCTTTTATAGGCCAAGGGGAGAGTACAGATTTTTACAGAGCTAGAGGAATTACGAAGAAGGAAAAGAAGGAGAAAAAGGCTTTCGGGGCTGCATCGTCCTCCTCTTCGTGTGGTTCTTACCGACCCCGTATAGCGTGGCGGCGATGGCACCATACTGTAGTACCTTGCTGTAGTCGTCTCATCCTATCCGAGCGGACCGAATGGTCAATGAATGAGACCATACCGGGGCCCACCATTGCCCACTATTATGTTCAGGCCCTACTGTGTCTGATTGGCCTGAATGATATCCACAGGGTACGGCAGATGGTGGCGCCCACAACACTCTATCAAGCTGACGCCGAACAGTGTTCGCCTAGGATGGCAGAAAGCAGCGCCTACAACACTGTGGCGAGTCGGTGTCGCACAGTGTATGCAGGGTATAGCGGATGACGACGCCTACAACACTGTGGCAAAGACGATGCCGTATAGTGTACATAGGACGTGTAGCAGGGTACGGACCTCGGTATTGCGGTTGACATTCGTGCTCCTGGGTTTGAGATGGTTCTTGCGCTTTGTAGAGCGGACGAGACCGAGACTACGTCGTTAGAATCGGGCAAGGCGGAGTTAGCGTCCTTAGAGTCGGACGAGCCGAAACTTGCGCCCGAGGGGTCGAACGAGTCGGAACTCGCACCCTTGAGGTCGGATGAGTTGGAACTCGTGCCCCCGAGGTCGGACGAGTTAGAACTCATGCCCTTGGGGTCGGACGAGTCGGAACTCGTGCCCTCGAGGTTGGATGAGTCAGAACTCATGCCCTCAGGGCTGGACGAGTCAAAACTCGACCCCGAGGGGTCGGACGAGTCGGAACTCGCTCCCTTGGGGTCGGACGAGTTGTAGCTTTTGTCCTTAATTGCTAGGGTGAGTTCTGGGTTTGTTCATGAAAGTGCATCTAGCTCTTTAGTGGGTTTTGGATGATTGGATGACAACATGATTAAAGGACTAACATTTTTGCTAAGTGTGAAATAGGAAATTGATTATCTCATAGGTACTTAATGATAGTGTATAAAGCCAAAATGGTGTATTGTTGTATAATTATCTAGTTCAAGCACAAGACAACAATGCAAATGGAATTCATGCAAAGGCTTATTTATTGTGGGATTTCAATGATCTATGTGAAAGCAAGCACAATAAGAATTAATTAATGAGACATGTGGGATTGCATATGGAATGGTCTCATATTTGAAGCTTGCTAAATTGAAATGAAAAGGCAACAATACAAATGAATGGTTGACTCAACACAAGATGTGACTTGATGGCTTGAGATGGTGAAGATAGCAAGGAAAGGCTTCGAGGTACTAAGCAAGGGTGAAGGGCAAGCGACGGCTTGGCGGCTGAGGAACCTAGCTAGGGTGAAGAAGGAAGTACTTGCATTTAGTTGAGGTACTAATCAAGCTATGAAGGTCATGTTAATGTGAAGAATCAAATCTATATTGAACAAAGTAGTTGGAAGTGACTTGATGCATTTGGAGTAATTCACATTTGATGAATGGAATCAAGTCACGTGCTCAAGATGGCTTTGCTCAAGTGAAAAGATCAAAGTCAACATGTTGGCACCCTCACTTGATGAAGAATTCAAAGACACGGCATCGATTCAAAGAAGATCAACTCAAAAGGTTTAAATTCATTTTTCATTTGAATTTGAGTTACTAGGAATGCCGTACTATTAAGAGGGATGCATCATGTTAATAGATAATGTTTCATAAGTGCTCAAGCCAACCTATGTGAGGTTTGAGTGAGAGAGACCAGAGTTTTTAACTCGCTGCACAGAACCCGTGGTATGTGGGGTGTGTCTCTAGTGTTTAGGAAGAGATGAGTGTCGAAAGTGCTGACAAGAGTCGGGAGTTCCGAGGGTTGGATGTTTCGGGAAAACATCGAGAGTCCCAATAATTAACTAACTTAGAGAGTTGACACCTGGTCACACCGGACATGTCCGATATACCTACCGGACGTGTCCGGTATGGTTGACCAGAGCCCAACGGCTAGTTTTCAAACGTGCCGAGGTCAGGAGTTCTGACTTGCTTGGTCGGGAGTTTCAGCAGTCGGAAGTCTCGGCAAGCGTTGGGAGTTCCGACACCTCGCCTTCAGTTTAACTCAGTGACCATTGGAGATACACAAGTCATACCGGACGTGTCCGGTATGCATACCGGACGTGTCCGGTATTGCAACGGCTAGAAAACGACTAGTTTTCCCATGGGGGCTATAAATACCCCAAGCCTCCACACTTGGAGGCTACTAATTCTATTGATCCCCTCCATGTTTTCAAGCCTTGCAAACACTCTCAAACCCTCTCTTAGTGAGTGATTGATCCAAATCGCCAAATCAATTAGTGGGTTGAGAGAGAATTCAAAATAGAGAGCAAGCCACCACTTGAGCACTTGTGCATATTGTCAATCTTCGTGCTTTGCATTTGTTACTCTTAGACTCTTCGGCCCTAGACGTCTAGGCGTCGCCGGAGAGCACCCGAGAGATTGTGGGTGTCTTAGAAGTTTGTAACGGCCGATTCTGCCGCCTCGGAATCAACTAGTGGAAGAAGGAAAAGGAGTTGGAAAAGACTCCGGCTAGAGTGACCTTCGTGGTACCCTTTAGGGCTGACCTTCGCTGGGTCGCTCGCAGCCCCCTCAATGGAGAGTAGAACTCGAACGAGTCCGAACTTCGGTAAAATAAATATCATGTCTCAATTCGCATTTCTTTCGATATTTGTGTTGCTCCATCTCTTGTGCAGGTTCTCTGTGTATATCGTTATCTCTAATAGGTACCTACAGTTTGGATTGAAGATAGAAATCAAAAGGAGCAAGTTTGGGGCTGTTCCACTGAAGTCATGTATACCAGACACGTCCGGTATACCTACCGGACATGTCCGGTATTAGCCCCTGCGCCAAACTTAATAGTATTGTGTTCTAACTCTTTGGTTGCAGGTGTTTGGCTCCTATATTCATTTAGTATCTTTTATGTACTCTGTGGCTAACTGGTAAGGGGTGGTAACACTCTGATTTGGAGTTTCCATTTTGGAAACTCCCATTACTAAATCGTTTCCACTTTTAAAGGTGTTGATTTTTAGAAACGCCTATTCACCCCCTCTAGGCGGCATCCTAGGTCCTTTCAATTGGTATCGAAGCTTGGACTCACTACAAGCTTCACCGTTGTGAGAAAAGGATGTCGACGCCTATCGAGTTGGAGCCGGTGCTTCTCCAAAATGATGGTTCAAACTTTCTACCTTGGTCATTACATGTACTCAATGCTTTTAGAGACATTAGTCCCCTTGTTGAGCATATTGTGTTTGTAAGCATACCTCTTTCTATAGTTGATTGGAGCAACTATAAAAATTTGTCAATAGAGGAAGAGATATGCGTGCAACTCAATGCTCAAGATATTAATATCATTTTGAGTACATTGAGTGCAGAGGTTCAAGATGAGGCAATCTTCAATGGACAACCACCTCCGGAGAGTGCTCATCTCATTTGGACTAGACTCGTTGAGTTATATGGAAAATCCAAATGTGATGATGCACTTGAGCTCGAGTCAATGGAAGATGTGTCCATTGTGTCTTCTTGCAGTAAAGAAGCCTCACAAGACCTCAAGAGCACTGAGCCGGAGCAAGAGGTGCAAGCCGAGACGACTACGCTGTCTGTTAGCACATACCGGATGTGTCCGGTATGGCCAAGGTAGCAGGACAGCAGGCAGTCTGTGAAGATGAGGCTCAAGCCCGGTGGAGGCCAAGTGATGAGTCAACCTCAGTATCTCATGACTCTCATCACTTGTCTCATGGCCAAGAAAAGCAAGAAGAAGGCTACCAAGAAAGATCAAGCCAAGGAGATAGCACAAGTAGATGATCAAGAAGAGAGTGATTTTGAAATTGAAGATAGCTACACTCTTGATCATCTAAGTAGCAAAGACAAGCTCATCCTCATGAAGCTAGTTGAAAAGAATGATGAGCTAGAAGAAGAGAATGAGAAGCAAGAACAATCACTTCAAAATCAAGAAAAGTTTCTCATCTCCAAATTACAAGAGCTAAAGGCAATGAATGAGAGGTATGAAAAATTGTCAATTGAGCATGCTTTAGTTACTAACTCCTCTTCTAGTGTTTCACAACTAGAGAAGGAAAACTTTGAGCTCAAGGCAAGGCTAGATGAACTATCAAGCAAGTACAATGTGCTACAAGCTAATTATGTTCATCTAAAGTGCTCTCATGAAGATTTGGCAGAATCAAGCATTATGCTTGAGGTAGCACATGAGGTTATGATTACATCGGTAAAATCATCTCAACCTCTCACACATTCACTCACTAGTACACCATCTCAATTAAATGTTTCTTGTACTAATGAATGTGCTCCTCAAGCAAGCCAATCTTCGATTGAGCTAAATCACATTGAAAACATAGAGCTCAAAGAAGAAGTAGAAAGGCTAAGAAATAATGTGATTCGGTTGAAGGGAAAGGAGAAAGCACAACCTTCTCAAGATAACCGTGTTAACATGGTGAAGAAGCTTGAGAAGGGTTCAAACCGTGCTCTCTCCAAATCCCAACAAAAGAATCACATTTCTAGCAAGGCCAACACAACCAAGAGCAAGAAACATGGAAAAAGGCTATGCTATGGTTGTGGCTTGTATGGACATGAGATTTCCATGTGTCCACACAAGAGTTGGGCCGACAAGTGTGAAGTGTCCGATCAAAAGGTCTCAAACAAGTTGGCCAACCAAAAGAAAAGTGATGGACAAAGAACTTGCCTCATGTGCAAGAATTTGGGGCATCCAACCAAGAAATGCCCAATATAAAAGAAGGCAAGAAAGGAAGCCCGAGTTGCAACAAGAAGATGCTATGGGTGCAATGAGATGGGCCACAAAATTGATGGATGTCCAAACAAGCAAAACAAGTATAGAGCAAACAAAGGCCGCATATGCTATACTTGTAGAAGTAAGGGGCATCTAAGTTATGATTGCCCAAATGGTAACATTCCTAAGCCGAACACATTTGCTTATGATGATATGCTTAGGAAGACCACAAATGGAGTTAGCACTAGCAAGGTGATGTGTTCACCACAAACTAGTGCTAAAATCATTTGGGTGCCTAAGCACTTGTTGACTAACTCAAAAGGACCCAACAAGAGTTGGGTACCAAAGTGTGCTTAGGATAATGATGTAGGTACTTGGTGGTGAGATGAAAGCTTTGGGGTGGTTGAGCAAGCATATTGAAAGTATTCACTCAATCTATCAACCAATACTCATCATAATTTCATATATGGTTGACCCAAAGATAAATTAATAAATATATCATATACTTCATCCTCGCCATTGGTAACAAGTACTCAAACCTAGTAGGATAGCCACTTTGTTTGTTTTTGTCCTCAATGTCTCTCAAATAGGCATATGTGTGAAATATTGGAAGTGGCTAATTAGATTCATTTAATAATTGTCATATTTGCCATATGGTGCTTTTAATGGCTACCCAGTAGAGTAATGTATTTGTTGAGATGCAGGAATACAAGATATACTAGAGCCAAAGCAAAGGATCTCACAAGCAGCGCTTCAAATGTTTCTGTTCTTCACCTACCGGACGTGTCCGGTACTGCCAGGGACAGAAAAGAAAATGGTCATGTTCTGATTATGCCGGACGTGTTCGGTATAACTACCAGACGTGTCCGGTATGACAGGAACCAGAACACTGATTTGGATGCAATTGAGTTTTGATCCATGTGACTTCATATATACTCAATTGGCTGAGAAGCTTGTGATTATCAAATCTAAGTGGATTGTGAGCATCTCTTGAACTTAATTTAAAATATGACAATTTAATTGGTTTATGGTCAAAATAGATAGTTGACTCCCAAATTCTTAATGGAATAAAGTGCTTGTTCAAAGTCATTCAAATTACTTGAGGCACTTATTTGGGGGGAGCCAAGTTTCTATTTTGCACCATTGTGGACTAACGAATTTATCTAGCATTCTTTGTAGTCCTTTGATTGAAAAGTGATTTAATATATGGTATGATCATTTGACAAGTGAGGTCAACTAGATGTTGTCATACCACGTATTAACTTAGTGGTGATATTGTGGGCTCAAGGCAAATGTATGTATTTACATACATGCATTGTAAGTGCATCTAAGGCCCTTTATATGCTAGTGTGTGCATTTGTGTGACATAGGATAGATGTTTTTCAAAATCCCTAACTAGCATGTGTAGGTGGTGTGGTTTTTGAAAAATCATGTGGTTTTGGGTCTTTGTGACCTAGTCATGTCATATTATGGTTATTGCTACCTTTGGTTGATTGTTTGCCTAATCACATGTGACATGATGCCTTGTCATGTGGTGATTATAGTTCTCCTTGATTAATTGTTTGCCTAATCGCATGTGACATGGTTCTCTTAAGTCCATAAAAATCCCTATGTCACTCTAAAATCTCTCTCAAGTTTTGAAAATCATAATTTTGCCAAATATTCGAAAAAGAGAAAATCAATTCTTGGCTAATCCATGTCCCCTAAGTGAGAATCCTAAGCCTATTTCAATTGATGCAAATATTTTGCTTAGGAAGGATGGTAATGGTACCTCATTGGTTACTTTTGCAAAAACTTTCCGCTATTCATACTAAGGCTATGCCTAAGTATGTTGCCCTTAACATGAGAGGACCCAAACTAGTTTGGGTACCATCAAAAAGTGGATGATTGTTTGTAGGTACCATGGCATTAGAGGCTTGACTCCATTGGATTCATTTTGTTCATCATATGATTGAGTGAAGTAATGAAGCTTAGTGCTACTCTCGTTCCAATGCCAAGATGAATAAGTGAAGTCCAAATGTGCTATAACATACAAGTGTCATTTATCAAGTTGTGGATGATTTATTGACTACAATTGATGGCTAGCAAATATATATGAGTTGAAGCTTGCAAAGATGATCATAAGCTATCAAGGTATATCTCTTGTTGATCAAAGTTTATTTGGGTGCATATGAGTTGTTTGAATTGGATAAATATGCATTAGTTGCTTGCTATGAGATGCTTGAATGGATTAATTGCTTAACAATCAAGTTTGGATTGATTTAATTGGATATGTCCATAAGACTTCTTTTTAGTAAGTGGTTTGAATGGATATATGTCTTGTGAGAGTATTCAAACAAGTTGATTTCAAGTTTGGTTCAATTTGGAGAAGAACAGCTCAAGTGTTGAAATCTGTCCAATATTGATAATCTGAGCTAGCAGTAATCATAGCCATGTTTGAGTGACCATATCTTATTGGATTGGCTTGAAATTTGGTATGAATGCTCTATACTTATGGTATTAGTTGCTGTGCACAATTCATGTGTATTGGATAAGAAATGCTTCGATTTTGGAGTATATCTTGTCAACTATGGTGCAACAGTTTTCAGCATGTAGCAATATGGGAAGATATGAAATCTGGTAGCAATCTAGAAGTCAAATGAAGCTCAAATTTTTACAGCCACTAGAAGACTTAGTGTGTCACATCTTCACCAAATTTCGTGGTTTTTGGACATGTACTTTGGGAGATATGAGTTATTCTTTGAAGAGTACAGAATCTGCCAGGAAAGTGACAATTATTGGATTGATCAAAAGTCACTTAGATTGAAAGGTCCTCAAGTTGGAATCATATCTATAAGTGATTGAGGTACCTATGTTTGGTTTTGGTTTGAGATAGAAGCATGACAAGAGATAAGTATAAGGCCATTTGTTTGAAGAGTGTATTTGGTACACGTTTGGTACTCAAGCTAGAGATCAAGACCAAGATCAAGATGAAGATGGAGTTTAAGTTCTAGTGATAATTGGAGATCTTTTGATAGAAAGAAAATGACTTAAACAAGTAGAAAGAAAAGGACTTAAAGAAGGATTCAAAATTATTCATCAAATTAAGTCCAACAATATGGATCAATCAAACAAAATCTTTCAAGTAGATCAAGTGATTTTCTTTCAAGTTATTTCAAGTGAGTATCAAGGATGGTTCTTTGGAGAGAGGTCACTTCGCCCTAGGCTTGGATGGCAAAAATCGAAGAGGTAATCTAAAGGGACATTTGAGGTACTTGGTTGAAGAAAATCAAGAGATTGATCTAGCAAGCAAGCAACACCCAAAAGAGAACAAGTCATGAAATTTCAAGTGGTATCATGAAATTTCAAGTGGTATTACAAGTGGTGCATCTTTTAGTTCTATCAAGCAAGCAATGATAAAAAAAGAAGCAAGCCAACCACAACAAGAAGAGTGCACTTGATCATTAGTGATTCTCAATTCATATTGGTGAAGAATAGGAATTCAAAGAATTGGTATCTATTGGTCTTCACCAAGCTTATAATTGGACTTCATGGTGCTATTAGAGAAATGAATTGAAATCTATATGACTATCTTCCTCTCCAACATAGCAAAGGTATCATTGTATTGTGTATGATCATTTTTCATCCCTTACTAGTATGCGGTTAGTGCATATAGTACATGCTTATAGGATCATGCATTACAAATGAAAATTTTTAGATTCATAGACTACCACTATTGCTTGAATGATTATATGATCTAGTGGTTAGTGTATGAGTTTGTTCATGAGCTAGTGAACCCAAGTACTTGATCTATTTTGAATTGCAAACAAGTGACAAGTACAACCTCTTTAAGTTGACAAAGGGAGAGTTTAATACAAAGGGGGAGAGATTAGTACAAAGTTTGAACCATAAGGACCCTTTGTGCTTTGTGTGACCCTTTTTGGCGATAGATGACAAAGGGGGAGAGATGTGATCAAAGCTTAAGGAGGAGAGAGATGAAAGCTTAAGGGGAAGAGATATGTTTAAAGCTTTAGGAGTGCAACCTTGTGTTTAGCTATGAAAGGGGGAGAGTAGCTATGACAAGGGGAGAGATATGACTTGATATATCTTTGTTATGAGTGCTATTTGTGTGATATATATGATGCATTTACTTTCATAAGGACCATGCATGTTTTAGATTGAAAATGTATGGTGTGATGCTTTCTATTTATTCTTATGTGATATATTATGTCATATGCATCACGTTTTACTTTGTCTCACACACCTGCACTCAATGGAGGCAATGATTTAAGGGGAGTCTCCTATGTGTTTTAGTATGTGCAAATTGACATTTGAGGTCATTTGTGAATTCAATTCATATTGCACATATTAAGGGGGAGCCTTTCATAAATCATTGAACCCAAAAACTCAATTTATATATCTTTTTGTAAGCTTTAATCGGGTTGTCATCAATCACCAAAAAGGGGGAGATTGAAAGTGCATCTAGCTCTTTAGTGGGTTTTGGATGATTGGAGGACAACACGATTAAAGGACTAACATGTTTGCTAAGTGTGAAACATGAAATTGATTATCTCACAGGTACTTAATGACAGTGTATAAAGCCAAAATGGTGTATTGTTGTATAATTATCTAGTTCAAGCACAAGACAACAATGCAAATGGAATTCATGCAAAGGCTTATTTATTGTGGGATTTCAATGATCTATGTGAAAGCAAGCACAATAAGAATTAATTAATGAGACATGAGGGATTGCATATGGAATGGTCTCATATTTGAAGCTTGCTAAATTGAAATGAAAAAGGCAACAATACAAATGAATGGTTGACTCAACACAAGATGTGACTTGATGGCTTGACATGGTGAAGATAGCAAGGAAAGGCTTCGAGGTACTAAGCAAGGGTGAAGGGCAAGCGACGGCTTGGCGGCTGAGGAACCTAGCTAGGGTGAAGAAGGAAGTACTTGCATTTAGTTGAGGTACTAATCAAGCTATGAAAGTCATGTTAATGTGAAGAATCAAATCTATATTGAACAAAGTAGTTGGAAGTGACTTGATGCATTTGGAGTAATTCACATTTGATGAATGGAATCAAGTCACGTGCTCAAGATGGCTTTGCTCAAGTGAAAAGATCAAAGTCAACATGTTGGCACCCTCACTTGATGAAGAATTCAAAGACACGGCATCGATTCAAAGAAGATCAACTCAAAAGGTTTAAATTCATTTTTCATTTGAATTTGAGTTACTAGGAATGCCGTACTATTAAGAGGGATGCATCATGTTGATAGATAATGTTTCATAAGTGCTCAAGCCAACCTATGTGAGGTTTGAGTGAGAGAGACCAGAGTTTTTAACTCGCTGCACAGAACCCATGGTATGTGGGGTGTGTCTCTAGTGTTTAGGAAGAGATGAGTGTCGAAAGTGCTGACAAGAGTCGGGAGTTCCGAGGGTTGGATGTTTCGGGAAAACATCGGGAGTCCCAATAATTAACTAACTTAGAGAGTTGACACCTGGTCACACCGGACATGTCCGATATACCTACCGGACGTGTCCGGTATGGTTGACCAGAGCCCAACGGCTAGTTTTCAAACATGCCGAGGTCAAGAGTTCTGACTTGCTTGGTCGGGAGTTCCGACAGTCGGAAGTCTCGGCAAGCGTTGGGAGTTCCGACACCTCGCCTTCAGTTTAACTCAGTGACCATTGGAGATACACAAGTCATACCGGACGTGTCCGGTATGCATACCGGACGTGTCCGGTATTGCAACGGCTAGAAAACGACTAGTTTTCCCATGGGGGCTATAAATACCCCAAGCCTCCACACTTGGAGGCTACTAATTCTGCTGATCCCCTCCATGTTTTCAAGCCTTGCAAACACTCTCAAACCCTCTCTTAGTGAGTGATTGATCCAAATCGCCAAATCAATTAGTGGGTTGAGAGAGAATTCAAAATAGAGAGCAAGCCACCACTTGAGCACTTGTGCATATTGTCAATCTTCGTGCTTTGCATTTGTTACTCTTGGACTCTTCGGTCCTAGACGGCTAGGCGTCGCCGGAGAGCACCTGAGAGATTGTGGGTGTCTCGGAAGTTTCTAACGACCGATTCCGCCGCCTCAGAATCAACTAGTGGAAGGAGGAAAAGGAGTTAGAAAAGACTCCAGCTAGAGTGACCTTCATGGTACCCTCTAGGGCTGACCTTCGCTGGGTCGCCCGTAGCCCCCTCAACGGAGAGTAGGACTCGAAGCGAGTCTGAACTTCGGTAAAACAAATATCGTGTCTCAATTCGTATTTCTTTCGATATTTGTGTTGCTCCATCTGTTGTGCATGTTCTCTGTGTATATCATTATCTCTAATAGGTACCTGCAGTTTGGATTGAATATAGAAATCAAAAGGAGCAAGTTCGGGGCTGTTTCACTGAAGTCGTGTACCTACCAGACACGTCCGGTATTAGCCCCTGCGCCAAACTTAATAGTATTGTGTTCTAACTCTTTGGTTGTAGGTGTTTGGCTCCTATATTCATTTAGTATCTTTTATGTACTCTGTGGCTAACTGTTGAGGGGTGGTAACACTTTGATTTGGAGTTTCCATTTTGGAAACTCCCATTACTAAATCATTTTCGCTTTTAAAGGTGTTAATTTTTAGAAATGCCTATTCACCCCCCCTCTAGGAGGCATCCTAGGTCCTTTTCAGTTCGCAAAAGCCCCTTGTGTTGGGTACCCCTAATATTGATATCCGACAGTAGCCCCCGACCTGTGGAGGAGTGGGATACTTCTGCGTAGGCTTTTTATGACTCCTCGCTATGAGGACGTACTGGGAGTACTATTTTTGCTTGTCGCTTTGCAGAATGGGATGCTACGTGAGTTCTAGGCTCTGGATTCTGGATAAGGATCCACCCCACGGGGATACTGTGCCGGATTCCAGATAAGAACTAGCTTCACAGGGGCTGCTATGCCATCGTCCTACGCTCAGGTGTCTCTGCTGCACGATCACTGGGCGCGTACTTTGGTGACTTGGATGGTTGTTTGTTGCCTCGGCTATAAATTGGGCAGCCTCTGTCTTCTGAAGCCTTCATGGCTTCGAGTTATAGCTTTAGTTGGTCTGAGACTCCTAATTTTTGCCAGAGGTGGCTTTAGCCACTTCTCCTGATGCTAGAAGATTTCTCATAATGGCGCTTCGAAACTCCTTCCCTCCGAAGTCTCCTTGGGCATGTCCGGGGGCCACGATGCTAGAAGATCTCTCATAAGGCGAGAGCATCATGCGTCCTGGCCGAGCCTTGGACCTGGATTTGGGTCTAGAGGACGGAGGAGGGGAGGGGCGGCGCCAAAGAAAGGTCCATGCATCCCTGGGGAGCAGTGGGACAATGGGGTGCTCCAGCAGGGCAGAAGCGGTTGAAGCAGGAGAATAAGGAGCTCCGCTCGCGGATTCCTGCTTCATGCTCCAAGGTGCTAAGCAGCCTCGGTATCATTCCTCCCTGCCGTGCGATGGGGTGTATGGACTGCGACAAGGACGACTTCCTCCCGGTCGTTGGGAGTCCTCGGCGAATCGCCACAAGTGAGTGGGATGGGAGGAGGCTGTCCTTGTAGTGTCGGAGCTGTTTCGTACATGCTCTTTGTGATTTTGTAAAAGCCCGAGGCTTGTGTTTTTAGCTTAATGAAAGCTCGTATTTGTTCTATTGCTCCCGTGGCTACTGTGCCGAGGGGGCGTGCCATTTATCAGAACTTCGGCGTTTTCCCCTTTGTGTAGCGTGGGGTAGTCGAATAGGATTTCTGTGCCTAGCCCTCTCAAGAGGAGACTTGATGGTAACCCATTCTCCTGCCGGGTGTGCGCGAGCGCACCTGGTGGGTGTAGCCCCCGAGCCTGCAGCCGACTGGGGAGTCGGTCAGAGGCTGAGTATTTTTCATACCCTTTTGGTTGGGGTGCTAACCGTGCTTGTTCCGATAGCAGCCGATAAGGCCGGTTGATTTCTCAAGTGGAGACCAGGCAATCCGAGCCCCTGAGCCACTCAGGGGCCTAGTCGGGGTTGGCTGTCTGATTTGTCGTTCGTCTGCGACCGCGCGTTCAGTCTCCTTGCGATTCTGAGCCCCTGAGTCCCCACGTGTAGTAGGGATCCGATTGAGGGGGTCGGTTTAGTCTTGTAATCGTTATCCCTCGCGCGTTCATTCGCTAGAACGGAGGGGTTGAGCCATGCCATGCTTTTCCTCACTAGACGAAGCGCGGTGCTCGGCAAGTTATTAGCGGGTCTGTTTGAGTGGAGCTACGGCTTCCCCTTCACGGGGGCCCGGTTCGAGGTCAGCTGGTGACCGACTCCAGACTCCTGGCGGCAGGTCCATTTAGTTCTCGGATCCTGTTCGACTAGTCCGAGGGCTCGATGCCTTTCTTTCAGAGAAAAACCATGGACCTCGCATCATCCAAGACTCGAAACGATGGTCGGGACACCCAAGGTGCTTCATGCACCTTGGGTACTGGCCGCTAGCGGACCCGTCCCTTGCCTCCCCTCACTCTAGGGTGCCCTGAGCGGCCGCGAACCCACCGATGGGCCGGCCTTCGAACTCTTGGGCTTTTAACGGGCCGTAGGAGAGTTTTCATCTCCATATCCCTCCTTACCTGTGGCAGCTCATAGCCCGTGAAGGCGAAAACGCCAGCGCTCCGGTTCCTTCGTGGGGATGATCGGGATAGGCATGCGCGCATTTATCGGGGTAGCAATGTGATTGAGGTGGCCGTTATAGTAAGGGCATGTTTCCCGAAGGCAGCGGATTCGGCGAGGCATGGGGCGCGGTGATCTAGGCGGGTGGTTTGCCCCCTTGCCCATTACGCCCCTCGCCCTATATACGGGGCCGTATTTTCCCTCATCCTCCATACGTGGCACTGCACTCTTGCCTTTTCATACTCTCTGTTTCTTGCTCTCGAGCCCAACCTTTGTTCCCCTGTTTTCCACCCACCTGCTGGCGAAGAACCAGATCCACAGCCCCAGCTTCTAATGGAGTCGTGGCCTCGCTCCGATGTCATCCCCGCATGCATGGAGGGCCTGGTCAAGAAGGGCCTTCTCCATGCGAAGACGGAGGCGGCCGAGTGGCTCATATCGGGGGCGAGGACGTGCCATTCGCCGCCTGATGGCTACGTTGTTTTGTTTGTCCCTTTTCATGAGCGAGGGCTGGCGACTCCTGCCCATCGCTTCATTCAAGGGCTCCTACACTACTATGGGCTTGAGCTACAGCACCTGAATCCCAATGGGATTCAGCATATGTCAGCCTTCGTTGCCCTATGAGAGGGGTACTTGGGGATCGAACCCAACTTTGAATTATGGAGATACTTCTTCACTGTAGAGCCATAGAAGAAGAAAGAGAAGAAAAGGCCAGATTTGCCTATGCCAATGGGGTGTGCAAGTATCCGACTCCGGGGTGGTCAGTCTTCGGAGTATATGCCCATCCCCTTATCGAAATCGAACAAGGGGTGGCATAGCCTCTGGTTTTACCTGAAGAATGACAGTACCTGACCCCCTACCGCTCTTCTCTGGTCAGGCTAATCGAGACGTTGCCAAAGCATTAGAAGTGGGGGCTGGTCGAGAAGGATAGGAAGAAGCTTGGCGAACTGTTCGATGCTATCAGGCTCCTGAAGAACTGTGGCCTTAGCGGGGCCAGTGTAATCAGCGCTTACCATGTCTGGAGACTGGCGTCGCTGATGAAACGCATCCTCCCGATGTGGAGGATGATGCTGGGCTCGGCGCCTGAAGGGACGGTGATGGTTATCAGCGGGGCCCTCAGCATCGACGAGGTGGAGCAGCGGGTCAAGGAGGCGATGGAGAGCCCGAGAAGCTCGGACCCAAACATCGTCCCACTGTACCCTGTCCTAGGGCATCCCGCGATGCGGCCGGACATGGGCTTCATCGAACTGGTAAGTTTTTTCCTAGTTTTGTTTTCTTAGCCGACCCTCCCTTGGTTCCCGACTCTAATGTGCCAAGGTTTGTAGCCCAACCTCTGCGCCCATGAGTCCAATCTGCCGCTGCCAGTGGACATGGATAGGAGAGCAAAGAACCGTGCCGCGGCTGAGGCGATGAAGGCGAAGAAAGACAAGGAGGCGACGAAGAAGAGGGAGAAACTACGACGTAGGGGACGCGGCCAGCAAGTCTCAAGCGAAGTTGACAATGATGATGATGACAAGGAGGGGAGGTTGGTGGGGCGTCTGAGCCCCTCATCCTATGGGATCTGATAGCGAACGAGGATGAGGGCCAATCCTCATCGACCCTGGGGGCCATTGTGCTCCATGCTCCGGGGCAAGAGGGGGGCAATGTGCCCCCAGAGACAACAGAGGTGGCCCACCCCGCTCCGTCCGACATTCCAGCGCAAGCTGAGGAGAGTGCACCCCTGAGATTGGTAGGAGAGGACGTGACTCCGAGGCTAGTGGAGGAGGTCCCTCCCACTCCGGTGCAGATCGAGGAGGACACACCTCCGAGGTCGGTGGAGCCGGTCCACCCTGCGCCGGTGCAGATCGAGGAGGACATGCCGCCGAGGTTGGTGGAGCCGGTCCGCCCCGCTCCGGTGCAGATCGAGAAGGACACGCCTTCGAGGTCGGTGGAGCAGGTCCGCCCTGCTCCGACCGATACCGCTCGAGGATCGAAGCGGCCGGTTGCCAATGTGGTGGGGTCGGGGCCAAGTGATCAGCCCCCGAAACATTCTCGGGTGATGGCGTCGAGGTAAGTTTAAGGTCATAGGTTTTAATTCCTGTCCCTTTGTGTTTGTCAAACCTCATCTGTGTGATGCCGGCGATTTCCGCAGGGCCTTCGGGAGTGCCGGTAGCCTGTCGCTAGCGCCAAAAAAGATTCTGGCATGTCGGCCATCTCCCCTAGTAGCCGACCAGCATGGTGCCGGGGGCACACCGAGACAGCGCTAAGGTAACCACGGTGCCGCTTGTGGGAGCTGGGGAGGTGGCGGCACCGACACCGTCGGGGGAAGGTGCCTATGGAAACTGGCACCCGCGTCGGCTATTCGTGCCCTGAGGCGAGGCTAGCAGGAGTGGGCGCAGCCATAGCGGCCCTTGCGAGTGCTGCAACAGCCCAAACCCTAGAGCCCGAGCTGCCGGCCCCTTCCGCCATTGGAAAGTCTGCCCCCGAGGTGGCGTCGGTGACGGAAGAATTGCCGCTAGCTCCTATTGGGCCGATGCCAGTGGCTGCGTCAGCTGACTCTTTGGTTGGGGTCAGGTCTTCGTGGTCCCTTGTCCAGCCAGGCGGCGAGCTCCCCGCGTGGGCGGAAAAGCGGTTCCATTGGGTCAGGCCGTCGGACCCAAGTGGCTTGGTGTTCGTCCTCGACAACTCGGCGAAGGCCGAGGAGTGGGTGACCACACGCTCTGGGATTTGAGACTGCTATCCTGCTCCCTGACCGAGGCATTAGGGGGCGTTGCAAAGTGGTGTTATCCCCGCCAACCAGGTTTGTTCCAGTCTCCGTGTTCTCAGTTTTCGATCAGCAGTTTATATAAATATAACCTGAGTTTACCTTGTAGTCCCTCATGATGCGAAGTCGGGGGAAGTCTCAGTTCCTTATTCATGAGAGCTCGGCCTAGAACCTCGCTGCCTAGGTGCCGAGCCTCTAGAACAAGGAACGAGAAGCCCGCGAACAGTGCCAACTGAGGCCGAGGGCAAGCTCAAGGTTGCAGTTGCCAAGGCTGAGGAAGGCGCCATAGAGCTTGGACGACTCCGACCAGCCCTTGCCGACGCCGAGGGGAAGCTCAAGGCTATGGTTGCCAAGGCCAAGGAAGATGCATGCGGGGCTGGGGCGACTTTGACCGGCCCTTGCCGACGCCTAGCACACACGCGAAGGTGAACGGAAGGCCAAGGAAATAGTCGAGGGGCTGGCCGCCAACTTGGCCAAGGACAAGGCAATCCTTGAGAAGCAAGTGGAAGGTGAGGTTCTGGTTGCTTTCTTACTTGATGTTTGTAGTTGGTCCTCTGATGCTTGTTGATGTTTGGTTCGGACAGTCCTTCAAAAGCAAGTTGAATACATGCGGGGTACGCTCAAAGTGGAGAACGAGGAGCACGATGCCTTGCGTGCTGCCATCATGGTGGTCTTCAACGACCTCGGGATGGCTCCTGCCACAGAGACGAGCTCGCTCACAGTCAAAGCCACCGAGATCCTAAATCAGGCGAGCATGCTCGCAAGGGAGGCCCTGTACACCGGCATCCATCGCGCATTCGCGATCGTCTGCTCTCACTATGACAACATTGACCTGCCGGGCATCAGCGAGGGCTTCGCGCCTGGCTACACCGAGGCCGAGCTAGATGAGATCGAGGAGGTGGCGGTTGCCCCTGGCGCAGGGGCCTGGCCGAAAAGCTTAACGATGAAATCCGGCCTAAGATGAATTAGTCAGATAGTTGACCCTGGTGCCTGTAAAGACTTTTGTTTCACGGTGGGGAACATTAACTGCTATGTGTGTATATAAGAAGTGTTTTATTGTGATCTGACCCTTATCTTATATTAAGGCGCTAGAAACCTAAGTTGCGGGCGACTAAATAATGATCACGCTGGTGAGCAAGTAACACCGTAGCCGCTGGGGCGTAGGATTCTTGCAGTCCAACCAGTTTTACTCACGCATTAGAGTTCAACAACTGTTATTTCTAGATCTTATTATAAAATAGAATGGTCGGACGGAAGATGAAACAAAGTATATGTAACGAAACATAGCAGGCATAATGAAACAGAGCATGTGA